>NW_017306497.1:1317327-1318221 GCF_000935625.1 Nanorana parkeri
CCCCCCCCATCATCATCTTTCTGTCCCCTAAATGACTAAACTCAACTATGGTGACTGTGCGCTAGGGCACCTAGCATGGCATTGGGGCCTGGCAGGGTAAGAGCAGGCACCATGTTGTGTCTGCTATACTGCACTTTTATTTTACTATGCTTATTGCCAGTACATAATTTTACCATTGTTACTTAGAGGAATAGTTGTAGCAAGAGGGTGGAGGTTCAATGCACCACATTTTTTTTTTACATTTCCTGTGACAACTTCAAGTAATCTCAGCAAAGTGCACGTGTGAGAAGGATATCAGGGTTTGGTGCAAAGAGCAAAACAGGACCCTGGGAAGGATGGAACTGAAAGACGTAGTAAAAAGGTTTTATTTGATTTGAATTTTTTTTTTTATACACATGGGGTCTATGAGCCTTCTGTGAGAACGTGTATATTACATATAACGTCCTATTACATACAACAGTTCTATAGTATAGCCTGATACACAGAACATTCTTATCCCAATACTGGGCTGTATATGTTGTTGTATATGTACATTTCAAAACACTGCACTCCGATCAGCCTATCACAGTGTTCACTGCTGCCAAATGCTACATTGCAATCCACAGCATTGTTTTTACTGAATCAGTTTACATTGCAACTTACTAAGCTGCCCATCACATTGCACAGCATTGCATGTACTGTCACATATTGCATTGTAGCACACTGTGATCACTGGGCTGCTCCTCATATTACATTGTAGCACACTGTGATCACTGGGCTGCTCCTCATATTACATTGTAGCACACTGCGATCACTGGGCTGCTCCTCATATTACATTGTAGCACACTGCGATCACTGGGCTGCTCCTCATATTACATTGTAGCACACTGCGATCACTGGGCTGCTCCTCATATT
>NW_017306497.1:1319225-1370836 GCF_000935625.1 Nanorana parkeri
CTCATCATATTACATGGCAGTACACTGCGATCCCTGTATATCTCATCATATTACATGGCAGTACACTGCGATCCCTGTATATCTCATCATATTACATGGCAGTACACTGCGATCCCTGTATATCTCATCATATTACATGGCAGTACACTGCGATCCCTGTATAACTCATCATATTACATGGCAGTACACTTCGATCCCTGTATATCTCATCATATTACATGGCAGTACACTGCGATCCCTGTATATCTCATCATATTACATGGAGGGACACTGCAATCACTGGGCAGTTCGCATGGAACACACAGAGAGGACTTTGCATTGCTGTTCGCTCCACACAGCACAGCGATCTCTTTGATTGGCCACACAGAGCACCAATCAGAAGCAGCCAGATCTGCCCCCACTTCCCCTGAGATAGTTTGAATGACTGTGATAGCGGAGAGTGCGGGCAGAGCACAAGCTACGGGCACACATGGCGCACACCGGCCTGTCAATCACAATGGGGACCCCTCTGCTCCTCGCCCTGTGTCTGTCCGCTGTGTGTGCCGCCGCAGAGCCCGTGAGCCCGGAGAAGAGCCTGGTGTGGGGTCCCGGGCTGGAAGCCGCCATCACCCTCCCTGTGCGATACTTCTACATCCAGGCGGTGGACGGCGCAGGACACAAGTTCACCTCCTCCCCAGGTAATGGTCACATGATCCGCTAATCTGATCCCAGGTGATCAATGGTGCCAGCACCATCTACAGCCAGGGACACCCAGCTCCGCCCCCTCTCTGACGTCACTGCACAGCTTTCCTCATTCCTGGACTTTAACCATTCCCTGACCACCTCCATCACTGTATGGGAGCTGTGTTCAGCAGATTGCAGCTCGTCACTGTAGTGTGTGCCTCAGCTCTGCAGACTGTCAGAAACAATATGACAGGATGTGCCTCTTACCATGGGCACTAGCTGATTTTCCTGTCACACCATATGTGCCTCTTACCATGGGCACTAGCTGATTTTCCTGTCACACCATATGTGCCCCTTACAGGTTCAGTGACAGTTTGTTGCACACTGCAGTTTAAAGGCCAAACCTTTGATTTTTGGATAGAGCGGGGAAGGGTTGGCCCCTCTGTCAAGTTTTTATTGCTGTCTGCGTCCCCATAGGGGAGATCCACCACCTTATTTGTACTGGTGACCACTGGGGATGTGTGTGGGCTAGGTGTCAACACAGTTTGCCCAAGCCCATGCAGAACTGTCAGTGACACCCCCCTCCTGGCCCAATCAGTAGTGGCCGGGGGATTCCCCCTGCCCCACAACCACACATAACAAAGGGACGATGAGTGCCCTGGCCGCCACTGATTGGGCTGGGAGGGGGGTGTCACTGACCGGGGCAAAATCTGTTTACACCAAGCCCACACACACCACTAGTGACCACTGTCACCGAGGGAAAAGCCAAAATGTTGTCACAAGAGGTAAGGGGACAGCTTCTAATGGGGACACCAGTCCAAATCTTCACTATTCAATTTGTATCATTCACTGAAAAAGCGATTCCTGCGGCTATGCTAAGCAGTGTGGACGGGGGAATCTTCCACCTTGGCTACTGCATTCTAGTAGCCAGCACACGCCGCTGTCAGAATACATGAGCAGTGAGCTGATTGGCTGCAGTCACTGTTTGGCTTCGACAATAGTCCATTCAGTTACTGCCTTTTGTTGAAGCGGCCAGGCCACACACACTGTCAGACTTGGATCGGATTCCTGTCATTTGGCCAATATTCTACCAGTGTATGGCCAGCCAAAGGAGAAATACCCCTCACTTTGGGAGATTTCTCCTGACTTCTTGTTGTGTCTCTGGGACAGGAAGTGAAGGACATTTACCCCTCCATACCTAGACAGCAAAAAAATCAACTGACCTGGGTTTTAACCCTTCCTTACTCTAAGACTAACAAAAATAAAACATTGGCTATACATACACTTTAAAGGAGAACTACGAGGTGAGTGCTTTTCACTCACCTCATAGTACGAGCCGACGTGTGACAATGAGACTGTCACAGGTCGGCTCAGTAGATCGGGAGGTGAGCGAACACATACCGGCGTTCGCTCACCTCTCGATCCTGTCACGGCTCTCTGCCGTGACAGGAGGGGCTGGATTCCCCCCGCTCCGACCCGCCAGCGATGACTGGCGGAACGGACGGGGGAGGGGGCGGGTACAGCTGGCTCTGCCTTTGGATAGGCAGAGCCAGATGTCAGTCACGCAGCTGGGCGGATCCCGGCACAATTGTCGGGATCCGCTTCAGCTGCGGCATCTCACAGTATACTGAGCATAGGGTGATGGGAGGATGCTAATTTGTGTCCTCCCGTTACCCTGAGGAGAACTATGGGGAAAAGACTTAACCCCATAGTTCTCCTTTAAGATGGGGTGGGTGGTGAAACTACAAATCCCATCATGTACTGTCACAGGCAGGACTCCCAACCTTGCAATGCCTCATGGGATTCGTAGTTCCACAACAGCCGGAGGGTCCGAGTGTGCCCACCCCTGCTCTAAGATCAATGTACATTATATATCTGAATATAGCACGCTGATTAAATGAAAGAGAACAAAAATAAAATGTGGAGGACGTAGTTGCTGGCCTCTGATGCTGCCTGACTGCCATGCTGATCCTCATGCTTCAGTACTTTGTGTCTCCAGCTGGGAAAAAAGGTGCTGATAAAACATCTGGCTTTCCAAGTCTGTATGCTTATTTTGCTTGGATACTGTGCCTCTAGTGCAATGATATGGTGGGAACCGGCCTGGAAAAAATATTTAAAAAAACTTTGTTGCATCTCAGTGCTGCCAATCTCCTGCAGGCTGTTTGTAGCCACTTCCTGTCTGTCTGTACTCCAGCTATGGCCGCATGGCATTTCCCAGTGTGGATTTGCTGATGGTGATAACGGTGGCCCATGGCTGTGTGTTGAATGTTTAAACAACCACTTGTGGTCCCCATCAGTGGCCCATGTGACAGGGTGGCAACACAGGAGCACATCTGGAAGACGGGGCAGGGCGTTGTCATTCTATAACTAAAGTTGCAGATGGAACATTGACCTGTGAAAGTACACGGCCATGTTGGGGTTTCTATGAGAGTTTATTGGTTGGGTTTTTATATATTCAAAAGAAACCTGTTATAAGAAAAATATGTCATTGCCGATCCCCTTCTAAAAATGCTAGCTCATGGCTGTCAAAGGGATCCTCAGGTTTCAGTCGTTTCTGAGTCAGTGGACTGGAACAAGAACACACCCAGTGTCAGAACTCTTCATCTGAATGCTCAGTGACTCAGAAATGATTCATGACAGCATAAGCATATCAGCCAACATAGCGACATGGCCGCTCCGCTGCACAATGTTTGGCTGCCATCCCCTTTCCGGCCACAGCATCCTGTGTATGGCCCTTACACATCTCCCCGCTCAGCACATAGCAACCTAAGACGCTCTGGCCAGCATCCTGCCCAGCTCCTGGCAACCAGTGACCAACCAGGGAGGAGTGTATGGCCCTTACACATCTTCCCGCTCAGCTCATAGCAACCTAAGACGCTCTGGCCAGCATCCTGCCCAGCTCCTGGCAACCAGTGACCAACCAGGGAGGAGTGTATGGCCCTTACACATCTTCCCGCTCAGCTCATAGCAACCTAAGACGCTCTGGCCAGCATCCTGCCCAGCTCCTGGCAACCAGTGACCAACCAGGGAGGAGTGTATGGCCCTTACACATCTTCCCGCTCAGCTCATAGCAACCTAAGACGCTCTGGCCAGCATCCTGCCCAGCTCCTGGCAACCAGTGACCAACCAGGGAGGAGTGTATGGCCCTTACACATCTTCCCGCTCAGCTCATAGCAACCTAAGACGCTCTGGCCAGCATCCTGCCCAGCTCCTGGCAACCAGTGACCAACCAGGGAGGAGTGTATGGCCCTTACACATCTTCCCGCTCAGCTCATAGCAACCTAAGACGCTCTGGCCAGCATCCTGCCCAGCTCCTGGCAACCAGTGACCAACCAGGGAGGAGTGTATGGCCCTTACACATCTTCCCGCTCAGCTCATAGCAACCTAAGACGCTCTGGCCAGCATCCTGCCCAGCTCCTGGCAACCAGTGACCAACCAGGGAGGAGTGTATGGCCCTTACACATCTTCCCGCTCAGCTCATAGCAACCTAAGACGCTCTGGCCAGCATCCTGCCCAGCTCCTGGCAACCAGTGACCAACCAGGGAGGAGTGTATGGCCCTTACACATCTTCCCGCTCAGCTCATAGCAACCTAAGACGCTCTGGCCAGCATCCTGCCCAGCTCCTGGCAACCAGTGACCAACCAGGGAGGAGTGTATGGCCCTTACACATCTTCCCGCTCAGCTCATAGCAACCTAAGACGCTCTGGCCAGCATCCTGCCCAGCTCCTGGCAACCAGTGACCAACCAGGGAGGAGTGTATGGCCCTTACACATCTTCCCGCTCAGCTCATAGCAACCTAAGACGCTCTGGCCAGCATCCTGCCCAGCTCCTGGCAACCAGTGACCAACCAGGGAGGAGTGTATGGCCCTTACACATCTTCCCGCTCAGCTCATAGCAACCTAAGACGCTCTGGCCAGCATCCTGCCCAGCTCCTGGCAACCAGTGACCAACCAGGGAGGAGTGTATGGCCCTTACACATCTTCCCGCTCAGCTCATAGCAACCTAAGACGCTCTGGCCAGCATCCTGCCCAGCTCCTGGCAACCAGTGACCAACCAGGGAGGAGTGTATGGCCCTTACACATCTCCCCGCTCAGCACATAGCAACCTAGGACGCTCTGGGCAGCATCCCGCCCAGCTCCTGACAACCAGCGATGTCACTGGTTGCCAGGAGCTGGGAAGGACTACACGCCCACCCCACCCCCTCTTCTCCAGCTTTTACAGGTACATGTCATACATGAAATGCTCATATAATCTTCTGGGAAGATGAAATGAATGGTCTGTCAAGTGGGTCATAATTAATAGATAACCTCTCATCCATAGAAATCCCCATTCTGACGCCCGTCCTTTGCCTTTTGTGTTCCAGGGAGTAAATCATTTAAGGTAACCATCAGATCGCTCTCTAACACGGAATACGTCCGAATTCACGTACCTGAACCCCTGGATAGAAATGACGGCTCTTTCCTGATGAGGTACCGCATGTACGGCAGTGTCACTGAGGGTCTGATTATTGAAGTCCTGCACGAGGACAAGCATGTCGCTCAGTCTCCTTATATACTGAAAGGTAAGATGACTTTATTGGCACCGTGTGTACGTTACACCTAAAAGTGATATTTAGTTATAGGTGGACCCCGGTGGGCTGACAACCCCGGGCTTCTTATATGTTTTGGACACACCAACATTTCCTTACTCTATTCCTGGCTAGGACCTACATGGTCAATTCCCCTGATTGCATTCTTCGGTCTCGTTCACACCTAGGCGTATTGCATATGCGCGTCTGTCGCGATTCGCGGTAAAAAAGTCACGCGACAAACGCGCGTTTCCGAAGGCTACTTGGCTGTATCCCAATGGAAACGCGCAACAAAACGCCCCAAAGTAGTACATGTACCTTTTCAGGCGTGGGCCGTTTTGTAGCGCGTTAGGGACGGGCTGAAATACGCCAAGGTGGGAACGAGACCATTGAATACAATGGGATTTATATTTTTGAGCGTTTTGTAGAGCGTTCGTGGAGCGTAGAACGCGCTACAAAACGTTCAGGTGTGAACGAGGGCTTCATGACATAAAATGTTAATTAAGGGGAACCCTCATAATGGCCTCAGCAATGTATAGAGCTTGAATTCAGAACAGAGACTTCTCCCACAGCCGCTGACGTATACGCTGACAAACGAAACTCAAATAATCACGTGCTCCAACATCTACCAAACACGAAAATATCAGTTTTGGTTGGACCGACCCATTGAAGAGGACTGGAACTGTGGAAGCTGTGCCCAAAACAAGCAGGGGGTAAAGGACTGGTCATCAGTACTGACTGTGGTCTCCCTGAAGCTGATCTTTTCCCCATTGACTTACCATGCCATGTCTTGCACTGTGCCTGTGTGGAGGTGGCCATCTTGGTAGAGCATCAGGGCTTTGGTTCCTTATATTACAACTGTGTCTCCTGATAACTGGTGGGGGAATATTCAAGAAGCATAGATCCACAAAATGAGTGAAGCAGAAGCAGGGAGATGCATGCACGTCCTATGGTCTAGATTTCTCTCCAGCAAGGAGATGAGTGAGCAGCATTGTAGTGACATCACCAAATGTCATGAGTCCAGCACAGCGGTGCCTTAGATCTCACATTGCGGATATACAAATATGAGTCTGTAGGTACAGGAGTGCCCAGGAAAATTTTTTAATCTATATTCACACTATGTGTACTTTAAGATTCCTGTGGCAGGAACCTACGAATCCCTGCTGCAGGAATCCCAAATATGCCGATTAGAAGCGGCCGCTGTCACCCATTCAAGTTAATGATGAGGGGAGATCGGCCACAATTGAAAGTGGCAGTCCTCATGTAATCGAATGTAATATGTCTACATGTGGTTTGGAATAGATCTCTCTCCCTGGAGGCATCTATCTTTTACATGCCAATGTTAAAAACCGGTGCAGGCGTTAGGGTTTGTTTTACCTTCTGCCATTAAGGTGTTAATGGCTGCTCTACAACATACTATTTCAGTCTTGTCTTTTAACAATATTATTTAAAGGTGTGGTGAGACAGTAACATTTCCTGCCACTTAATGTCTTTTGGCCTTGTCTTGGCTTGTTCCAGTATCTGCGGAGGATGAAATCCTTCACAAAGGAGAAAACCTGGTTATTGAAAATGAAGCCTACTGATTTGAAGGGAGGAGCTATGACGTCTTTTCTTATCTCCTTGCAGTGGTAGAATAGATGAAACCCTCCACTATATGGGTGCCATGAATTACCTCTGATTATTGGCACAGTTGGTGTATTTGGATTGAGTTGTATATGAATTCCTGACCTGTCATATCAGAAAGCAGCGCAATCATTTTTTCAACCAAAGCTGTATCTTTCATCCTTACAAAGCAGTCAGAACTTTCTTCTGTGGATTTGCCTTGGCTATTATTATTATATAATAAATCTGCTGCAGACAGGAAGAAGCATCTCCTCAGTCTCCTCTCTCCCAGTCAACCTGCAACATTGTAACCAAATGTGAGGCTGAAGCAGTGGCTGTAGCCTATCACACTTGTGGAAGTGAAGCAGGATAAAGATAAATATGTCAGTGTACCGCATCCTGCAGGATCAAGAATAATATAAATAGTACTATTGCAGACTTCCAAGGTACTCAGAAGATTTATCCATACACATTTACATAAAATCATTCAATATTTGATTTATTTTTCAATAGAATTCCAACATCACAGATGACCATTACCCATTTTTATCACTTTGCATTTCCTATTTAAAATCCATTCTTCAGCCAACTATCCCCCACATATATCACAGGACCCTTATGTACAGTATACAGATTACTCATGAAATGTCCCATATTTATGGTTTAGATCAGATCCAAGGTCATCCACTGGTGACTTAGGGGGACAAAATCTTTTTTTCTCTGCAGCACCGATGCTGCTTCTTCAGGAGAGGGCTAGAGATGTCTAAATGAATACAGTGAATAATACAATTATATTTCATTCAATGTAATACAGAGAGTTTTTCTGGAGGATAAAGCATATATACATACTCTGTATGAACAGACCAATGCCACAACCAGCGCGGCACAAACTCAGTGGGGGGGACTAGGATGCAGGCACAGTGGAACTTGTCTCACGATAGAACTGGATCTTAATGCACAATATATAAATTCATACTCCTGTTCTATTTCTTCATGGTCAGCCCCTCTCATAACAAAGTATCTCACAGCACACAACGCACACAACTTACACTCTTTATGCCAGAAGTTGGAAACACGGTTCACACTTGCCCTATTCTTTAGTCCAATCCAGTTCTTTCAAGCTGATTCAGTGTACCCCATGACATTGAAAGGGAAAGACAAGCATATTCTTCATGCTGTGTAGTCACTCGAGATTCTCACTACGGTTGTCTAAAATTGTATTGGAATGCCACAAATATATGCATTGCTCATTACCTTTGTAAGATTGCCATATGAGTTACATGATTGTGTAATTTTGAGCCAGCCTGTCAGGCCAGGTAGTAGATGCTGACACGGGATGATGCCTGAACAAAGATGGTTCTGTCCATCTTGGGAGAAAAGCAGATGAAGGCATTGTATGTAGGAGTTTTGTGATCTCTGGGAGAGGTAATATGTTCAGTATAACTGTTACACTTATACATTACTTAAACATACAGCACATAGCATGGAAAAATACCTCTGATGCTTTCATATACTTGCCATGTGAACTTCCATGTATTTTCTGCCTTCCTTTAGGGCCTGTTTATCATGAATACTGTGTCTGCCCCGAAGAAGAGCCTGAAGTCTGGTTACAAACTCTGTCATGCCCCACCAAGGAGTCTCAGATCTCCAATGACTTTGCTCCTTTCCCCAGTATAGACCTGAATAGAATGCTGGAGGAAGTTCCTCGGAGGTTTTCCGAACAGCGAGGAGCCATAGTACATTACACAGTTCTCGATAACCAAATCTATCGGCGCTCCCTGGGCAAGTACACGGACTTCAAAATGTTCTCAGATGAGATATTACAGTCTTTGGCAAGAAAGGTACCAGTATGCCAAGATTCCTTTAAGCATCAAAATCTTTGTTCTGTACTCCAAGCTGTAAACAAGGCTTGGCAGGTTATATTTAGATCAGTTTACATTTAATAGAAATACCGATGTGTTTGATTGCTGCCTAGGGGGCAGATGCTTGTGTGTGTGATTCACTCTTTGCTTGCAGTGTTGTCTGAGGTTCTGAGAAATTAATAATCTATAAATACTTGCTTTAGGTACAACTGCCTGATTTAGAATTCTATATCAATGTCGGGGACTGGCCGGTTGAACATAGAAATGTCAATGACACCCCTGGGCCACTGCCGATGATTTCTTGGTGTGGATCTACTGACTCCAGAGACATCATACTTCCCACATATGACATCACTCACTCCACTTTAGAAACTCTTCGTGGCGTCACCAATGACCTTCTCTCTATCCAGGGCCACACCGGTAAGATTATCATCTTTCCTTTACCAAACAACGCCATATTGTACACACATCATAAAATAACAATTTGCTATTAACATGATGTCTTTGGATGGCTTATGTTATTAGATTTATAGGAAAAGAAAATAATACCTAAAGATCTGCTGCCCCTACCCAAACCATACTCCTCTAACTAATCGTTGCAGCCAAGCTCAAAGAATGTACCCAAATCTATGGTCACATGATGCCCTTGGTCCCGAATCTTCTTATCTGCAGAGTGTAGGATCCTTCAGATAGACAGATGACATAATGATAAGGGGACCTGTCTTTGCGGGCACAGGCCACGGCACTGGATCACTGGTCTCACAACCAGAAGGGGTGCTGGTGAGAGACCCGGAAGGTGGACTATGTAGCTTTAGATGTGGGTTTTATTTTTTTATTTATTACATTTTTTTAGAAAAAGGCTTTGAATGGGCGGATGGGCGGCTGTTGTTTTCCCATAGCTGGGCTTTAATTTGACAGTAGACAGTGTAAACCCACATTATGGTATATTCCTAATAGCTGCTTGCTGCATCTCATCTGGTTTCAAAGCAATATTCACATTCGAACCTATAATTTCAGTAGTAACTTTTAGGCTAGGTTCACACCTGCACTGCACTGCACAACACCTGGGACACGCATCCCGGGACTGCGCGGTCCTGTACAATGCAGGCAGCGATTGCCGCGCAACCCCATTGATTTCAATGGGGTGACAGCCACGCGGCAATAGCGGAAAAAAAAGGTACAAGTACCTTTTCTTGCGATTCACGATGCGCGGCTGTTTTAGTTGTGTTCGGAAGTGCGACTGGGGTGCCATTAGAAAATAATGGCACCCACAGCGTGATCGGTTCACACCTTGGTGTGAACCTAGTCTCACTTTTTCTTGGTGGGGAAGGGACAAACAAGGTTTTGATTTGCTGGTATTGTCTTAAGTTGTGTTTTTTTTTTTGGTTACAATTTTGTAAATGTCTCAAAGGCATACTGCAGTAAAATAGACCTCATATACCGGTACTTTCTCCAGTCCAACCAGTACTCATTTTAAGTTGTGTTTTCTCTAGGTATAGAACTGAAACTTCTCCCATTTTTAAATTTACACCAAAATTATATTCCTTCTACAGTGCACAGCAAATTTAATTACAAATGAATGTTTTTTTGCTTGTTAGTTTTTTTCAACTACTCCAGCTCTCGCAGCTGTATATTGTAGCTGTCATTTTTATATTTTTCTACATCATTTGTAGACAAAAAGATGTAGTGTGGGGCGAAGGCATGCTACGTATGCTCTGCCTACTTCAGTGAAGTTTTTTGGGACATACGTACCTAAGGTACAAGACAAGTTAGTAATTTCAGCTATGTGTTTCTTTATTTCTTATGATACAAGAAATGAATACGTAAAATAAATAAAACCCCAGAAACACTTTTTGCATGAGCAGTATCATTTTCGTATTCAGGGGAAATAATCTAAAGAGACCAGCAAAAGGAGTTAATTAGGAGTAGTTACTGATAACAAGAGGTTAATAAGAAGTTAAATAGGAAAGACTTGTTAAAATAAATAACAGAAAATGTTTTTTCTATTTTCTCCATTTTTGCATCAGAAATGCGTGTGTTAAAAATAGTGCAGTTAGTAAGAGAGAGCCTGAGCAAGCTTCAGGGACAATAGTGTGAAAGTCGGCTTGGAATTATTCAACAGCTGGATGCTTTTTGTTCAGCTACCAGGTTCATACCACTTTTTGGTGCCGATACTGATACAGGACTGTTGATTGTCTACATCTGAATTTCTCTGACTCTATCATTATAAATACTTTATTGATGATTCATTCATGATGCGTAAGGTCCTTCCTGGGAAAACAAAACGGAGCAGGCCTTCTTCAGAGGACGGGACAGCCGGGAGGAACGTCTCCAGCTTGCCCGAATGTCCAAAAAACACCCTGAACTGCTGGATGCCGGGATCACTGGATATTTCTTCTTCCGGGAGATGGAGAAACAGCTGGGGAAAGCTTCGCTAGTTGGATTCTTTGACTTCTTTAAAGTGAGTCTTATAGCAGGCTTTCAAAGGTTCCAGCCCCCAAGGTAGTCATATTAGATAGAAATAACTAATCAGGCAAAATGGATGACACAGATTACAGTAGAGGAACAATACGAGGTATAGTCACGTCGATGTAGCAGACATTTTGGCTTGATTTGTCAGCTCCTCTATTCTGCCTTATAAATTCCAGATGTTAGTTTCCTAGTGCAGCTGGCTGCTATGGTTGGCATCGTTTCCTTCCTTGTTTCAGATGTTACCAGTTACTGCTAATACGACATATACACTACAGGCCCCAATCACTGGTACAGAAATATATTGTAAAAAAAACAGACATTTTTGTGCAGCAGTTTATCTAATCTTATTAATACTTATACTTACTGCAGTAAAAAGCAAGGTCCTCCTAATGGTAATGATCCTTCTCCCATTGAAAAAAGCTGTATTATTGTAAAAAGAAACATCTGTAAGAAGAAAGGTTAATGAATACAGTATACTTACATCACCTATGGTTTCTGTACTGCAGGAGTGACATCACTATACTTCCAGTTAGGTCCCGGAATATGCCAAGTACCTTCAATTTCAGAAGATGATGCAGCACAATGCAAGAGCATCTTTATTCGAGATTTTGGGGACTTGGCATTTCCCCGGGACCTTGCCAGTTGAATGGTGACACAATTGTCATGGGACGGTGCTGGCAGAAGCTGTAGTAAGGTAAATATATTTATTATTTTTTTCCCTACAGGTGCATTCTTTTTAAATATTGATGTTGCTATTTACAATGGGAGAGGTGTGCCTAATATTATCTATGTTAAGGAGGAACTAAATCCTATAAGCTGTTCCCAAAAAAGGCAGACGGAGGGCTTGAAGGACAAGTCTTCAGTTTTGCCTGCGGTCTCTCTGAAGCTGATCTTTGCCCATTATTGACTTACCATGTCTTGCTCTGCAATGTGTCTTTGGATAGAGGCGGCCATCTTGGTAGAAGTAGCGTTTTGCCTCCTTATGTCATAGTCCCCAGCAAAGAAAACAAGGAGCAGCACAGTAATGTTATCACCAAATCTCATTACAAATCCGCTAGGACTAGCAATCAGAGGCAGTAGTACCTTTTATCTCACACTGCAGATATACAGCTATGAGGCTGTAGACAAACACGTACTAGGAAATGTACTGCAATTTGCAGGAGGAATTCCCGACAAAAAAGGCAGATTTATAGTGCAAGATTTGCTTTATATAGTGGAAAGGCAAATTTATTCCATAATTCATGCAGCGCTATTGTCCATTTTTATAAAGGGAAGATGTAGAAAATGTTTTGTTTTGTCACATCTGAATGTTGTGTTTTCACAGTACAAGTACCAAGTGAATCTGGATGGGACAGTGGCAGCATACCGATTCCCCTATCTCATGCTGGGCGACAGTGTGGTGCTCAAACAATCTTCTCCCTACTATGAACACTTCTACAGTGCGCTACAGCCAGGGAAGCACTATGTTCCCTTCCAACGCAGCCTGGAAGATCTCCTAGAAAAGATACGCTGGGCAAAGGTGAGACCATAACTTTATAACTTGAAGGCAGATGTGAAAATCCCCATTTACTCCACACAATTGTCCCCAAAGTTAAAGGAGAACTATGAGGTGAGTGCTTTTCACTCACCTCATAGTTCTAGCCGACCTGTGACAATGAGACTGTCATAGGTCGGCTCAGTAGATCGGGAAGTGAGCGAACAAATACCGGCGTTCGCTCACTTCTCGATCCTGTCACGGCTCTCTGCCGTGACAGGAGAGGGACTGGATTCCCCTCTACCCGCTCCGATCCGCCAGCGCTGACTGGCGGAACGGACAGGGGAGGGGGCGGGTACAGCTGGCTCTGCCTCTAGATAGGCAGAGCCAGCTGTCACTCACGCAGCTGGGCAGATCCAGACATAATTGTCGGGATCCGTTTCAGCTGCGGCGTCTCAGTATACCGCGAGCTGTAGCTCGCGGTATACTGAGCTTAGGGTGACGGGAGGACGCTAGTTTGTGTCCTCCCGTTACCCTAAGGAGAACTATGGGGAAAAACACTGACCCCATAGTTCTCCTTTAACAAATCCTGAAGTTATATATAACTGTGCAATTACTTTCATGATGATGATGAAGGCATTTCCTCCCTCCACCCCCTTAATAAACCGCCAAACCCTATTTAAATGACTCTAGGGAGACATTTAGCAACACACTTTTTTCGTTGTTATCTTTCCACATTCCCACAGGTCCGTCCTGTCTGCACTCCCGAATCTGCGACGACCTTTTTATAAAAATGTACTTCATTGGCTGACTTTTTCCTGGTTCTCTGTGCTGGTCCAATGATGTCTTTGCCAGATCTGATGCATGTGGTGTACAAGATCTAGAGATGTTTCTTAATGTTATATATGTTTCCATCTGCGGAAATAAAAACTTTCCCGAGATCTCATGAGGTTTCTCTAACTCTTGTAAGACCTTGCAGTTTGGCAGCAAGACCTTTCTGAAAGGCACTGGTGACGTAGCCTTACCAGTGGGCACCAGTGAAGCCTGGGCTACATCACCAGTGCCTTGGGGAAACATAGAAGTGGCATTCCATAAAAGTAAAATACAAAAATACATATTTTTTTATTATAGGACTTGGGGGGGATGTTTTCATATCAGCATGCAGAGCTGCATGCACCAGGGCATTTTGTGTTGGGGGGGGAGTCCGCTTTAAAATCCTTTCAATCTCTGCACATCAGGGAAAATTTCATATCAGAATTTGACAATAGTCAGTTTCACTGATAGTTTACTAGTGATTAGATAATATGCACTCATGTTGGGTGGGGAGATTATAAGACAATGCATAAAGTTCAAGCAGAGCTCAGACAGGGCTGAGGAGGAAGAGTTGACACTTCTGATCACTGCAGCATCAGAAACAAGGGTAAAGCAGTCCCATGGTTTTGGAGATATTAATGGAACCTAGGAATGGCTGCACAGAATGAAACAGTTCAACAAAGAGTCAGTAGCCATTGTCCAGCTGTGATTTATGTGATGGGCTCTATACCATGGTAAAATAAAGACGGGAAGCAATTCTTTTTCAGCTTTCTTTTTTTTCACATGCACATTTGAGGAATGTTTACTTACCTCTCTGTCAACGATCATTTCCTCTGGTATTTACAACCATGGGCCCAAAATCCTCTCTGACACTGGCCATGCCATGCCATTGCAGTAACTTTTCAAAAACTTGAATGGGTCAAACAATAGTGTCTTCAATCTTTTATTATGGCTTCATTAAAGTCTATGGGGTGTTATTCCACAGACGTGGCCCATGCCAGAGACTCAAGGTGGTTACTATCAGAGGATGTCAGCACTGTCATGGAAATGCAAGTAAGAACCTGGGTCAGTTGTTTTAGGTTAACTGAGTGTGGGCTAGTGGGTTTTAGGTTATAAGTGGATTTGTCCTTTAAAATGTCAGCAAACCCAAAACATTTTAAGTGGTCAATGGCCTTCAAATGAATAGCTCTTGTTTTGTGCGTAATGTTTTTGTGCATTACTATAATCTTCCTGTTTGATCCTGGTATGTCCTCCTCTTTCACTTTTCAGGGGGACAGCGCTTTTGTATCTGATCTTATGTCTTCTGCATTGTCACTCTCACTGTGCAAGCCCTGGCATTCCCTGAAATAAGACATTCACTTCCTATTTTCTCCTCATGTAGTCGCCCCCTGTGACACCCTTCATCTCTTTGCGGGGTGACTCCAGAATAGTGATGGACAGCAGCCCCCAAGTGGCGCTCTTCATTAACTTGCATTGTGGCTCCAACATGTTGGTTGACACACACGTGACGCTTTTCCTTTGCTCGCAATACAGCATATTAAATAATCACCACCACTGAAAACCACAGCATGTTTTTAATCCAATAGATATTACTACAACGTAAACATTTTTTACCAATTCTAAAAATGTGCAAACATCTCAAAAGTGAGATCCTGAAAATATTTGTATTCTTTTACAATAGGTGACATTTTACAAAATAAACCTTTGCTTCAGTGAGCTCCTTTTTTATTTAAAATTGTATTTTGTGGTAAACAAATGACCATGTGACCGCAAGAGCACCAGTCAGCTCCTTGCAGCCACAGGGAAAGGAAGGGAAAGTCCTTAGCTGATGCCACCTGGGTTGGAATTTAGGAGAAATCTTGCAAACAAGGATATGGCAAGAAAGATTCTAAAGCACATAAAGATTTCTCTCGATTACTTTCACCATTCACCCTAAACAGTTTGGAATCTCCCCTGCCGGTTATTGTATTCTGACAGCTGGTACCCTCCTCTATCTGAATCACTGCAGTCACTGTTCCGCTGACTTTTTCTACCTAGCTCATTCCATTTTTCAACCAGTTTGTTGAGCTCAGTGATGTTGGCAGGACCACCTACAGCCTAAATCTCAGCCAATTTCACAGGAATCGGCCGAAATTCTAACAGTATATGGCCAGCCTAACTTCACCACTCTGCTGTTTTATTGTTGCCTTTGTTCCCATTAGGGAGATTTCCTATCACTTTCTACTGTTACTGGAACAGAAAGTGGGGGCAGATTTTTCCAATCACTTTGTTTTGCCTGATGAAGGAACCGGATGCGTTGCTACAGCTGGTGATGTAACTTTACACATGGAATAAAAATAACTTTGCTTGGAGAACCTTTGAAGTGCTGGTGACTTCCTGTTTTGTTTATCTGATCCAGCGGCGCTATCAGCTGTCACTTTAGCACCCCCCACCCTCATTGGAAGTCGGGGCATTTTTGGTCAGGAGTGCGGTAGGATCCCCTATATGACCAGATGTTTCTGATGGGCACATAAACAGCATTTTTTTGATATGTGTGTAAACTTGGCTTACTTTTCTGTGATGACAAGGGTACTTTTTAAAAACAAGTTAGCAGCCTGTTGGCTCTGATTGTTCCCTACTATACCAGTTTACCTTTTTGAATTCCATTTTGTTTCTCATTAACATATTTAATTTATGATTTATTTATTTATTTATTTATTTAATACAGACCTTTATAAAAGTGCCGACTATTTACGAAGCACATTACATACTGCGCATTCACATCAGTCCCTGTCCCAAAGGAGCTTACAATCTAAGGTCCTTATGTCACATGCACACGCACTTACAAGGGCTGCTTCAGACAGGAGCCAATTAACCTACCAGCATATTTTGGAGTGTGGGAGTAAACCCACACAAGCACCGGGAGAACATGCAAACTCTATGCAGATAGTGTCCTGACCAGGGTAAATGTTATTGATCACTGTTCTTCATGAACCTATAGTTGGTGTCTGTTGACCTGTTGAGATTTCCTATGCATCAAAAAAATCTCAAGTTTGTTCGGTGCATTCATTTTGGAAATCTGACAGGAACGGAACATCTCCTGTTACCAGCAGGATTACAGCCATTGCTTTTATGACACTTTTCTGTGGGGATGCCTCCTAACTTAGATTAGAAATCTTCATGTAAACACACGCACACTTTTCATCTTCCTCCATTCTGGTGATTTTACTGAAAATTCTGCTATTTGTGTTCTTTTCTCTTTTTTCCCAGGATAATGATGAAGAAGTTAGAAAGATTGCCAGAGAGGGCCAGACTCTTGCCAGGGAGCTGCTGCAGCCTCACCGCCTCTACTGCTATTATTATAATGTCTTCCAAGTGAGTGATCTGAAACCATCGTCATGAATTGTCATAATTTTCTCTTTGGTGTCACTAACATTGCTAATAGCTTTTCAGTCTTACCCGAGTATGTATGTCTTTGTTTTTAGTTTTCATTATTGTGGTTTGATATTGTAATGAGACAAGTATAACCATAGAAAACACAAGAAACGTGACCAAACCAAATGTATACAAATAGACATTTACCAAGGAAATCAACATCCTTCTTAATATCTTTACAGAATGATACAGATAATTAGATGTTGCAGACATCTGACCAAACTGTACCTGGTATACAAGATGTTCCCTGCAGTTTGAGACCTCTTGACATTTATATTTGGGTAATAAAGTGAACCTATCATTAGAATGTCCCATCAATAGGACACATGTGAGCTTTACCAAACTTCAGTGTTCTTTTAAGGAGAATAGGAATAAGGAAATACAGTAAGTACCTCTTGAGGCTAGGTGCACACCTAGGCGTTTCCGTGCGTTTTTGCTTTTTTTTTTTTCAAAGCGTGTTTTTCCCCTAAAGAGATGTCTATGGGACCAAAGCCATGCAGCATCCACCTAATAATAGCTCCTGCATCTTTTTGCGTGACAGTTGTTTTCTCGCGATGCAACACTAAAGTGTGAACACAATCATTTTAATCATTATTAATAATATCATATTATTTCAGTTTTGCGGCTATCACGTATCTGGCGCGGGTCTATTTATATTTGACTAAACTGTGAACAGTCGCCATTGACTTGCATTGAAATGTGTTTTGCGCATTTCGCACGGATAGATCCGCGAGTAAAAACAATCAGGTGTGAACCAGGCCTGACTGTCACATTGCAGCTTCCTCATGTGCTGTAAAGCAGAGGAAGACTAGACTTCTTGGCCTTGGGCTGCCATGTGTGAGTATTGTGGGTGTTTCATGCCATTAGAGACTGCATAACAGATTGTTGTTTTCAATTTGAAAGACTCTGATGTAACTGCAGTGGGATAAAAGGCACAACAATACATGCAAATGTAATGAGCAACTATGGTTGCCCATATGTACACATAGAATGACATATTAAACATAGAAATGTGTTTTATATAAATTAGCACACACTGATAAGGGGAATTGACAACAACAATAAGAGAGCACCTTAATTCTACTGTACTCCTATTAAAAAGACATATTTTAAATAAGTATTTCAGGATGGCGCTACCCCCACATTGTGAGGGTTTAAGTGTTCATTTTGGTCAACGAGCGAAAATAAAGATATACTCACCTGATCCTTGGTCCTGCAGCAGTGACTACTTACCTCTCTCCCCCTCTGCTTGTGGTATGTCCCTTGAAGTCCTTGCATCTAATAGACCTGCATTACGTCACGGGGCCTTAGACCGCCGGAGCCCGTTTAGCACGCAGGTGGGACTGAGGATCAAGTGAGTATATCTTCTTTATTTTCACCTAGACCAAAACAAGCACTGAACCCTGGTAGAGTTCTTCTTTAAGTCCCAGAATAAAAAAGTTACACACGTGTGTGCCAAAATTCACTAAATCGCCACATATTCTGTGTCTTTCATCATTTTGTTCAGCTTTTTCCCGCTTTGTCTCCTTATCATCTTTTATTCATTGTTTATCTTCAAGACCAGTTTCCTTGTTGCTAGTGACAACTGATGTAGACACCATGATTGTGACCACAGTAGACCACCATTCAGTATCTGAACCTTAGTGAGCTCTATTGTTCATCTATAAACAAAAGAGAAGACCGAGCGTTTTGTAATAGTTTATTCTAAAATACTTGTGAAGCAATCAATCCCTTGTCTGATCCACAGTTGCGTTGAAAACAAGTACATGCAGGCCAAATTGTCATCGCAAACGTCTACTGCAGCCGGTATAACTTGATAAAGCTTAATGTGCCCATAATTCTGCTTCATTGGAGCATTCTGGGCTCTGATAAAGGGAGCATGACCTCCAAAACGCATGAGGCTGAAGTGTAGTGTTACCCACCACGCCCCCCCCCCCCTTCCCAGTCAACATGTAATTTAAAACATTTAAATCAACAAATTAAGTTTTTCAAGAAATACATGTTTTGAGATCCACTGATGCCATCTGCTGCTCTTTGCTCTGAGTTTGGTGGGAGGTGCCATCAGGAACCAGTAAACATCACAGCTTTTTGCCTCGTATCTCTCTCAAAGCATTATATGAAAGAACACATCTCCAGGCTCCCTTTAGACATGCCTGCTTCTCCCTGCTGGCCACTGGGTGCTGCAGACTTTAGCTGTGCAGTCTGCTGATTGATTGGCTTGTTGCATGCACGCCAAAAGTGATGCCGGAAATGTTGTTTTTTTTTTTTACATAAAGCTTGGGAACAAAATGATTGATTGCAAAGTTAACAGCTAAGAGAGGGGAGCCAACAATAGTACGAATCAGGGGATTGATGAATGATGGAGGTCACTCAGACAGGGAAGGAAAGTGGCTTAATGTGGCCCCTGCAGCATCAAAGGGTATATTGTGGAGATGCAAGTTTGCAATTAATTCAGAGTAATTAGTTTCAAAATAGTATAGGAATTGCTACAAGTGTGTGGGGGGGAAAAAGTAAGGCAGTGAGGTTGGAGTTCACCTTTAAGCCTTATCAAGTAGTACATAGTTACATAGTATTTGAGGTTGAATAAAGACATTAGTCCATCAAGTCCAACCTATTAGGATCAAGTCCATCCATCAAGTCCAACCTATTAGTACTGTCTGCGGTTGATGTTCAGATACTAATGATTGTTGGCCCGCATGTACATGTTCTCTTTTTTTATTCAAGCATAAACACATATCAAGATTACAAGGTTACAAGTATAAGTAGATATAAGATTACAAGGCAAGTACAGACAGCATGTGCATTAGTTGACATTCCCTATACCATGGGAGAGCTGATTGAAAGAACTTTGATAGAAGCCAGAAAAACCATCATTGATTGCTTCACTTTTGTGAGAACCTTTTTACAAGTATTTAGAATACATTTTTACATGCAAGGAAAAGCACAATATTATCTTACTTTTATTTTTAAGTTTATGCTCCCCAGTCCATTGAAACTCTGTTCTAGGACCACAAACCTGTCCTAGTGGAACATTCCTACTTCCCATCTCCGGTTGTGTATTTTTTTATATGCTCCTTTGGAGTCTCCAGACCTTAGTGAATTCTCTGAAGTATTATATGAGAAAATGCTTTTCAGAAAGAGGAAACTGGAAAATCAGTTTACATGGACAGGAAGTGAGGGAAGGAAAATCCAGACAGGTCTAACCCTTCCCTAGTCTATGCAAAGCTATTTAAGGTATTCTACTTTACTTACGTTTTTGTCCAGCGGTGGATATAGGAAAATTATTTAATTTGCTTGTTTTTTCAGACATATGCAAAGCGTCAAATAAGTCGTCCTGAAGTCCGTGATAAAATGGAACTCGTTCCTCAGCCAGATGATAATACTGCTATCTGTAAATGCCATAGGAAGATGAAAAGCAAGGATGAGCTGTAATACACGGACCGGATCCTGCGGTGCAGAATGTCACTTTGAATCGCCGGCTTGTATACTGTAAAGCGGTACTGCTGTGGCCTGAGATGGCCATTACAGAGTCTAAAGGTGTACACAACTCCTATGCAGTACAGAAGGACTCCTCTAATATGATTTATTTTTGATTAAAATTCCATTTAATAATGTTCGTTCCAGCAGGATGTCATACACTGAGCCATGTTCATTCAGACTGAGCCAAGAGCAATGATATGATAAAAGCCATAGCAACCGATCAGTTTACAGCCCCTATCAGATTATGTATAGGTGATTTGTGGCTGGCCGATATGTAGCGGTACACCATTGTTATCATTTGTGTTAAATCACAGCATTTGTCCTTTCTCCACTTCTGTTATCAGTTCTCTTTATGATTGGGAGGACCGGTCTGAATTGCAGGACACCAGACACTGTAGGCAGGGTGGGCTGTTACAAAAGAGGTACTATTACTAAGTGCAGGACTCCGGACATTTCTCTATCTGTAAAGGAGTTGGGTTTGTTCTGTTGATAAGGTACCATACATGTGATAATGGGCAAAGTAGCAGAAAACTAAACCTCTCTGAGCCATGTGACCAGTGCTGGTTTATGTGACAGCATCCCATATAGAAAGGAAAGTAGGAGACTTTGAAGTCACCAGCTGTTCCATAGCTCAACAGTTATAACCGTAAGGAAAGGCTCATCGGGGGAAGCAAACACAGTACATAAATAACCTCTGTGTGCCTATTTTACCAGTCTGATGGTTTAAAGCTGAACTACAGACATACATTTTATATAAATATTTTATAAATATTTAATATTTTACTGTTTACCTGCACTTTTGCAAGACATATCCGTCAGGTCCATTACTTCTTGGCAGACTACATTGCAATTACAGTTTGTCCTGTGATTTGAAAACGAAGTAGCATTGATGCATGTGTTAGGTCATCCTTGCTCACTTCTCTCTAAGCCCGTTGTGAAGCTCCCATTGTAAGACTGGCAGCACTGTGTAATACAATAGAGCCTGATTGGCTGACAGTGATGGCACTCCCTCTCCTAAACTGTCAGGAGGCTAATATCAAGAAGGATTCAGTTACTTATGCTAGCTTTATGTAAACATTGTAATTGTTTCTTTTTCATGAGCGCAAACTTGGATGAAATAGTTTTGTTTTTGTATGGAGTTTATCTTTAAAGCCGCTCTGTCAGTAGGTGCACCAAAGTAAACTAAAGCCATCCTGTAAAAGATGATGTATACTTATGTTTCTAGCGGCCTGTGTCTTAAATGTCTTACAGATCTCTGACCACCACTGGTATCTGACATCCAGGTGTGTTGAATGCCGGGTCCCCTGCCACATGCTGTGGTTCTTCCTAATGGTTCCTATATCCTGTAGTGATGTAGGAGCTGGACAGAGGAACCAGAGGGTCACGTTGAAGTTCCAGTCTGAGCTTGTAAGACTGACCAAGCGTAAGCTATATGGTCAGTTATTAGTCATTCATACTTCTACAATCACCCTTGATTAATCATGGAAGACACTCAATCATTTGTAGGTTATAGAACAATGGACGCCATGTGGTAGACTCTACACAGGAGCACCTAGCAGTAATTGGTTGTGCATAATTGTCTACCGTCTGATTGTGTTTGACTAATTATTCATTCATTCTACCATGCAGCTATGGACTTGGGGATTCCATTGTTTTATCACTTAGAAATCATTCTCATGTTTCCTGCAATCACATAATATGTATATTAACACAACCACAACTTCCCCTTATAGCCTGGGTCATAAGTCTACGTCTTCCTCTACTAGGTTTCAGACTTCTAATTGTTTCTAAGGAAAATTCTGAGACCCCAGAAGAGGTGCAGGCAGATGGAACATACCTAAATCCAAAACCAAAATTGTATTATTCGGTACCTTTTAGGTCTGTAAATATATAACTGAAAGCTTTCTGTGATATCTGTTTGAGAGGTTAAAGGAGAACTATGAGGTGAGTGCTTTTCACTCACCTCATAGTTCTAGCCGCCCTGTGACAATTAAACTGTCCCAGGTCAGCTCAGGAGACCGGGAGGTGAGCGAACCCATACCGGCGTTCGCTCCCCTCTCGATCCTGCCACAGCTCTCTGCCGTGACAGGGGAGGGGCTGGATTCCCCCTTCCATGCTCCGATCTGCCAGCCCTGACTGGCGGAACGGACGGGGGAGGGGGCGGGTACAGCTGCTGGGGGATCCAGACATAATTGTCTGGATCCGCTTCAGCTGCAGCGTCTCAGTATACCGCGAGCAGTAGCTCGCGGTATACTGTGGCGTCTCAGTGTACCGCGAGCTGTAGCTCGCGGTATACTGAGTTTAGGGTGACGGGAGGACGCTAGTTTGTGTCCTCCCATTACCCTAAGGAGAACTATGGGGAAAAGCCTTAACCCCATAGTTCTCCTTTAAAAACAAATCTGTTGATTTTGCCTTCTGAGTTGATTATGTTCATGTGCTCTATGCCTATACTACAGAACTATGGACCTATAGGTTATGTAGAATAAGAGAGGGGCTGGGTTCTGTGGTTCTATCTTGTTTCTGTTGTCCTGATACAGCACAGTGAGTGTTATGATGCTAGAACAGTGTTATGGGCCGAATCACCAGGTGAAAATAAAGGTTGCAAAGCTTAAAAAAAAATAATAGAAAACTAATACAGACGCCTCATCTGATAAGCTGCAATATTTTTCATTTTTATATTTGGGTTTAGATACACTTTAAATCGGTAGAACAGAGGCAATGTAGTGGGTACTGCTCATGCACTACATTCCCCCAATTGGGACTCCTAGATATTCACTTTGTGAACTCTGCCTGTTTAATTTTTGTGTTTTGGCTCTTGCTTTCTATTACATTGCTCTTGCACCAGAAACTATGTATATGACACTGTAATGAACAATATGACACCTGTGCTTCTTCCTACCCACGTAGAACTCTTTTTTAATCACCAAGGCCACTGATAGAAGAATGCACTGTTGCAGGTACCTTAAGCTGGCCATACAATTATCTGCAGATTTTCTATGGTCAGATGGAAAAGGTGGAACAGATTCCTCCATCTACACTTAACTGTGTGGATGGAGTAATCTCCACCTGGGCCAATCTGTTGCACTTTTTCCATCTGACCACAGAAAATCTGCAGATAATTGTAAGGTATATGGGCACCTTAAGTCTCCAGTTTGGCCCATGATTTAAAATCTATCTGTACTTCCCCATGAAAGCAACAGATTCTCTTAAATGAAGGAAAGTATATACATCTGTGGAGGTCTACATTAAACTCCCAACCTGCTATGTTCAGCCACTGGGAGTGAAATGAAAGTCTTTGTCAAGCGGAGTCCTAGTTTACACTGAGCTATGGACTCCCCTGCGACAGTGCTGATTGGCCCAGTGCTGTCACATGGAGTAAGTCTCACATGTGCCTCCATGCCTAGAAGTACCGGGTATTCTCTTTATGGTCCATTGCTAAGTGGCAGGAAAGCAAAGGAAAGGTCAGTATATGCTGCTGGAAATGAAAGCAAACCTGTTGTGATTGTCTGCGGTAAACGCTCTGTGCTGTTCTCCTACATGGCAAATGTAACAATTTAAACATAAAGAATATTTAGTAATATTTTATATGACAGTATCTCCTTCCAACTGCTGCTGCAAATGTACAGATTTCTATGTGCTGTTTTTTAATATGAATTTATAATAAAGAATATTTTTATGTCTCTAATTATTAGCGTTATTGGTAGAGAACTGACAGGTTTTTCTGTGAGCTGGTATTATTTGTTTTTTAACAAACGCAGAGCTGTGAAAATGTCTTTATATGAAACATGAGAATAAGGTGTAATGACACCTAGGAGTTCATTTATAAAAGTTTAAACTCAAAACGTTGCTATTTGTATTCCTATCCTAGAAATTAATTGTGCACATGTATCATTATGGGGTTAGTTTATAAAGGGTCTGCCAAATGTATAGCTGGGCGGATACAGTTCACATGGCGCTACTGGATGGCACTGATGAGCATATGAATGTCCTATACGCGTCATCTAAAATAAATAAAGATGTACTCGCCTTATCCTCGCTCCTGACTGACCGGGGATCAGGTACGTGTGTCTTCTTTCATTTAAAACCTAGACCAAAATCAGCACTTAACCCTTGCTGTACATGGTCCCTGAAAGGGTTAATTTTTTGACATGCCCTTTAAAGGGTTGTACACTTGTAAAGACATTAATGGATATCATGTTCTCACATTTGTTAGGCTGCACCATTCAAGTACCTATTTTCCTGCCACAATCTGAACTCATACAAGGACAGCTTACTATTAGAAAAGTATCCTGTGTTTAATTTTCCAACAACACATGGAGATGAACAATGGACTTATTCACAAAGGTGTGACATTAAAAACATTCACGTCACTGCGTGTTGTCATTAGGGAATTGTGTTGAGATGAGACAAGATCTGAATATTTCCTCTCAATACAGAAATGCTGATCAAATTCTATTACTGAAGTCACGTCTTACATTGTACACAAAAGAATTTGTTTAATAATACAAACTTGATAACTTGGAGTTCTGCCAGTCTTGTACATGATTAATGGCTAAGTGCACGCAAATACAGAATATTGTTGTGTATGGCTCAATACATTTATCATAAACCTGGTTTTGGGGAAGTGCTTCAACGTTCTAATTTGAGATTACTCACCTTTGCTGTAATGGTCTTATCACAAGGCTGACTGTGAATAAAAGAAGTCTTCTAAACATAGGTAGATATGGTTGCCACTGTTGAACTGAGACTGGGCGATTCTCAATAAATGTATCGGAACCCTCATTATATGAGAGGGCTATTTTGCAAAGGGCAATTTTACTCAGAAAACCACGTTACACACTAACATTGCACTTACTGGCCCACTTCTTGAGAGCCCAGGAACCAAGACATAGAGGATGTAGTCTACAGCTCACACATATATATATTCTACACTGTCTGCCAGAAAGTGCTATAAATAATTGGACCATAGTGATATTTCAAACTGTTTCTTTCATTCGTATCACACATTTGAACCTTGTAATTAGACCATCAGCCTATTTAAATGGAGAAAAGTAGTGCGCTTCTATTTGGCATCATTGTGTGCACCACACTGAAAATGGAGCAGAGAAAGCAAAGGAGAGAGTTGTCTGAGAAGATTAGAAAGAAAATTATAGACCAGCATGTCAAAGGTAAAGTAGGGCTGCAGCTAACGATTATTTTCATAATCGATTAGTTAGCCGATTATTAAGTTCGATTAATCGGCTAATCGGATTTTTAAACAAAAGGGTTCAGTGATGGACTACTAGTTTCTATTGAGATTGTAGTCCATCACGGGAGCAAGCTTGGCGCGGTGGAAGTAAAAAAAAGAGTGTGGTGTGCAATATAGTACATTATACAGCGGCGCAGTGCAGAATACCAGCAGCTATAGAGGAATGTAGCAATAGTACATTATACTATAATGTACTATTGCTGGGATTTGTAGTCCTCTATAGCTGGTGGCATTCTGCAGTGCGCTGTATAATGATTATACTGCACAATGCAGGGATTTAGCCGACGAATCGACGATGGAAAACGTTGACAATGTTTTCCATCGTCGATTTTAATCGACTTAATCGAATAATTGTTGCAGCTCTAAAGGTAAAGACAATACGATCATCTCCAAGCAGCTGGATATTCCTGTGACTACAGCTGCAAATATTAAGAAGGTTAAGGTCCATGAGAGAGAGAGTAACCCACCTCCAAGGACATGGCAGTAAGAGGAAAATCGAATGCAGATTGAACAGAATGATGGTATAATGGGTAGACAAAGTGCCAAGATAAACTTACAAAGAGATACAGACTGAGCTCAAACATCAAGGTACATTGGTGTCTGATTGTACCAGCCATCACAATTTGAGCAACAATGGACTCAAAGGAAGACTGTTGAAAGAAAAACATAAAACGCTAGATTGAAATTTGCTAAAAACATTGACACGTCCCAAAGCTTCTGGGAGAATGTCCTTTGAACAGCAGAGACAAAACGGAAGGTTTTCGGCACGTCACATCAGCTCTATATTTACAGATGAAAAAATGAAGCTTTCAAAGAAAAGAACCCTGAGGAACATTTATCAATTTATTCGCATCATCAACGTCTTTTAAACTGTTGTATCCCTGATTTCTAGTGCATATTGTTACAGATTTATTATCCTCGTTTATGATTCATTCCTAAATGCCTTTGTAAAGCGAATTGTCTTTAAATTGTCACAAGCTTGATGGGAACCTCCTGGATGACAGCTGAATAGCCCTAAAGTGCTTAGCTGACTTAGCTGAATTATCTTTGCGATATTTTCAGGAGTGCTCAGGAAGACTTCTAGAATGTTTTAGAGGGTTTTTAATGTCCCAAAAGCTGGACGCAACTACCATGCAGTTGAGAAATTATGTGAAATGTCAGTGTAGTGTCATGTGCAGTGAGTCGCAAACATAAATATGTCACACAAACAAATAAAAAAGACGCATAAAGCTGGCCATACACCTATAGATTATCAGCAGATTTTCTATGGTCAGATGGAAAAAGTGCAACAGATTCCTCCATCTATACTACACTGTGTGGATGGAGGAATCTCCCACTGGGCCGAGCATCAGTATTGCTTAACAGAATAATACCTGCATACAATCAGATTGTTCAGGTATTTTGACAGCCAGCGGGGCCAACTAGCAAGATACTGAAGTTGTAGGCAGGTGCTTTAAAAAGCAAAGTCTGATTTATATTCAAAGTGGAATAAACTGTGGTGGATGCCATATACTTTTGTCAGTTTCACGTTAATTCAGACAAAGTTGTGGGTTCTTCTTTTTTTGTGGAAGGGTACCAACAATTTTGTCTACGTCTCTATCTCAGGGAATTTTGTTAGACTTCTCCATCCGTACCTCTCGCCTCTTCTTTTCAATTTTTTCCTCTATTATGAATGCACAAATATCTCTTCTCTAGAGCTGGGTGGATCAGGCCTGGGTGGGTCAGTTAACCAAAGACTGCAGAACTTCTTTAGATAGCTGAAATGTGTAAAATGTTCTTACATTTCATGCAAGGTAACTCCCCAAGGCCATGATATGACAATTCAGGCAGAGGATAGAATTGCATTGCATTACACAGATTCACACGCAAGTAACTCAATCTCACTCTTCTTATATTACCACAAGAAAACAAACTTCAGGCCAGTAAAAACTGCTTCTATATTCAAGGAACTACTAAGGTACTACTAGGAGGTAGAAGTGGAACACATTGTACAAAAATGACACTGAAAACTTCAACTCCAACTTTAACATTTTGTTTTCAGTGGGTTCAATTCTATTAGTTTGTGTTGCCATCTGCGTGTGTGTTATGGAAAATTACCTTCACTTCCTGTGTGTGTGTTTATCTCCCCGACAGGCAAACAAAAAGCAATATAAACCCAACAGAAGTTGAAATGTAAATGAAGACTACATGCCCAGGGCATTTATATCAGTGTCAGTATTAGGGATGCACCGATATATCAGCCGCCGAAACATATCGGCTAAATGCCGAAAGTGCCATTTTCCTGCCGATACATTGGCGCATCCTAGGTTTTTTTTCTCCCCGCTGGGCGCTGCTCTGTGTCCCAGCAGGGAGGAGAGAAAGTGACAGCCGGCCAAGTGCTGCGGGAGGAGATCGCTGTGAGCGGCCGGTGTCTCTCCTCCCACACCGCTCAGCTGCCTATCACAGTGCGGCAGAGCGGTGTGGGGACGGAGACAGCCCGCGCTGTCACAGGAGGCTGAGCTCTCCTCTTTACACCACTCGATCAGCCTCCTGTGTCAGCGTGTCAGAGAGGAGAGCGGGTACAAGCAGTCAGCGATCAATGATAGCTGAGTGTTTGTAGATTTAATCTTTTGCCCCATGTGCTCCAAGATGGAGACTCATAGTTTAGAGTTAGGACCGCACTATAAGAAGTGCCTTGGCGCGGCTGTGCGGCTTTCACATTTTCTGCAGAAGACGTGTATCTAAACCTCTTTTTTTATTAATTAATTCACCCATAGCATTGCATTGTGCTGAGCAACATTATTATACCAAGTGTATGTAGGAAACGGTAAAGTACCAGGGACAAGACAAGTGTTAGGGATTTATTATTCTGATTCCCCATTGTTGTATTAGCGATTTATCCCTTGCTGAGACCTCTATGCCTGGCCTGTATAAGCAGATATAATCACTGCGGACAATCCATATCAGATAGCTGAACTCACCAAATACCTTTCATCCACAAAGTTCTTTATTGCATGCAGCAGGGTAGAGCAGACAACAGGATACCGCACGTGAATGAACAGACGGTATTCGAAGGTCAAGGACGATAATGTTTCCAAGCGAGCATATTACATGTGGCCCTGCTGTAGGCAGCCATGACACTACTACTCAGAGAAGAAAGGAAGTACATCACACACGGGGGGAATTCAGAAAAGGATGGTGCAATAACCAAAATGCCCTCAAGATGGCAGTATAATAACCAGCTATAGTGATGCCAAAGAACAATGGCTGAAGGAAAATTAACTATATACATTATCACTTCACAATAATATGAAAATAACCATGACTATGCATTGTGTCATGTTTATATAACTGTGTATCCGCACATTTATGTTAGAGGATGGGTTACGAGTGACAACTAGAGAGAAGGATAAGTTGGTGTTCGGATGACAATAAGGGGTCTATTTATAAAATAAAAAATATAATCTAGCTATTTGTCCAGTGAAACTGCAAGTACACTCGTTCTGCTCCTCCTCACCAGCTGTTGTGAGGAGGTGTTATGGCCCATGTTCTCTTTTGGCTGAACAGTATTATGGGCAGTAGTAAAGATAGGTTAATTCATAAACAACGTAGAGTGAATTGGGAAAAATCCGCATTATGGCCACTCGATGTTGCTGGGGATCATAGGAAATAAATACATCTTAGTAACAAAATCCCTGTAGTAGCAATGGTTATATTTATTTGCTCATTTCCTCCAGTGTTCTCTAGAATTGTTACATTGTATCTCATGTTACTAAGATGTATTTATTTCCTATGACCCTCAGCTCCATCTAGTGGCCATAATGGGGTATTTTCCCGAGTCACTTTGTTTATGAATGAACCAGTTTTACTACTTGCCATAATATTTGTAAAACATTCAACCACAAGAGAAACTAGCCTGAGAACATTTGATTTGTCCCCATCAACAGCTAGTTAATTCGCACAGAACTAATGTACATGAAGTTTCGCTGGGTAAATAGCTATGCAATTTTTTTTTTATAACCAGACCCTTTAGTGTTATATATAGAGGATATTTCATGGGGCATGGGGATATGTAGTAAGATGCACATTCATGAGCATATTTCTTTTGGTTAGGTTTGACTTCCGAATTTTCTAAGGCAAGAATGCTCTTAGGGGCAGCATTCTGTGTACGATATATGCAACTACTATTAATCAGCTGTTCATACCACTAACACAAAGGGAATTGTTGCTTGTGTTCCTAGGAAAAGCCTCTCCACCCCTTCCTTCCCATTACAGATCTTTAGCTGTATTTACCCATAAATGTCCCAAGGTGGCCAGACAAGGAAAACATAAAGAATCCTAAGCTCAATTTGTTAGATTTGTAGCATATTATTATTATTATGCAGGATTTATATAGCGCCAACAGTTTGCGCAGCGCTTTACAATATAAGGAAGACATTACAATTACAATTCAAGTCAAGACAAGATGGTAAGGAGGGCCCTGCAAGTGAGGGCTTACAATCTAAAAGGGAGGGGCAAGTGATACATTAGGATGTAGCTGTGTGGGGATGAATTGCTTGAGAATGTGATAGTTCAGTGGTTAGGTCGAGGTGGGATAGGCTTCCTTGAAGAGATGAGTCTTAAGGGATCACCTAAAGGCAGTCAGAGTGGGAGATAGATGGACAGGTTGGGGTAGAGAGTTCCATAGGATGGGAGAGACTCTAGCGAAGTCGTGGAGGCGCGCATGGGAGGAGTTGACAAGGGAGCTGGAAAGCAGAAGGTAATTTGAAGAGCGGAGGGGACGGTTAGGGTGATACTTTGAGACCAGGTAGGAGATATAGCCGGGTGCAGAGTTGTGGATGGCTTTGTACGCGGTTGTTAGCATTTTGAATTTTATCCTTTGGGCTATTGGAAGCCAGTGCAGGGATCGGCAGACCGGGATTGCAGACACTGAGCGGTTGGTAAGGTGAATGAGTCTAGCAGCTTCATTCATGATAGACTGAAGGGGGGATAGCCTGTGTAGTGGAAGGCCAATGAGGAGGGAGTTACAATAGTCAAGACGAGAGATAACAACCGAGTACGTGAGTAATTTTGCGGTGTCATTGGTGAGGAAGGGGCGTATTTTGGAGATGTTACGAAGGTGAAGGCGGCAGGATTTGGATAGCGATTGGATGTGTTGAAGAAGATGAGGTCCGAGACAAGGATGACACCTAGGACCTTGGCATGCGGGGAGGGCTGGATAGATGTGTTAACAATCTCATGGGAAAAGTTTGGGGAAGGTGCACAGGCGGGAGGAAATATAATGAGCTCAGTTTTTGAAAGCATGCCCTCATTGTCCCTGTACACCCCCCCCCCCCCCCACACACACACACACAGATATCACACAGGGAACTACAAGTCCCAGCATGCCCTCACCGTCCCTGTACAGCCCTATGCATAATGGTGTCACTTCTAACCCTGCTTCCACAGGTACTCACCTTATGGTAAACATGGTCCTGGATCGTGTACCAAGACAGCTCATGCATCTTCCCCTATTCAGGTTTTGATTTGAAGGCACGTGTAGCAATGTGTTCAATACAACTGAGGAATTGTGAATAAGCCTCCTCTCTGCTGTAATCTGCCAACAATCACACCTGCTGAAATGTTCATTAAATTCTTTGCACGAGGAAAGCAGTTCTAATTAAATCTGCAGTCCAGGAGCTGGTCGAGTAGAAATAGTGCCATTTTTCAAGCATGTTAAATATAATGTCTTGAAATTTGTGTTACTCGTTAAAGATTGCTTCAAATGGCAGACATGAGCCAGAAGTGCTAATTAATATGACATTTTATATCTTCCAGAGCATTCCGGCGAGCAATCATGAGCATTTGTACGATGCTAAATCTTTCATCTACAAACAGTAAAACTCCCAGAATCTAATTAGTTTTCCAACAAGAAGCCTTTTTATTTGAATTAAACTGGAATGGAAAATTGCAAAGAGCCACAGAAAGTAATACAACACATTCCAAGTGATGGTTTGAAATATCAAGGAGAGCTCAGAAAAACAGTGAATGTGGACTACCAGCCAACAATGGTTGCCAGCTCTAACCTTTCTATGCCGAACGCTGGCCGTACACTTAGGGGCTATTACACCAGATTAATTGGCACTGTGCCGGCCGTTTTGTAAAGCGCAGCCCCATCACAAGACGAGGCAATTTGCTTTGTCACTGATGGACACCATTTACACTACCCCGTTGCTGTGGTGTGCACTGAGAAAAAGGTACAGTATGCAGTACTTTTTTTCCGCGCAGTGGGATGCAAAGAGGTGCAACTCATACCACCCATGCCCATAGAACTTAAATGGTTACTAAACCCTTGCATGTTTTTGCATATACAGGTGAAACTCGAATAATTAGAATATCGTGCAAAGTTCATTTATTTCACTAATGCAACTTAAAAGGTGAAACTAATATATGAGATAGACTCATTACATGCAAAGCAAGATAATTCAAGCCGTGATTTGTCATAATTGTGATGATTATGGCTTACAGCTCATGAAAACCCCAAATTCACAACCTCAGAAAATTAGAATAGTGTGAAAAGGTGCAATATTCTAGGCTCATAGTGTCACACTCTAAAGGTGCCCATACACTGCTCAATTCTCGTACGAGAATCGCGGGAAATCCCGCGATCGTACGAGAATCGAGCAGTGTGAACGAAGACGTGCGACCGTTTCTACTGTACGGTCGCACGTCTTTTGTCTAAAGGTGCCCATACACTGCTCGATTCTGGTACGAGAATCGCGGGAAATCCCGCAATCGTACGAGAATTGTACAGTGTATGGAAGGCGGCGTCCGACCGTTTCTACTGTATGGTCGCACGTTTTCCATCGAACAAGCAGGCTGGAAAACCCGCCGGGAATGGTACGATTCTCGGCGAGTTAGTGGCCTGCTTGTTCGACAACTGACGAACGGGCCGGTGTGCGCACGCGCACACTGCCCGTTTGCCGTCCTCGCAAGCCCGCCCCTCATTGCAGTCATCGCAAGCCCACCCCTCAAGGGGGCGGGCTTGCAATGATCGCATGTACGATCTGCCTGTCCAAGATAGGCAGATTGTACGTTTTTTAAAGTACTTTACAACCCTCGCAAGACAAAAGTCTTGCGAGGGTTGTAAAGTGTATGGGCACCTTTAGGAGCACGCTAGAAAACCAGCCGACAATCGTAAGTTTCCCGCGATTCTCGTACGAGAATCGAGCAGTGTATGGGCACCTTAATCAGCTAATTAAGCCATGACACCTGCAAAGGGTTCCTGAGCCTTTCAATGGTCTCCCAGTCTGGTTCAGTAGGAATCACAATCATGGGAAAGACTGCTGACCTGACAGTTGTGTAGAAAACCATCATTGACACCCTCCATAAGGAGGGAAAGCCTCAAAGGGTAATTGTAAAAGAAGTTGGATGTTCCCAAAGTGCCGTATCAAAGCGGGTTTAAAAAAAAAAAAACGTTTTGCATATATCTACTGCTTGCTGGCACTAGATATATGCAAAAAAGCTGAGGGTTTAGTCAAGCTCTACAGTTCTCCTCTGCCTTCACTACCTCATTGTTGGTAAGTGACACTTCCTATCATAGCAATGTACCGTTAGTGAGGTGCCAGAGGGGCATATTTGCCAAAGTTTCCAGGAAAACCTTTTTTCTTTTTGCTGTGCATTCATACTCCTGACCCCTGCACTCTATATGCTATGTTATACACTGTATAATCTATGTCAGGGGTGGGCAACCTCGGCACTCCAGCTATTGTGGAACTACAAGTTCCATGAGGCATTGCAAGACTCTGACAGCCACTTGCATGAGTCCTAGAGGTATGATGGAATTTGTAGTTTCACCACAGCTGGAATGTACAAATGTTTTTAATTAAAACATTGTTCATCAGAACATTAATTTTTGCCATCGAGTCAACTCATTTCAGTCAAAAGCCCTTAACAATGCTGTCCAAATACATGATATTGTATGTTCATCAGTCCATGAGGTTGTTGTGGACATGCTGCCTGTATTACAGTATAGTAGATCCTTCTTATAAATCCGGTTCTGCAAGCACTATACAGAAATATTTGTCTGTGTTGTTCTTTCATACATTCCTATACCATTCATGATAAGAATGAATGTGACTAATTCCTGATCAAACGTTGCCTAGCACATGCACATGACAAGCTTCAGCAAGCATTACAATGCGATCCGGGGGCGCAGCCTTTCAGGGAAAGCTGATAAAAACCTGGACTGTCCCAACAAATCTGGGACAGTTGGCAAGTATGGAAGGGGTGCAACAGAATTCATCTTCTTTGGGTTTCCAGAACAGTAAAGTACAGGAGATACTCCTTGATGCAGGCTTTCATGTCTGCCAACAGATTTGTCGACTGAAAGTGAATACAGATTTCATTTAAAGCGCTAGTAAACCACTGTGTGCTGGGTGGGTATGTCAGACATCCCAACCTGCAAAACCTTATTTCAGGGAGGTTCCCGTCTCATTTCAGGGAGGTGCCCTTTCTGTTTTTTGGGTTGCTTTTTTACAGCGGCCGTCGTCAGAATATAAAAGAAGGGAGCTGCTGTCCAAAAGAGGGAGACTCCCTGAACATCAGGGAGACTTGAGATCCCTGGTATGTACAGTATGCTTGCACACTCTGGGCTCATTCACACAGGCGTACATGCCAGCGGAGAGTCTTGCTCCTAGGAGGGACAGTTGCAGGGATCCCAACCTGAAAGAAGCAATTTCAGGGAGGTGTCCCTCTCATTTCAGGGAAGTGCCCCCCCCCCCCATCCGCGGAGGGAGGGGCTGGGAGAGAGCACCCCTGAAATTATGGCAGATAGCACAGGAAGCAATAGCTTCTTTGCTATCTGCAAGCTTTTTTTTTTTTTTTTTTAGTATTCTGACAGTTGCAGTCATCAGAATAATAAAAAAAAAAAGGCATACAATGCATAGCTAGATTCCTATTGGCTATTTCACTTTGCAATAGCCAATAGCAAATTAGCTAATGCACCCGCCCTCTGCTGCTTTCAATCACCAGAAGAGGACCTGACAGAAAAATTCAGGCCCCCCTCTGCTGATTGACAGGAGCAGTGGGCGGGTGCGTTAGCTAGTTTGCTATTGCAAAGTGCAATAGCCAATAGGAATCTAGCTATGCATTTGTATGCCTTTTTTTTTTCTTTTCTGACTGACGGTCGGGTCGCGGCTCCCGATGTCAGAAAAGAAAAAAAAACGATCGCAGGGAAAAGTTTAATCTGCTCGATTGAACAGATTAAACCTTTCGGGGAGGACGTTTTTCTCTCCCGGGCGGCCGGGAGCCGCTTTCTAATAGCGGGAGACTCGCGGAGCGTCCGGGAGAGTTGGGATGTCTGCAGTTGTAATGACAGATCAGCGTCCCCAAATGACGCAGCGAGTTAGCTGCCGGAGCTTCGGCTCAGCCGATCCAGATGTTGGATTGGCTGAGTCGAACTCCTTCTGCACTTCGGCTCAGCCAAACATGCAGAACATGTTCGGCTGACCGCAGGCTGCAGATGTATCGCTGATTTTAGCTGATGTACGGCTGAAATCGGTCATACAAGGCAAAAGTAAATATAGCCGAATAGCGTTCCCTTCACTTCGCTTTGGCTCGTTTATTCACTCGGCAGACTTCGGAAGCTAAGTGAATAACCCCCTATATGTTTTGTTCAAAATACAGAAGTAGTAACAGAGATAACATGGCGTCTTCCTATGCTGTGAATGTGATTCTAAATTCACTGTGCGTTGGAATAGTGAGGGGAGGTTTGTCCACAGCTTCCATCCCCCATCACACACAGCCTGACACAGCATGTAAACTAGGGGAAGCACATGCCAAATACTACAGGCACTCCATTCATTCTCCCTCATAACTTTCCCCACACATCACAGCAGGCGGTCACATGATATCACTGATCTCTGGTCACATGACTGCAATATCACCTCCACGTTCAATCTCCCGACTGCTTCTTGACGTCATGTCCGGACAGAGCGTCGCTATGGCAACCAGACGCTGAGTAGGTTCCTTGCAATCCTGAATCTGCTATGATCGGCTCTGCTGATTTCACTGATTTCTCCTCTTATACTGTGTGTCAGCAGAATGACATGTGATAGTACAGGAGGGGGGGGGGGGCGGTTCTTGTACTTTTATAATTAGATGTATTGGCTGAAATAAAACATAGCAGAAAAGTGACCCATACATACTATCAGAGAGAATCCTTTTCTTCATTGCTGTGGAGCTCCCTGGTATAAGACTGACATTTTATTGTACTGGACGATCTGTTCGCTGTATCTACGTCACTGTACAGGTAAGGCTGACTCCTCCCACTGGATGGTAAGTGTCATGTTAACAAAATGTACATGCACACTTGTTGTATTAGGCGCACCCAAGTGCGCGTTAAGGTAAGTATGTGCATGTATGTGGCAGCGGAGGGAGGGGTTTAAAACCTTTTTTAGTTCTTTTTATATGTTATTTTTAACTTTTTTTTACTTAACTTTATTGCTATCTAATTGGAGGCGTATAGCTCCCAATGTGATAGCACATTGTAGATGAAAGGTCCTCTTTAAGGTAACATTAGGGGTCTACTAGACCCCTAATGTCACCTTTCTACCCCATTGAAGCTGATCAAGCACAGATCATGCTTGATCAGCTCTGAGTCCAGAAGTGACAAATTCATCATCGCAGGTTTCATAAGGTTTATTCACGGGAGAGGAGCTCAGCTAATAGATGTTGGCTGGTCTCTTTCCCATCTCACCACCGCCACACGCCTTGGTTGTCCTGGGCCCACAGGATTGTAATCAGGTGCAGTTAGGAGTCACACATATATAGATAATAGTGGGCTCCAAGCAATAGGATGAATTATTATGACCGTGCTACTTATTTTATCTAATTTTCCCATAAAAATGTTCAATTCACAAACATAAATACATATATTGGGTCAAGCTGGACCAATGTAAATATACTTAAATATTTATATCTGGAGTTCAGCGTTACATTCTGCCATTGAGGGCTTATGCACACAAGCGGTCGCATTCAATGGCAGGGCTGCTGGTGTGCGTGTGTCCAGACACTGCTGATGCATTCGATCGAGCCACATTGACATTTCTTTTTTTTCCCCTCTTTATTGAAATGTCACAAGTGACATTTCATTGAGTTCTATGGGCTCACTGTGATGTGATGCGGTTGTACCATGTCTCACTGCGATGCGCTTAAGAAAAGTACTGCATGCCATACTTTTATTTTTAAGAGCACACCATTGGAACTGTCACCACCTATGACAAGGCAAATTGCCTCGTCTTGCGTTTGGGCTGCCCTGGAAAAAACGACCAACGCAACCTGAGTGCAGATGGTGTGAACAAGCCCTAAAAGTGATACTCTTATTGTTGCTGAACTTACCTATTATATTAAATGAATGAAAACGTCACATGGTCAGCAAAACATTCCAGCCATTAAGTGAGACAGAATATGTGTAAAATGTCATCATAACATATGACTTTATGTTTTAGCGGTGGAGGAATCATGATGGAAGCTGTGAGTGGTACAGTAACAAGTTACCCTGATCTGTATAGTGTGGAGCAGGATAAAGCCGCTTGTGTAATTCAGAGGGCGTTCCGCAGGATTCTAGTGAGTATTAAACACAAAGGGGTTGTATGATGTGGACAATGACATTAGTGAGCTCCATATGCCACATCAGTAGTGTACAATAATGATGGTGCTCAGGGCATTGTATGAGGAACTTGTCAAGTCTTTTTAACATCCAATAAAACATACGTTATTGGTCTACAATAAAATACCAGTGCTCTGTGTCATACGTACTACAGGTGCTTGCATAAACATAATAATGTATACAGAGCTATGTTAATACCTTCATAAAATATTATCTTTACATGTTTGTCCTTAGATCTGTATTTATAGCATCGGTTGCTCAAAAATAGTTGTAGTTAGATTTTTTTTTTGGGCATAATATTAAAAATATTGATACACAACCACTGCGGGATTACTGTATATTTGCCCAAAGATCTGAGAATCTCCCAAAGGTCAATAACTAAAGAAACACTTGATATGAGTCCTTATCTTATATTGTCAGTTTATGTGCAGAACTTGTAAAAGAAAACTGTGGGGAAAGGGAGGGAAATACGGCATATTGTGCACCACAAGCACTAAAAAAAACTAAAATCTAATCTAAAATCCTATTAATATTTATTTACAAGTCATTGCAAATATAGAAAAGAAAAGGGTTTTTGTTCTGCATTTAAGGACAGCGGATGAAGAATACTTCCTGTATGGCCGCCCATGTATTTAGAATGGCGAGTTTATAGCACATACAGCCTAAAACATAGAAGCTGGTTTGAGGATATTAGCCCTCATAAGTGCATGATACAGAAATGATGGCCTCCGTAAAGCAGAAAGAGCAAACTAGTGTTTTTGGGCCGCATACGACCCTCTCTCTTTTTCCTTTCCAATAGCTTATGCCTTCATGTAACATGCCCTTCTTTTTTTCAGGACACAAATGTTTTTAGGTATCTCAAGAATCTCATAAATTTTAAGGCACAAGGTGACCCAAAGCTTTTGCTTAAATGTATAAACCCTAAAGAGGTAAGTACATTGTGTGAATACGATATTATCTCAATCCCATACCTAATGCTATCAGTTTTAGTATACTGGGATTTATTAGGTGGGGGCATAGGCTTAAGGTTCAATCCATATAATTTTCAGAGAAAGTTGACTTAATGACCCAAACGTGTCTAAATCTAACTTAATTGACTTAGTGACCCAAAAGTTTTTTCAAATCAATCTTTCCCCCCAAGTTGGGAAATTACTGGTGATATGATGTGATGACACCTAGAGGTGTACGAACCTGCAGCAGGTGGCACATAGACTTGACAAACTGATCGGACATGCAGGCAAGATCTTACCACCCCCACACAAAAAGAACAGCAAATCATGACAAAGTAAAAGCTTAATTGCTAAATTTACAGCTATACTGTATGGAGAGGGGAGAAGACAATATAAATGAGCCAATATAAATGAGCCATAGGATGAGAGTACAGGCACTGGTTTATCTGGGGCGACCCAGGATGAATTGGACAAAGTTTCTTAAGCTGGACATACGCCCACAGGCTGCTGTCAGAATACCTGAACAGACCTGGCAGCTCATTGGCTACTGGCTCTGTTCATTTGAAGATTTTAATGACTGGCTCCATTGATCAGCTGATCAACTGATTCCAGCCAAAAGGCCCGGCACCCACTGTGCGAATTTCATCAATAACTGGCTGAAATTGGCACAGTGTATGTCAACTTTACCCTGTCGATCATATCCCCCTCACACCCACCCTACAGAGGGATACGTTTTGCATTCTGGCTGTTATTGTACAGACTGGTTAAAACTAGGGATGTTCAGATAACAGTATCTGTAGCAGTGCCGATACTTGCCATTTTCAGGAGAACTACCAGGGCTACAGCGGTTGTAGCTTCGACTGGGCCACCACTGAAATCATTACTCTGTATTGTTTTAGAAAAACTGTCACATGACACTAAACAAAAATGTATCAGTAATTGGTATTTGTAAGTACTTGACAGCGATATCGCTCATATTTCCGCGCGATATCGCTCTATGTAGCTTCACCAATACATTTCAATGGAGCTGTTCACATCTCGTCGCTCAATATCGCTCAATATCACTTGTAGCTCGTCGCTGGTAGCTTGTCGCTCCTACATGACCCTTTTTTAGAGCGATTTTGAGCGATATTGCTCCTGATTGCATACAGCCCAATATCGCTCGTCACGCAATATCGCTCAAAGTCGCGCGATTTCCATGTCGCTCAGTGTGAATGGGGTCTAAAACAGGGATGTAAAACCTCCGTGTGATCCTTACAAATGACAGCGGCCTCCTAACTTTTGAGTTTATCTCTAGTTTGTCCTGGAGCTGGAAAGGTATGTTTACTTGGCACGGTACTTGGTATCTGTACTTACCTAGTTGTACAGAAAGTTGGGCTTTGCAGTCCCCCAGTTGTTGGAGCCCCATAGATCGCCTAGATCTAGATGTGGAACATTATCAGGATGTAACAGTAACATCTTCCGTGTCATCATTTCTTTGGCAGGCAGAAGTGATCGATGCTGCAGCTGGAGTTCATGTCAGGTTCAGGCTAGGAGGAGTAAGTATAATCTTCATTGTACTGGTTGAGTGGATACATATTTGTATCGTTTATGGTTGTTGTTTTTTTAGCCATATTTGATACTGCTGTGAAATGTGGGCATGTTTGCTGCTACCAAGTCCGAGCAGGAGATATGTATAGCTTTTAGATGGATGTAGTAAAGGGGTGCATTTATCATAGGCCACTCATTGTCAGTGCCTAGTAGGATTGGAAGGGCTGCGCCACGTCACAAGATTTATAGACTGTTTATTTTCCTCCCCCATTACATTTGGATGAATGTACTGTAGGGAAAAAAAAGGGGAAGGAGTTGTTGAGAGGAGTCACAAGACTCTCTAGCTTCAGCAACGTAATATTATTTCTCTGTCTCCTATATGGTGACACATCCCAACTATGTAACAGTGAGGCCGACTTGAAATGTGCTGCTAATAACAATATGATGAAAAGAGAGGTCTACACAAGACTCCCTTACCAACTTCCTAATGATCATGGCAAGGTGGAAGGATAGAAGGTGGGAACTTCAACAGCGTTTGATCAACATCTGCCCATACCTGAAATGTCAGTTTTAATTGAGCTTAGCCTTTAATAGCTTTTATATGTAAGGACTTAAAGTGTCAGACTTTCAGATATTTTAGGTTCTTCTACATGCTGGAGCACTGTACTATGGAATAGTTTATGTCCGGGACTACAGTGGTAACATCCCTGTGATCTCCATAATGAGAGTATACCCGCTCTCCATTTTCATTTTCAGAGCATCTGTATATGAAATATCTATTTTGGGTGAAGTGCCCCTCCTTTTACATTCTTTATTTCTTAGTTTGAACATACATCTTACTGAGACATCAGAAAGAAAATACAGAGTAGGGTATAGGCACAAGTCTGTAATAGTATTACTCTGTTATAACTTAAGGTCAGAGTCAGTTTTCCTTTCTATGAGCAGTTTTTGTATTTTTACTTGATTTGTGAGAAAAGGTTGGGGGAGGAGAGGTAAAGAGGGTAAAAGGGAAGGGGGCTATTGGGGGGTCTAGAAGAAATGTCTGAAATAAGAGATGGAATATTTGCCATTCTGTTCAGAGTTTGACTGAGATCAGCAATGTCAGATATTTCGAAGAGTTTCTGAATTCTCTCCAATTAAACCAAGTGAACTGATCCTTTTACACCTTTTACACATGGCTTTGACATGACTGACAGTTGGACATCCTGTCTACAGTTTGTCAAAAAATGATCAGTTAGGGGACACTTGGGGGCATACAGATGTGGACAAATTTAAAGAGCTTACAGCTCAATGAAACAATGCTTCAGTCCTGAAAGTAATTCAATCTAAAAAAATGAGTGGGAATTTATCAAAACTGGAGCAGAAGAATCTGGAGCTGCCTATGGCAACCAATCAGCATCTCTCTTCAGTTTGCTCAGGTAAGAATTGAAAATGAGAGAGAGAAGCTGATTGGTTGCAGTGCAAATCTGCTTCACATTTAGTCTGCTCCAGTTTTGTTAAATTCCCCCCATTGTCTCTTGTGTGCCTGCATGTCTTTAATATGTTGTAGAGTAAAGCAAAGAAAGTGTGAAAATACATTAGGGGAATTCATCAAAACTATATCAGACAGAATCTGGAGCACCTGTCCTTAATAGCTAATCACCTTCTCTCTTCAGTTTTTAAAGGAGAACTATGAGGTGAGTGCTTTTCACCTCATAGTTCTAGCCGACCTGTGACAATGAGACTGTCACAGGTCGGCTCAGTAGATCGGGAAGTGGGCAAACAGGGGTGGACTGACCATACGGGCAGTCGGGAATTGTCAGAGGGCCCGCGGCCAATAGCTGCAAACGAGCGGAATCCGTGCAGTTGTTTCACATATAGCGTTTGCGTCCCGTGCGCAAACGCTATGGGGGTTATTCACCGAGTGAATAACGGAGCCGAACTGAGGTGAGCTGAACGCTGTTCGGCTATTCACTTCAGCCTTGTACGGTTGATTTCAGCCGTTCGTGGGCTAAAATCAGCCGTACATCGGCTGCCTTCGGTCAGCTGAACATGCTCTGTATGTTGGGCTGAGCCGAAGTGCAGGAGGAGTTCGACTCATCTGGATCGGCTGAGCAGAACCTCCGGCAGCTCACTCACTGCCGTTCACCCCTATTCTCATATGGCAGTAAGTAAATAGCCATATGCCGCAAACTGCATTTGGCTCGGCTATTCTGCTCAGTGCCTCCGTGGTAGTGAGCAGAATAGAAAAAACAAGTTAAATGAATGAGAAAAAAAATTTTAGAAAAATTGTTTAAAAAATGTAAAACAAATAGGAAAATTTTTAAAAAATTAAAAATATTTTAAAGAAAAAAAAACGACGCACATCCTGTTTCCTATTGGCCGGCACCTGCCAGAGTCTTCTAGTAGGTCCCGGCCAATAAATAACAACAGGGTGGAGCCAGCTGTGACGTCACGGCCGGCTCCGCCCAGTTGTTATGGTTTAATGACAGATCAGCATCCCCATGTCATTTGGGGACGCTGATCTGTTATTACAACTGGGTGGAGCCAGCCGTGAGATTGCGGCTGGCTCCGCCCAGCTGTCATCTGCGTGGAGATCGGTCGGCTTCGGCTGACCATTCTCCCTGCTTCGGCTGTGAATACGACTCAGCCAAGCTGAAGCCTATGGGTTAGCTCGGCTGCTGTACGGGCTATAGTGAATATTGTGAATAGCCCGTACAGCAGCCCTTTGGCTGTGGATGGGGCTTGTATATGGGTGGAGCACAAGGGGGCCCCATAATATTGTATTGCCCGGGGGCCCCATGTGTTGTCAGTCCGCCCCTGTGAGCGAACACATACCGGGTTCGCTCACTTCTCGATCCTGTCAGGGCTCTCTGCTGTGACAGGGGAGGGACTGGATTCCCCCCTCCCCGCTCCTATCCTCCAGCGCTGACTGGTGGAACGGACGGGGGATGGGGCGGGTACAGCTGGCTCTGCCTCTAGATAGGCAGAGCCAGCTGTCACTCACACAGCTGGGCGGATCCAGACATAATAATTGTCGGGATCTGCTTCAGCGTCTCAGTATACCGCAAGCTGTGGCTCGCGGTATACTGCGGCGTTTCAGTATACCGCGAGCTGTAGCTCGCGGTATACTGAGCTTAGGGTGACGGGAGGACGATAGTTTGTATCCTCTCGTTACTCTAAGGCAGGGGTGCCCACTAGGTCGATCGCGATCTACCAGTGATCGCGATGTCCTGTCTTCTCTGGATCCCTGCTGCTCTCCCCCCATCTGTATGCAGTGGGGATCCAAGGAAAAGTGAAGCTGCGGCGGGGACGGTCCTCTGTGCAGGACAAACACTGGAGCGATCAGCTGAGCACTCCAGTGTAAATAACTGGGGACACATAGTACTATATGTCCCCAGTCATGAATGAACAGGATGTGATTTACATCACTTCCTGTTCATTCATGAGTTCCTCAATGGGGAGAAGCACTCACTACAGAGGCTCCTCCCCATTCAGAAACTGGTGATAGTAATTTTTTTCTGAATGAATGGGAAGCCTCTGTACTTTCCATTCATTTAGAACAGGGGCTGCAGAAAAAGAGATTGAGGACTTTGTGTCCTCAATTTCTTTTTCTATTTCAAAAGGGAAATATCAGGGGGCTGTTTAGACCCTAATATTTCCCCAAAGCCCTCCCAACAGTAAAAAAAAAATGAAATTAAAAAAATAATAATTAAATAAGAAATAATACAAATAAAAAGTAGTAAAAATTAAAATAAAAAATCCTGGAGGCAGGGCGTTGGGTGACGTCACATGCCTGTTGAGGGGCACCTTTTTTTCTTGCCTCAGGCGCAAAAGGAGCTGGCTACGGCTATGCTCCCGCGGTGCTCGTGCAGCTGCCGGCTGAATGTGTCAGACGCAGCAGACGGAAAGGGGCGGGACACCTCTCCCCATGTGCAACGTCGGCCACACAAGCACCGCGGGAGGATAGGACCCCGGCGCCTCTAGAACGCACTCTAATGCAAGCCGGCCAACTCCCTACGTTCAGGGGCGGGAGGAGGCGTGGAGTTGCACCGCAGCCATGTTCCCCGCCCACAGTTCGATTGCCACATTAGTGCCTGCATTCCGGTCCAATGTGACCTTCAAAAATAGTGCTTGCAGCATTTTTGCGGATCGCACTGGACCGGAACGCAGGCACTAATGTGCCTGGGCTCCGCGTGCAGGCGATCGCACTGTGGGTTAGGGGCCTGGCTGCAGTGCCATTGACTTCAATGCACTGCCCCGCCCCTGAACGCAGGTGTTTGGTTGGTAGATCTCATTGACCTCGTCATTTGAAAAGTAGATCCCCAGACGAAAAATTGTGGGCACCCCTGCTCTAAGGAGAACTATGGGGAAAATCCCTAACCCCATAGTTCTCCTTTAATTAAGCTTTGAAAATGAGAGATGCTGATTGACTGCCGTGGGCAACTGCTCCAGATCCTGTCTATTCAGTTTTGATAAATTCCACCCATACCTTCTTGCTTGTTATAGAAATATATTCCAAAATGGCTCGGACAGATTTGTTGGTACCCCTAGAAAAGTTTATAAATAATCATAGTGATTGAAACTAACTGTTTTCTGTAATTAGTATCACACACGCCTTTATTGTCTGATCATTTTGTACCTATTTAAAACAAGAAAAGTACCCATTCTGCTGCTTGTATCATTGTGTGCACCACATTGAACATGGACCAGAGAAAGCAAAGGTGAGAGTTTTCTCAGTGGATCAGAAAGAAATAGATCTTCTTGTCAAAGATAAAGGCTATAAGATCATCTCCAAGCAGTCTGATGTTCCTGTGACTACAGCTGAAATTAATATTAAGAAGTTTAAGGCCCATGGCAGTGTTGCCAACCTCCCTGCTGTGGCAGCAAGAGCTAAAACGACCCCAAATTGAACAGACAGACAGTGTGAATGGTGGAGCCAAGTGAAACAAGCTGACAAGGTACATCGGTGTCTGATCGTACTTTCCATTGTTTTTTTAGCGAAAGTGGGTTCAAAGGAAGACTCCACTGTAGAAAGGAAAATATACAAAAGCCAGACTGGAATTAACCATAATGCATATTGACAAGCCACAATGGGAGAATTTAGGACAGATAAACAAAAAAGGGAGCTTTTTGGTACATCACATCAGCTCTGTGTTCACAAACGAAATAAATGAAGCTTTCAAAGAAAACAACAATGTACCTACTGTGAAAAATGGAGGAGGCTCGATTATGTTTTAGGGTTGCTTTACTGCGCCTGGCACGGGGACCCCTAATTCTATGCAGGACACAATGAAATCATAAGACTATCAAGAAATTCTGCAGTGAAACATATTGCGCAGTGCGTGAGGCTCTGTCTCAGTCGCAAGTCATTGGTTAGCTAACAACAAAACAATGGACTATTCTGAAGTGGCCTTCTATGAGCCCTGATCGGAATCCTAGTGAACATCTTTGTAAAAAGGCTAAAACATGAAGTCTGGAGAAGACGCCTTCAAACCGCACACAGCCGGAGCAGTTTGCTCAAGAAGAGGACACCACAGTACCTGTTGACGGGTGCAGAAGTCTCATTGAGAGCTACAGAAATTGCTTGTTTGCACTGATTGCCTTTAAAAGGTGTGCCATAAAATATTAGGTTATGGGTCCCATTATTATTTAATTATTTAAAATATTCTGCTGAATCAAACGCAAAGGCTATTTTTGTATTAAATATGGAACAAACAACGATTAATGCAAATGAGTGTTAGTATTAAGTTATTTCCGAGAAAAATATCACAAGGAAAATTCTTTTTATGAGGAAGGGTACCAACAAATTTGTCAATGTCTGTGTTTATAAAGCAGTGAATGTGACTTTCACAAAACATTCACTGATGGTGAATCAATCATTGCCGTTTAAAACACATGCAATTTTCACCTGAAGTGAATTTTGGTTGATGAATGTCAGATTCACTATTTTATAAATATGCCCCTTGGCGTCCAATGACAATTTCTGGACAAGCGGCTTATGCAACTGACAATTGTGGCAAAATGACCTGTGTGATTTTGGCTTTATATCTACAGAAAATATCATATTCTACAGCAAGGTTGTTTTAAGGCCACCCATAAAATGTAGGAGGCTGTGGGATGTGCACATACAATCCAACCAGCCTCAGCTTACCATACAAGTTTAGGTAAGTAGAGAGAGGAGGAGACAGCAGGGGAGAGAACACTACCAGCACCACCGATCGGGGGAAGCACATCAACTGGAGTTGATTGGATTTGGAATTGGTTTTATAACTTGTCCAATTTATTGCTTTCCCCTTTTGCAAACCCATGAGATTGTCATACTGAGAATGTCATCTCATATCCATGGTGAACCCAGCTCGTTACAGTTTATGTTTCGGCAATTTTTGATCTGTTATATATTCACTCATCAACATAACTGAGTCCAAAGATCTATAGTACAAGACATTAATCTGACTATATGGAGCTGTGTAAACTGGAGATAAGATAGCGGCAGCAGTACAATCTTTTATCTTGGTTTACCAGATGTTTGTAAAAGTATAACATACATATAAAGCAATGTGCGAGAAAATGTCAGTTTCTAGGACGCTCACAGTGTTTATCTTCTATCTAGTAATTATCTGCTGTTAGGACCAGGGGTCTACATGGAATCTGTCACATTGTGGTAAAGACAGTTCAGGGATGGGGTACAGGAGGTGTTCGTTTTCTGTACTCTTCATCTTATATGAATTGACAAGTCCACTTAAATTGACATGAGTAGATTGGACAAAGAGCTTACAATGGACATAAAGTGCTCTTACTGTATAATAATACCAAAATGATTTTTTTGCATTCCACTTGCAGGCAAAATTTCCACCCAACATATATTATAAGTTGTTTACTCACAGACCAATTGTGGATATGTGTGCCAATAGTCCTAAAGACTACACCAAGCCAAGTGTGAAACAGCTTCTGCCAAAACAAATCCATAACCATGGTGCCATTCCAGAGGACAACCACAGCGGCTGGTACAAAAGGGTGGAGAACAATGGCTGGAGGCTTCTGACACTCAGGGTCAGTGATTACTGTCTGCTGTATTACTTTATAATATACCAATGCTGTCTGGTTTACAACACATTCTATATTTCTACTTTTTGGCCATCACAACCATGATTATTTTAGGTTTTAGTTCCAGCTGAAGAGTCAAGTCATCTGGGGGAAATAAATACACCACAGACCCCACTACAAAAGTAACGTTATCGATGAGAGCAGCTATGGACTATAAAACTATGGGGGGATTTGTTAAAACTGGAGCAGACAAAATCTGGAGCAGTTGCTCATGACAACCAATCAGCTTCTCTCTTTCATTTTCAAAGCTTAACTGAACAAACTGAAGAGAGGCTGATTGGTTGCCATAAGCAGTAGTTTTAAAAATTCCCCACTATGTTATTAGATTTCTTTTGCTGCCTAAGACCCCATTCACACTGAGCGACATGCAAATCGCGTGACTTTGAGCGACATTGAGCGACGAGCGACATTGAGCGACGTTGAGCGACATCTTCCTATTGGGCTGTATGCAATCAGGAGCAATATCGCTCAAAATCGCTCTAAAAAAGGGTCATGTAGAAGCGACAAGCTACCAGCGACGAGCTACAAGCGATATTGAGCGATATTGAGCGACATTGAGCGACGAGATGTGAACAGCTACATTGAAATGTATTGGTGAAGCTACATAGAGCGATATAGTGCGGAAATATGAGCGATATCGCTGCAAAAATCGCGCGATAAATCGCTCAATGTGAACGGGGCTTAAGATGGCTGACTGCTCCGTTAGTAATACATTGACTGAATATTTTGAAAACAAAACATCTATCTATCTATCTATCATTATTATCTATCTCTATCTATCTATCTATCTATCTATCTATCTATCTATCTATCTATCTATCTATCTATCTATCTATCTATCTATCGGAGGCAGCTCGCTGTGGATGCTAGGACTATTCATTAGTTCCGCAGAAGCTAATATGAATGTATTAACTCCTGCTAAAAAATATGTCCAATGAAATATTTTGACTAACCCCATGTCTTTATTTCCTTAGGTCTTTGACAGCTTAGATGAAATGACTGCTGCTGATAATAAGAAGAGGATCACATTCAACCACAACAAACTGCAGAGGATACAGGATGTATTAAAAAAACAAAAGCAACGAAAAATTGACTGGATGAAAAAGATGTGAGTAGATAGTGCAGCTGTATATTATGTAGAACCGTTATACACAGACTCTAAAAGGTCACTATCTGGAAGTAATAACTGTACATGTGCTGATGTCTCTACTGCTCTACTATATCAAAACAAGCTGCGCAGCCCACGCCCCCTCCCGCCCCTGAATGCAGGTGTTTTTTCGTTGGTAGATCTCAATGAGCTCGTCATTTGAAAAGTAGATCTCCAGATGAAAAATAGTGGGCACCCCTGATCTAACAAGACTTTTCAGTGCACCTAGCTACCATCTTTCTGCCCACTCCATTTGGCAGATTCACTAAGTGTGAATGATGGTGAATAAGCCTGAAAAATAACTAATGCAGCCATCAAATCTACAGACTGGTAAGCTGCAATATGTTGAATTTTTGTTTCTGGATTTAGATACACTTTATCTGAATCTGTACTCATAAAAGGGACTATTGACCACTTCAGTGCCAAATCAACAGGTGAATTTTTTTCTGTGCTTTCTTGCTCTCTGCAATTGACCCTGTTAAACATCCTCTGTTACTTTAAACTTTGCACTTTCTTGGAATTCAGAATACCTGATGCTCATTTTTGTCCATGCTGACTACTGCTTGAGGATCTCCTTTAATGGCTCCTATATCACAGTCCTCTCTGTTAAAGTTCCCCAAGGTTCACTTGCTTTTCTTTATTTACATCACATTTCTCAGTAAATGTGTCTCTTCCTTTGGTCTTTAATACCCCCTGTATGCCGATGATACCGATCTGTACCTCACTGAGATGAGTGAAAAATTGAGGTCTTTTGCATCACTATAATAATGCTGAAAATCGTAACATTTTTGTCAAATTTGCCATTTTGACCAAATGCTTTGCAGTCAATAGAGAAGGAACAATTAGGTTTTTGGTGGACTTTGGGTGATGAAATGGGCATTAAACGGCTTAGGAGGGGTATGGAAGCTCCTTTAATTTTTTTTTTACCCAAAGCATATACTTAGAATTAAATACAATGGCAGCTGCCACTGACATGACTTTTATTAATCCACAAAGCCATTGATCACTATGTCAGAACTTCCAATTGTGATCACGTGACTTTGTTGAAAAACAAAGCCATATCAGTATGCCTAAGCGGCCTGAGTGGCAAAGACTGAAGCTTATGTTGACCAAACTGCTTCCTGGCATAACTGTGAATGAGTAATTCTACCTACCCCACACATTTTCTAACCCAGCATCTCCTTATTTTTCTCACAAACAGATCTTTAAATCCTGGCACTACAAAATCTCCCAAATATATTCCTTCCTAAGATTAGTAAAGTCGCAGTCCTACCCTTTATAAACTGCAGCGAAATTCTGCAAAATTCTTCTATCTTCTATGGTGTTCTACTAACAAGAAGACTCTCATACATTCAATCTATAATCAGTGCTGTCTCTGCCATCTCTCTTTTCTATTCTTTTCCTCCCCCACCTCTTAGATCAGGGTCCTGAACCCTCTCAGTTCTTAGTTTATCACACCCACTCTTCTTCTCATATTTCTTTTTGTGTAGGGTGTACCCTCTGTGGAAAAATCATGAAAAGCAGACTTGTAGTCTCCTAGAATGATGGTGACTGCATACATATAGCACCATCTGCTGGTGTTTTCTCTGGAAAGGAAATTCTCCTCAACATTTACTTTGATGTAATAAGCAACGATATTTAAAATATATATTTTCTTTTTTTTGACCATTATGCATTTTCACCCAAACATTTTCCTTCAATTATATATTTCAAAAAGTCCTCATTTATATTTAATGCACGCTATTGGGGACTGCCTGCAGAAAATACATCCTGTCTGATATAATTACTACTGTAAATCGTGTACTTAGGAAATAAATGGTATCAGATGCATTGTACATTTCTGGCAGTTGCTATATAAAAAACAAAGCACGTATATTATGTGAATAATAAGAAACAACGTTTTCCCTATGTAACATAATTGAATTGCTCAGGTGACAGGTCAGTAGGGTTTTTTTTTAGCACTCTCTCAGAAAAGGAGTCTGATGGAAGAGAGTGCTCAATACAGAAATATTGGAGAAAAAAAATGTCTCGCAACAAAGGGATTTTGTAAATGTATTTTTAATCCAGAAATATCTGCACTCCAAGGGTCATCACCAAAGATACTAATCTTCATTTATGGAGCAAATATATACTGTTTGTTCCTTCCCATGTGTGCTCAACCCCTATTCACTATTCCGGCTTATCTCTATGAGGAAATAAAGATTTTGATCTGTGGAGAAGACCCTTGGAGTGCGGCTATTTCTGGATTGGGTTGCTATGGATGACGGCGTGCTTGTTTGGCTGCACCTGGGATGCAATCGTAGTGCAAGCTGGTTTTGGAACGTGAGCAGTGTTTACTGTGGATTTTTTAAAATTTATTTCTGTTTCATGTACATGAAACAAAGCCCTGCCTCTACCAAAATGGTCGCCTCCACACAGAGACCAGGTGCAGATCAAGGCATGGTAAGTCAGTAATAGTGAAAGAATGGCTGCAGGGAAACCACAGACAATACTGATAACTAGTCCTTTTCCCCTGCCTGCCTTTTGTTGGACACAGATTCCAGAGTTCACTTCCTCTTAAAAGTGAACCTGTCATGAAAGAATTGAGGGAGTTGCTAGCTGCCTTTGCTGACCTTTTCAAAATCATAATTGTCTGGTTGTCATGGTGACCATCTGGCTTCAGTGACTTCTGAGTCTTGGAATAGTTATGTAGATGAGGAAAGTTAGAAATCCTTATCTGCATTCTTCTTCGGGGTTAGTGACTCAAAGTACTGACCCTGTAGGTTCAGTTTAACAGCCTCTTTGTTTTTTTCATGACAGGTTTACTTTGAAATGCACAACATTTGAAGTGGCTTCTTAACATGCAAAAGGATGCATGTCCCATTGTCTAGACACGTGCTCAGCTGCAGCACATTCATGTGATCTGGCCACATGATATTGAATGGGATTATAACTTGAAGTGCATTTTCATGCAGTTAAATGTATGCGTTTTACTGCAGGAAAATAGAAAAGTGTGAACGGGCCCCGAGATAAGAATTCTACTGAAGAGGTGGAATTTTAAGACACCTGGAAATACCTGGGTTAGTTTTCAGATCATTTCTTGTGGCCCAGACTTCTCACAAGGTTGATATTAAAACTTAATTATGAGGTGGCAGTTTTCTTTTATCAGTTTTTTTTCCTTTAGCTTCACTCGACAATCCAAGACATGCTTTCTGTCCTATGGTGGCTATGCTCACTGTTCCACTGTATCTATGGGGGCAGCCATCGTTATCACACTAGGCTGCTTTTCTGATTTTCACTACAAACACATCTTCCTTTCTTTATTTCAATTACAAGGGAGACAGGGGATTTTGTAGTTTACAAAACGTAGCCTGCAATGAAGATAACATTGTTTGTGAATATTACAGGAAGTTGTAAGGATAACACATTTCTTGCAAGTTTAACAGGTATGTCTGTACTTGCTGAAACTGGTCTTAGCCTGAAAAATAAACATGACTGCAGCCACCGCATCCAAGGACTGGTAATCTGCAATAATTAAAATGTTTGTTATTGGATTTAGATATCCCCTATGTCCTGACCTATCCCAGTGCTAAGCCCGGCCGCTGACATTCGGTTGTCAAACGCTAGAAACTCAATGGACAGTAAAGGCTCTGGCATTTGACAGTTACATGACATGAGCAGGGTTTATTGTCGGG
>NW_017306497.1:1370901-1391241 GCF_000935625.1 Nanorana parkeri
TTAATTTTACCTTGTTCCTATATAGTTCCTATATACAGTTGGGTCTAGGACTTCACAGAGATTGCTCTGAAGACCAACACTGGTGTTTGATGTCTGCAGATCAGCAGTATTGTTAGGTTAGGCAATTAGTTCAGGTCAGGTTTACTTTAAGAACCCAAACTCAACCAGTGACACTCATTTGGTTACCAGGAACAGGAACATCATTAAGGTTGCAAGGATCATTTCCGGTACATATATATATATATAATCTTTCACTATTGGTCAAAGAGCAGTGTGCAATATGCAATACTACATTGCAACCAATCCTAATCAGAAGTCATCTTTCATTCATACAGACTTTTTGAAAGTTGATTGGTGGCTGTGGGTAAAAACATTTTATGCGTTATCATTCAACTTTCCATTACATCTTTCAATAAACCCATAATAATGGCGCACATCTTGTATTATTTTATATTAGGTATTATGAAGGAAGCCTTCATGCCCAGACTTCAGACCCCAACACTGTCATCCTGGTACACCGTGCCACACAGGGTGTCATTCAATCTGTACAGCAACATGGCACCCAAGCTGTTCTGGACTGGGAAGTGGACGAGCTGCTCAATTGGACCAATGCACTTAACTATGAGGAGTAAATATCTTGATTTCTTTTAGCTGTCTGTTAACTTACTGCCTGCACAAGCAGTGTTGGCATTCAACTTTAAATTGTACCTACAGCCAAAACTTTTTCTGTAAGTTTGGATAGAGTGGTGACAGGTTGGGGCCCCTGACAGGTTTTTACTGCTACCTCCCCATAAAGGAGATTCACTCTTTCAATGTGTAAAATTAAAAGGAAATCCAAGAGCCAAAATAAGGCATTTTTGTTTGGAGATATTTCATCATACTTCCTCTCGTGTCTACAGGACGGGAAGTGAAAGATGATTTTTAAAATGGCTTAAAATACACTGCAAGATCAATCGCAGTTTCAGTTTATTCGTACTATGCCTTATGCCTTATGCCTTATCCCATTGCTTTTATTCATGTTACACTTTTGCTTTGTAACCTTTGAGACATTTTATACCTTTTTTAAAATCTTTTATGGTATATTGTACTGTCTTGTTTTCTAAAAACATCTAAACCGTTTGTAAAAGAAAGATACGTTTATATCGGCTAAATACAGTTCATGTACATACATAGAAGGTGTTGGAAGCCTTACAGTTTGTATTCTTTAGAAGACAACGCCAGTCTGAATAGAAAAGCCTGCCCCCTGCCAGCATGCTGCAGAATGGGACCATTGCGGTCTTTGGGAAAGCAGTGGTCTCTTTGCAGGGGTCTGACACGCCCCCTGCTGAGTCATGGCCAGAGCTCTCCAATCAGCTGGAATGAGCTTTGTGGATTGCAGAGCTATTGGCCTGATTCAGCAGGGGGTATGTCAGACCTATGAAATGAGCCCACACACAGAGGATTGACAGCCATAAACACATAGATTCCTCTGTCCAAACTAAACACAATGAATGAAAGGATCTCCCCTACCAGCTGATTGGATGCAGTCACTGTTCAGCCGACAGTTTTCCACCTGGCTCCTTCAATTATGCAATCAAAGTTTGTTTAGCCGGGTGTTGCCGAGAAAGACACTGTCAGCTTAAATTTTGGCCGATTTCTACTGAATAAATCAAAATGTGGCTACCTTATCCTCCCTGCCGGTAAGATTTTTTTTCTTTTTTTTCTTCCTTTTTTCGTTCTACTTGTTTTTGGGGGGTTTTTTTTCTAACTTTTGAATCTCCCGCCGGTTCCGCCCCCCTGCGACGCGGATGCTCGCAAGGGACGGAACCCGGAAGACGAGACGAGACGATTGCCGGCATCGGCCCGGAGGACACAGCGCGGCTCGAGGGACAAGGTAAGAGGCGGGCTGTGAATTCCCCCAGTGTGGCTCGGGGTTACCGCTTATGGTACAGAAAATGAACCCCGAGCCACACTCGGGATTACCGCCAGGGAGGTTAATGGTTCTACTCTATAGCTGCTGGCATGGGACAGGTTTTTCTACTGCGTCTGTGTTTTAAAAAAAAAACAAGCTGTAAGAGATTAAAGACCAAGTGCACTTATCTTTTTTGCCCTTTAGCACTAACCTAACCCACCCTCCTCCTCCACAGATGCCTACTTACCTTGCAGCCTCCGGTGTTTGCTTACATCCAGTCTTACTGTTACAAGTCTTACTCTCCTGGCCGCATCTGTGTATTACACTCCCATGGACTTCTATGGGGCTATAACCCGAGGCCCGAGACAAAGGGAGATGGCCCTATGGAAGACCCTGAGGCTGTAATGTGCAGGTGCAGCCGGGAGAGTGAGACTTGCAGCGTTGAAGATAAGCAAGCACTGGAGGCCGTGTCCATCGGATCGAGGTAAGTATGCATCTGCGGTGGGATGGGTTCATTTAGGTCAGGTGAAGGGGCAAAAAGGATGTATGTACTTTGTCTTAAAGTTCACTTGTCCTTTGAATACCTTTTGTGTCGATGCGCCTGGACTGTTTTATACTGAAGGTTCATTTGGGCTTTAACTGCTGATAAGATGAAAGGAAGGGAAATCATCGTGCCATATGGAGGAAATCATTGGAGTTCGGGGAGCTTGTGTTGTGGCAGTAAAGCAGATGTACACTCAGCTAAGCTTGTTAGCAGAAGAGAACCCCATTGGGATATATATGTGTTTACACTGTACGAGCTGCTGCATTGTTTGTATTATGTGCCCTGAAAACACATTACTTCTTATTTAAACAGTAATATGCTGCAATACTATGAGAGATGTGCACTATGTTTTCTCCATCTAGAGCAGAGAAGGTGCACTGGTGCAAGTGTGACTATTGCTCAGATACAGTGGCAGCCCATACTGTGGTTTATATGCCGATTTCCACATGACGTACTTTAAAAGGGACAGTCCACCCAAAAGTGATATTTTAGGCATAGGTGGAGCTTGGTGGTCTAGAACAGCCCCTGGTTTCCTATAATGTCTTATATACTCCAACAGAGAGATCTCCTCACCTTAATTCCTGTCTCCAAACCTGTCCGCAGCAGAAAACTAATAGCTAATGGGAGACGGGGAGGAAGGAGTTCATTAGGATTATATACTGTATATATATATTTTGCTTGTAAGGACTCTGATATTACTGATGTAATATGCAGATCAAGGCATACACCTTTCATCTACATATGAATAAAATGTAGCAATACATTGTTGGTGAAGGTTCTCATTCATCCAGGTCATGGTATATCTGTAAAAAAGAAGTCAAGGCAACTGGACTTGCTGTATGTTTCTTGAAGATGTTTCACTGGTCATCCAACCAGCTTTCTCAATTCAGAATGACTTGTATAAAAAATTATCTGGGAATAAATATGGTGAATGTCGCTCCAATCCACATAACCTGTTAGTCGCCACCAGGTACTGATTGCATTTGCATAATTGGAGCTGAGAGGTGTTATTAACCTGCCCAGAGAGATGTTAATTCAGTCATTCTGAATTGAGAAAGCTGGTCGGATGACTAGTGAAACGTCTTCAAGAAAAATACAGCAACTCCAGTTGCCTTGACTTCTTTTTTACAGACGTAACAATACATTGTTACAGTATGTTAGTCAGCGACACTTGCACACTGTCTGCAAGTGTCATTTGACAACCAGTAATTACAGCAAGAGGAGCAGCAGCCGGGGGAGGACCTGAACATAGGAGCTATGTCCTAGAAACCTTGTTAATGTTTAATGATGTATCTCCTATGTGTAAAATCCTTCTGGCTTAAGATGATTAATTATTTTTAACATGTAGCTTTCATTTTCACAAGTACTGTATTACTAAAAAGCTAAATGTAAGAATGTTTCAATGTGACAGGAAGTGCATCCAAAATGTGTTCTCAGTGACAGGTAGAAGAGGAGCATTGTGATTTGTGCTGTGTTGTCAGGTTGTGATCCTTAATGCTTGTTCATCACCCATAGCTAGTCTGCCTCCATGCTGCTATCGGTAATGAACTGTACAGACACATGTAGCATACAGAATATGTTATCTTAGTATTTAGCTTATTATCCCATACGGCAGAATAATCAGTTATTTTCTTTAAAGGTACATTAACACTTGGAAGGCGATTGGAACAAGTAAATCATCCTGTGCATTCAAAGGTAAGAACCTATGTTCTGAATAGATAGGCATATCAGGCTAAAGACTGTGTGTAAAGAAGCCTCAGTGATGAAGGCTTTGTAGTAAAGAGTGTTTAAAGCAGGTAAGTGCGGTGAGGTCCGTGGCAGGTGAGGTCCTCACATGTTCCTCCTGATGAGGCATTTAGATGGATGTTAACAGCGTTTTGTTTTTCTTTCTTTGTTTTTGATTGGAAGTCTTGGACCAAGGGCGCTTTGCCATTGGTTCAAACCATCCACAGAGCTCAAGCTTCGAGGAAGACCGCTGCTGTGTAACCTAACATAGCTGTCAAAAGCCGGGTGAAGCGCCGACTGTAATTAATGACAGGTTACATAGCAGGGAGGCATTCCCCGCTGTGTAACCTGTTAAAAGCCAGTCTGAATGGTGAAGAAGCTGACAGCCTTTTCTTCTATAGACCGCACATCTCTCCTTCAAAGGATAAGTGCACTTTAATACAAAGTGCACTTAATCTTTTTGTTTAAGAATAAGTGCACTTTGGATAAAACTGTACCTCGTTAAACACATCACAATCTGATTGTACAATCTCCTTAAAGTGTATATACGCTTAAGAACAAACACTTGCAGCTTACCAGTCCTTAGATGTGATGGCTGTTTTGTTTGCCTTTTTTCCCCTTTATTACTACAAATTAGTACACTAAAAGTGAGACGAGTATTAGAAGCCATGGGAGGCTATCAAGTGACCCAGGGAAGAAGTGTAGATGGAGAATAGAAGGGAGCCAAGGACAGACCCTTAGGGGACCCCCACAGAAAGGGGAGAGGAGAGGAGGAGGTAGAATTGTAAGTGACACTGAAGGTGTGCTGAGATAGGTAGGAGATGAACCATGAGAAAGAAGAGCCATGGAGGCCAAGGGATTGGAGTTTATTAAGGAGACGCGGGTGGTCAACTGTGTCAAAGGCAGCAGAAAGGTCTAAAAGTAGGACTACAGAGTAGTGGCCATTGGTTTTAGCAGTTAGTAGATCGTTAGGAAGTTTTAGAAGGGCAGTTTCTGTGGAGTGTTGCGGACCAAATTAGCTCTAAATCCAGCCTCTAAAACCTCATATATAATTGAACATGTCAAAGTCATTTTTAACATTTTAAATCTGCAGCTTTCAATGAATTCAATTTAAAGGAAGATCTCCTAATTGTGCTGTTGTCACCCTCTCACACACTCTTAATGGAGAATACAAGTGGCCATTTTAACATACATTACATAGACATGTTCCACTGTTGTCACCACTAAATTGTTTGACCACACCTTGTCATTTTGTTCATTAAGCTGCACATTTCCTGTTCCATACCGCCTCTTTTTGTTCACTATGCTGTACATTTCCTATTCTACATCATGCCATTTTGTATACTACACTGTACGTTTCCTGTTGTACAGCTTCTCATTGTATTCGCTGCACTGCACATGCCCTATTCCACATGGCGTCATTCTGTTCACTGCACCGTACATGCTCCTTTCCACACGGCATCATTATGTTCACTGCACTGTACATGCTCCTTTCCACACGGCATCATTCTATTCACTGCACTGTACATGCTCCTTTCCACATGGCATCATTCTGTTCACTGCACCGTACATGCTCCTTTCCACACGGCATCATTCTATTCACTGCACTGTACATGCTCCTTTCCACACGGCATCATTCTGTTCACTGCACCGTACATGCTTTTTTCCACACGGGGTCATTCTGTTCACTGCACTGTACATGCTCCTTTCCACACGGCATCATTCTGTTCACTGCACCGTACATGCTTCATTTGTCAACTGTGCTGTTAATTTCCTATTCCACAATGCATTATCATGTTCTTTGTGCTGTTCATTTCCTTTTCCACACATCATTCTTTTTGCTGCACTGTATGTTTCCTATTCCACCCCTCCTCATTCTGTACACTGTGCTGTACATTCCCTATTCCACACTAATCCATACTGTGGGCTGCATTGTACATTTTCTCTTCCACCCCTCCTCATTCTGTACACTGTGCTGTACATTCCCTATTCCACACTAATCCATACTGTGGACTGCATTGTAGATTTTCTCTTCCATCCCTCCTCATTCTATACACTGTGCTGTACATTCCCTATTCCACAGCGCCTCCTTCTGTACTCTGCACTGTATACTACACACCACCTCATTTGGTACACCATGTTTTATGTTACCTATTTGAACCGGCTCATTCTGTAAGCTGTGCTGTATGTTACCTATTCTACACTGCCTATATTTGCCTGCTATGTTGTATGTTCCGTATGCTAGATGGACTCGTACGGTACTCTGCACTGTATGTTCTCTATTCTGACCACTGTGCTTAATAAACTTTGATGTATATTACATGCTCCTTACTAAGCAGTTGCTATGTAGCACTCCTAATTTTTCATGAAGGTAAGATCAGACAAAGTGTTACTTTCCAGTCTATATTCTGCGTGTGGAGGAGTTTGTTTCTTTAAGATATGGTTGTGTTTCCTGATGTTATGTGTGTCTGTGGGAGTCTCACTTGTCACACAGTAATTAAAGAATATTTTATGGGTACAAGGATTCCACCATATGTGTGCAGTGTATACAGTAAGTAGGTGCAGACTCTATTTAGGCCCTCCCCTTTAAGCCACTCCCACTTTTAGACATGTCCAGACACCCCCACAAAATGCAGCAGCGTGCGAGTTATTACCATCCGTGTGCCCCATGTCTCCCACAATCCTAGCAATGTCACTGGCTTGTATAATAGAAGTGCAGAAAGCATCAGTGTGCAGCCTCCCATAGCAGCCGTCAGCAGATTTGGAGGTTTAATATAAAGTAATGTATTCTGTCTGTGGTAAGCAATATATTATTGTTATATACACTTCTCAATGTGTTAAAAACTGGATGTAAGAATCCAATTAAGAAGCATGTCTTGCCTTAATGGTTCTGAGAATTTTTTCCCATGATCTTTACAGGAACAACCTTCATCCAGTCTCCATATGATCAGTATGAATTTTCTCAGCTGTCCCCGCGTAGTCCTCTGTCTCTGGACTCCAGTGAAAAGGAGGAAGAATGACTGCCATAAATGCATTGCTTTTCACAGAATATGTTTTTGTTTTTTTTAATTTAAATTAAAGGCTCAGTCTACATCAAAGTAATATTTCAGTTGTGGTTAGATGTTTGAGAGTTGAAATACCCACCAGCGTGCTTTGATTATCTCCAGTAATGAGATTCCTGCTTACAGCAGCATGACAGCACACAAGGAATCTCCTTCAAATGTATCTTTATTTCATACTGTCCAAGGGTGACAACACGCACGGTGCTGGATCTGAGGAAGAGCAGTGTTGTCACCCTATGTTTTTTTTCCTGATTCGGACTAGAAACATCTCCCCCTCCAGTGTTCAGGAGAAACACTCCTAGTGTTTGTGCCAGTACGAAGAAGAATGTCTTAATGTTGGTGGTCCGTAGGGAAAAATATATTTAAAAAAGCATGGGTGTCAGTGGGGTTAAAAGAACTGCATTGGTGTCAGTGGACAGAGAAAAAAACATTTGTGCCAGTGGGTGGAGGTGGGCAGGGGGCATTGGTGGTCATTATAGGTGGGTGGGGACATTGGTTGTCAGTGTGGGGGTAAGATTGGTGATAAGGGTTGGTGGGCTAGTATAAGAGGGGTCTATACACGGGTTTCGGCTAGTATAAGAGGGGTCTATACACGGGTTTCGGCTAGTATAAGAGGGGTCTATATACGGGTTTCAGTTTTTATAAGAGGGGTCCATAGACAAGCTTCAGCTAGTATAAGAGGGGTCTATACACGGGCTTCAGCTAATATAAGAGGGGTCCATACACGGGCTTCAGCTAGTATAAGACCCCATTCACACCTAGCGACATACCTTTTGCAGCGGATCCGCACGGCCGGGATAGCGCGACTTTCGGGGCGACGTTCCAGCGACGATCCAGCGACGGTAGCGCGACCTTCCCCGTCGGGCTCCATAGAAAAAAAGCAAAATCGCGCAAAATCCGCCGAAAAAAGGGTCCGGTAGAAGCAACTTGCGACCGCGACGAGCGACGCGCGACATGGAGTAAAGACAGCTCCATTGAATAACATTGGCCGGCGACTTCTCGCGATATCGCGCGGCAAAAATGCGCGATATCGCGGCGGAAATCGCGCGACAATTCGCTATATGTGAACGGGGCCTAAGAGGGGTCCATAGACAAGCTTCAGCTAGTATAAGAGGGGTCTATACACGGGCTTCAGCTAGTATAAGAGGGGTCCATACAAAAGCTTCAGCTAGTATAAGAGGGGTCTATACATGAGCTTCAGCTAGTATAAGAGAGGTCTATACACGGGCTTCAGCTAGTATAAGAGGGGTCTATACACGGGCTTCAGCTAGTATAAGAGGGGTCTATACACGGGCTTCAGCTAGTATAAGAGTAGTCTATACATGGGCTTCAGCTAGTATAAGAGTAGTCTATACATGGGCTTCAGCTAGTATAAGAGGGGTCTATACACGAGCTTCAGCTAGTATAAGAGTAGTCTATACACAGGCTTCAGCTAGTATAAGAGGGGTCCATACACGGGCTTCAGCTAGTATAAGAGGGGTCCATACAAAAGCTTCAGCTAGTATAAGAGTAGTCTATACACGGGCTTCAGCTAGTTTAAGAGGGGTCTATACATGGGCTTCAGCTAGTATAAGAAAGGTCTATACACGGGCTTCAGCTAATATAAGAGGGGTCCATACAAAAGCTTCAGCTAGTATAAGAGGGGTCTATACACGGGCTTCAGCTCATACACGGGCTTCAGCTAGTATAAGAGTAGTCTATACACGGGCTTCAGCTAGTATAAGAGTAGTCTATACACGGGCTTCAGCTAGTATAAGAGTAGTCTATACACGGGCTTCAGCTCGTACAAGAGGGGTCTATACACGGGCTTCAGAAAATACACTGATTTGGTTAATTCTAGTGCTAACAGAACCCTTATTTCATTTTAGGCTCCGGGAATCTGAAATGACACGTGGAAGGTTAGAGTTTTCTTTAGGCACCAAGACAATTTCTTGCTAGCACATTTCATACTCAAGTGCCTATGAGATTTAATGATGGAACTTTCTCTGCACCCACATGGTTCACATCGGCATTTAGAAACACTACAAATGCAATAAGCCTGTATTTTCAAATGATAAAGCAGCTGCTGAATGTTTATCTATAGCAGACTTTTGTGGGAGCATATTTTATGTGCAATAGTACATATCTGAACTCCAAAACAGATGTCACCGGTACCAAGATTCGATGTTACTGCAAATCTATTTTAATTGATAGTTGTCATTCAAGTGACAAGCGCTTTCTGGGCTGGGCAGGGTCCCCTTCATCAGGCTCAGAAATGACATTACATAAAAGGGCCACAACTTTTATATGGACATAATAGAATGTCATTTCTAAGCCTGATGAAGGGGACCCGGCGCGGCCCAGAAAGTGCTTGTCTTAGGAACGACAACTACCAATCAAATGGATTTTGCAGTAACATGGGATCTTGGTGCCGGTGTGCTGGTGACATCTGTATTGTTGTTCTGTTGTGAGCAGCGCCATCCGCAGTCATTACAAGCACCCGTTACTTTTGGCATATCTGGTAAGAACTGCGGCAAGGTATATGGGTACTGCTTTGTACACTTATCTACAGAATGCATATCTGGGGACCTGTGGTACACTGGTAAGTTGTGATTAACTCAAATGTCGTTTATTTACAAAATACATGCATAGTGTATACTTTACAAACAAATTGAAGCGCCGTGAAGCGCTATAGTGTTCGGGTTTGGCCTGAAGAAAAGGTGGCAACCCTAATAGCAGCCCAATAGATTTGCAGTGTAAAGCTGACCTCCAGGCACACAGCTAGATAAACAGATACAATAAATATATGGGAGCTGTTTGCCTGCCAAAGGATTTGTCATTTTGTGCAGTTTGTACACAGTTTACACAACTCTGCCACTCATCGCTTCCCTGTCTGGCAGCATAGCAGACCAGATTTTCTCTGCTGCATTTAAAATGGATCTTTTACTTAAATAGCAAGTTCTGCTTATTTAGTGATTACACCCTCCACCTTTCTAAAAAATGCTGCACTAAATGGAAAAACTCCAGTTTGTTAATCAAAGTGAAGTTGCCTGCAAAGGGGATTTGAAAATAATTTGCAGTCAATTTGATTTTGGGGGGCTTTCAAGAGAGTGGACCTTCCTTTTCATGGAAGACTTTAACTGCATTTACATGTTTTCAAACAATCTGCTATGTTTTTAAAGCTCATCTCCAGGTTCATCCCCACTCCCCATCATCCCTCTACCCATTCACACTCTATCCATCCATGTAATCCTTCACCAGCTATTTTTCTTGAATACCTTGGTTCCCTGCCGTGTTACATAGTCAGGTTGAGAAAAAAAAAGGATTCTAATTCTTACCATTGATTCCATTGAGGGACACAGCTCTGAAGAATTCTGAGAGACGTGGAAGCAGCAGGATAACCCTACATCTCAGAATGCTTCAGAGCCGTGTCCCTCAGTGGGGGATAGAGAAAACATCCGTCCATTAAGTTCAACCAATAGAGAAAAAAGAATAAATAGAAAAGGCTCCACAAACAGAACCCTATGCCCTCCGTTAGCCACAGTTGATTCAGGGGAAGGCAAAACAAATGTAAACTGTAATGCATGACTGTAAAGTTGTAAAAGGCAGAGGTGACCGCTTTTCTCTACAGGAAGTGCTTAGATGTCACTAAGCAACCTGAGTAAAGATTAAGGAAATTTGGACAAGCATAGATAGAAACTAAAAGGCACTCTCTACATAGGTTAGCAATTTAATACATTTCTATAAAATATCATTTCTGCCCAGAGTTGAATTTAAATAAACCCATCTAGTCATTGCTCCTTTATATTTGGTTAAAACTCTTTAAGAGAAAATTTGATGAATTTCCTTAACAAAATTTCACTTAAGTAACAAACTGACGATTGTCAAAAATGCCCCCTTGGAAAACCACATACCACTGGCGGAGCACCTGCTAGTATTCATGTGACCTGTAGAGTCTATAAAACTCTTATGCAAGCTTATTTGCCATTCTCTGATTAAATGATGAAGTGGGTCTGTCTAAGGCATCAAGGATCCTGAGGGCACAACATGTACAAAGAACTGCTACAATTAACGCAATTAACGGTATACCAACTAGGGACAAGAGCCATATTGAGAAGATCAAGCTTAAAGATATAGATTGGTCATCAGGGGCATTCTTCATTGAAATAATGAGTTCATCTTCATCTTCAAACCCTATTAAAAAAACCCATAAGAATAGGTTATTACAAGAGCAATCAAAGTTAGTCCTCCGGCGCTAACATCAAACAATTATCCACTCCAGGATGAACTGGCCACAGGGGTGCTGCTCCTCCTCAGATCAGAAAGCTCTCATCCATACATGCAAAGAAAACACAGAACAGAGCGCCCAACCCTGTGCAGTACTGATGTATTAATATAACATTGTTAAAAAGAATATAGGCTACTCACAAGAGTAACAGCATAAAAGCTTATCAAAAGAGTCCCGGAATGAAAGGTTGTCAATTCAACTCTCACAGTCCCCGATCCAGGTAACAAATACGCCGGCAGAGGCTGTGGTTGCAGTGGTGGACACGTTTCCTGGGGCGCACCCCCTTCATTAGAGCCTGAATGTTCAGAGCTAGCTCACCAAATAAGACTGAGAGGCAGCCAATAAGACGACTTACAACCAAAGGCTGCTATTGGATGGAGTGGGACCAATCAGTAACCGGAAACCACGATCACAGCGACCCACCCCTTCTCACAATGGCGGACTCAGATCAACTAACTTTAGTGCATACAGCCATTTAGACGGCCTATTCTCTGACAATGCATTATGCATCACATAATTGTAAATTGGATTAGCCGCATGATTATATATAACATAACACATTATAACATAAAGGGGTCCTAAGTCCCTATGATCTCTACTATTACATTTAAATATAGAATCCATAAAAACTCCTATATGGGCTAGAACTTTGATTATGAATATATTATGATTAAAAGGATAATATTTATCACTAAACTCTCTGGGCTAGACTTGAGCAATGAGCCGGCAGCCCTACTACTACACCTGGCACCGCTCTTCAAGCGCAAATACATAAACTCTATGTTAATACACATAATGAACGCTGCCAGGACATGCATTCCCCTGTACTGGAAAAAGGCTTACCCGCCACCGCTTAGTTTGTGGCTTCAGAGGGTCGACCACATTTGAATCATGGAAGAACTAACTTTTAGACTGTAAGCCCTCAGGGGCAGGGCCCTCTAGTCCTTACCATCTTGTCTTGAATTGTATTGTGATTGAAATGTCTTCCCTATATTGTAAAGCGCTGCGCAAACTGTTGGCGCTATATAAATCCTGTATAATAATAGTAATAATAACTAACCAAAGCTCTTAACCACTCTGAACATTTTTTAAAGAAAATGTGTTTTATTTATTCCACTGCATACAGTGAACTCATACGCTCTGGGTGAGCGCACTTCGGAGTCATTAATCCAGTCAATTGCCTTTACCCACGAGAAGGGATTCTGGTGCCCCATTCCCCTGTTATCTGTGATCCCCCCCCCTCTTCTCCTTTCTCCCGACTTTTCTTTCCTTTTTCCTTGCATGATTTTTCTAGCTTAATATCTCTAATTTCATACATCTTCAGCTCTCTTGCTCCTGTGTCTTTTTCTTACGTTCCACAGTATTGTGTACGTCCAAATACAATATTTTGGCTACATATTGCACGGGCACATGTCACGCTAATGTCGATATCCATACATGAGGTACTAAGGTGTTCGCTGTTTGTTTGTTATGCAATATATCCGGAGCGTGACCCCTCCGCAGATCAGCACCATGCTACCCCTCAACCTACAATTCAGCTATTCTTAGGCGGACTACTGACAAGATGCTGGGAGGACAGGGTTTATACTCAATGTTTGGATGGTACTGCTGTGCATTTGTGAGTACAATTTAGTTTTTAAATGCTGTTTCCATATTCTGTAATTTGTTTTTCTACTTCTACTTATATTATTGAAAATGTAAATAAAGAATTAACAAAAAAAAGGATAATCATAAATAATAAATAGATGCTGATAAATAGTTTTATACTTAAAAATGGTAGATTGCTTGAGAAGGAAGTATAATATAAATATTATGAATAAAAAGATTAAAGTGAAAAAAAAAGAAAACATTGTCCAATGTGCGCACAAAGCAATTCTATAAACGGTACTAAGTGCACAAATTCCAATACAAATTACCCACAGCGAATTTTGGCTGGGTGAAACAGGGATGAAATTCAGTGGTGAACATTCACTAGCATAAGGAAATAGACATACAAACCTATCTATCTATATATATATATCTATATACATATACAGTATATATATATATGTGTATATAGATATATACATATATACACACACACACACACACACACACACACACACACACACTTCACACACAACAGATGGATAAGTGGGTACAAAACCCTTCCTAGTTCGATCCATCCATTAGCTCCCATCTTTATTTTCAGAGAAATAACAGACCATCCAAACTCTCCATAATACTATTCCTAAATAAATGATGATGATTTCAAGGTCTCATTTAGGCCTACTGCTGCCCAAAGGAGGGATGGCTTCAATGCCAAAGGCTCTTGGTCCCTCTGGCCAAGCATTATGACAGGACAGGAAGTGTTTTGGCACAGAGTGGTGATCGGCTTTTTAATTGATGTTATGTTTGTGCTCCCCGAATCTGACGCTGAATGTCCTAATAATTCTTCCAACATATATCTTGCCACATGGACAATCAGGCCATGAATGACATATTCGATTCCACAATTAATACATTGTTGAATAGGGTACAAAAGACCATGGGCACTACAAACCTCCTTCTTCCTGTGCCACATATAGTGGCACGGACCACAGTTTGGGACACTAAAACTGTAGCTACCGTTCTGGCCAAACATCCCTTGTCCAGTATTCTTAGGTCTAAGGGAATTAACTTTGCTTGGGGCCAACATATTCTTGAGAGTCCTGATTTTTTTTTTTAATATAACTTTTGGAAGGTCTGGCAATGAATCCTTGAGAAACAGATCTTCTTTTAGCACCCTCCAGTGCTTCTTTAGGATTCTAGATACCTGAAAAGCATTCTTATTACACTGTGTGCAAAAGGACAAATTGTATTGATTTACCTAATCCAATGTCTGAGGTCTTTTCTCCTGTCTGTGTCTATGTTTGAGAAACATTGAGTTAATCAACTCACTCTCATATCCTTTCTCTACATTTTTTTTCTTTAATATCTCACAGATCGGGGACTGTGAGAGCTTGTATGGAATCATTGAATTGACAGCCTTTCATTCCCGGAGTCTGTTGATAAGCTTTTATGCTGCTACACTTGTCAGTAGCCTACATTGTTTTTAACAATTTTATATTACTAAATCAGTACCGCACATGGTTGGGTGCTCTGTTCTGTGTTTCCTTTGCAGGTTATTACCAGATATCTAAGATACTGTATATAAAAAGCCTAACTTTTGCCTCAAGTTTATTGGCAATAAGACTAGTGCCATAGGGTGTCAAAAGACTGTTATCTGTGTATTTGTTTAAAAATGCAGAGCCATTCATCCTGCAAAATCGCATGTTCATTTGTTCTGTGTGAATAGAGCTAAAATGAATGTTATTGGTATATTCCCTTACCAGGTTTAATCGTATTCATTCATAAGATTAGAGTGAATTAGGAAAACACTGCATTGTGGCCCCAAGAAATAATTACTTATGACCTTCAGCTTCATCTAGTGGCCATAATGTGGTATTTTCCCGATTCACTCTAATCGTATGAATGAAATACATTCAACCTTGAAAGAAAATATACTAATAACATTCATTTTCTGCCCCATCCACAAAGAATAAATGAACATGCAGTTTCGCAGGATGAATGGCTCTGCATTTTTTTTACAAATACACCAATAACAGTCTTTTGACACCCTAAGGCACTAGTCTTATTCCCAATAAACTTGACACAAAAGTTGGGCTTTTTATATACAGTACCTTAGATATCTGGTAACAACCTAAAGAATGAATAGCTCTGCAAATTTTTTTATAAATACACACCTACAGTATGTTTTTTGATTTTGTGGTATGCAGTATCTGCATATATCGTATGACGACTACAGCCATCAAAAATGGACGCCCAATCCTGCTGAGCTAATAATCACTTTGTGAATATGGATAACTAAAAACTGAACTCCAGTCTAAGGGCGAAATAAACAGCTGACATACCTGGCAAAGGATTTGTAATTCCATTTACTCAGGCTCCCCTGACAGAAAGGACATCCAGGACTAAGACCTCACTTTTCTCTACAGTAAGTGATGAAGCCTGGTCTCAGACCTTGCTTCTGCCTGCTGATTGGACAATAAAAAAGCAGCAGCAGCAGCAGCAGTACAGAAATGAAATTATATCTGTACTCCCACATCTGGTAAGCATGTTACAGCCGCAAAATATATTTAATATTTTAATAAATACTTAACAGGAATAAATAGTATTTTTATATTTGCCCCGTGTTCAAGATCAGTATGACCCCTATAATCAGGCATGCTGAGATTCTATTCATTTTATTCTGGATGTGCCAGCTATACATGCACTGAATCATGGTAACAGCTTATTGCAGAGGCAGAGACAAAAGTGCAGTCTGTTCTGGTTGTATTCTGCAGTCATATTTGTAATTCATACAATTTTAGAGTGGCACATCATTGAATTTAATGTGAACCTGTGCCTTGGCCATACAAATTCACTGTAAGGAGGATCATAATCAACCAGTACTTTTCTTCCCAGTGCTCCCCTGACATATTGAGTGCTGGTAGACCATCTGGTATGTCTAGGTATGGCATAACATGCAACTCTCCCTGTGTCTCCCAACAATACAATTGGTGCAAGAGTAGCAGTTTCTGCGCCTGAGTACTGTCACATGGGAGTCGCTCTTTCTCAAAACATTAAGACTTGCATATGAATTTCAAGCAGTCTGGTGGCGGTCTGTGGTAGAGGGAACATGTGGGCAAGGTAAGTCCTGACTGCTTATGGTACCCTCTGTAAAATGAACCTGTTAGTTTTGTCCCTGCAATGGTGATCAGTGGGAGCAAACATTGCCCTGGCATCACTGGAAATAAAAAATGCCCCTGCTTCGATGGTCAGTGGACGTAAAACGTTCCCTTAGTGTCAGCGGTCAGTAGGAGTAATACATGGCCTGGCGCTCAGTTGGAGGGTGCTGTTGTCAAAGGGAGGAATGGTGCCCCATCAATGGTCTCAGTGGGAAGAATAGTGCCACATTGTTTGTGTAAGTGGGAGAAATAGTAGAATGAATATCCCACCGCACTCTTGACCTGTGACCTTCTTTTTCTTTTTTTATAGAATGGGTGCTGTAGTGATCTGCGACTGGCCTCGTATTCCACAAGTATAGTAAGTGTTTTCCCTGCACACTAAGGATCTTTGTCTAAAAGCGTCTTTATTGATGTTTCCGTATCATGTCCAACAGATAGCACAGCGTTTCAGAACCGCGCAGGATCCCTTCATCAGGCATGTGTGACAGAGATGGTGGAAGTGGGGTAAATAGTGCCTCATAGTTTGTTGTCTGTAAGAGAATAGTCTCTCTTCATTGGTGTCAGTGGGATTTGGAAAGCCCACCTGGAATGGGTGCTCGCTTAACTTTGAATACACTACATATCCCACTTTACTCCTCTGCTGGCCAGATTATGTCATGGATGGAATTATTCAGTGATCTCCTGCCCAACAGTGCCTTGGTGCTGCCACTCTTTATAGAGGGTCACCCTTCTGTGTACAATTGTAGAGCCCTGAATTTGGGGCCCTCTCCATTCCACAGCAAGCAGTGGACACTAACCAGCCCATGGACCTATATTTAAGGACAGCTGCTCTAGCTAGTTCTATCATGTTTTTAATGAGCAGTACCTTTTTGTATCCTTTTTCCTATACGTTTTGATATATTTATGGAGACTGAAGAGTCATGACCACTTACGTTTATTTTTTTGAAATGAACCTCCGTTAGCTTTTTCATTGGGTGTATTGAATTCCTCCAGAACTTTTTTATATAGATCATCCATAAGAGCTGTTAAATAGATTGATAGAAGCTTTATCACACAGAAATAGCTGCTGCCCAGTGAATCAGTTGGCTTATCACAAAGCAAACTTTGAGGACCCATTCGTCATGTTAATTGCATGCACTACTTTTTCCACCGCAATGCAACCCACGGGGTGTTGCTATGCAGGGCACTGCGGCCAGGAGGTGCGTCGGAGTCCCCAGTCAAATGAATGGCTCCGCACGCTAGGTGTGTAGGTGTGTTGTGTGATAGTGTGTTTTAACTGTGCAGTATCATGCGATTAATGCAAGACTATGGTGTGAATGGGCCCTGAGACAAAAATACACAGAAATGTTATGCTTATGTCACACAGATCTACCACTCACTGATATCTTCCCATGTTCTATCATATTCTAACTCATTACAACCCACTATTAAAGTGTATCTTAACCCAAGAATAAAGGTGTAGTATATTGCATGTGACTGGTCCTTGTGGGGTGTTGTGACTGATTTAGTTTCTCTTTTGTTCCCTGTTTTTTCACCTTCTAATCCTGCCAGTAGAGCACTTTCTGTCCTACGGTGCCAGCACTCACTCACTGTTCTGTATCTATAGAGGAGCAGTATTATCACTCTAGGCTCTGAACCACAAACACCATCCTTCTTTCCATAACAAAAGGGGAGGAGTTCTGTAGTTTACAACAGAAAACTGAGAGCAAAAACATTGTTTGAGATTTCAGTTCAATGCACAGAAAGCTGCAAGAACACTGGATTTCTGGCGTGATATTTGTTCTGTACTTGCAGAAAATGTTTTAAATCGGAAAAAAACCAAAAACTAATGAAGCCACCACACCGAAGGACTGGTTAGCTGCAGTATATTACATTTTTGTTCTTGTGTTTAGATATCCTTTAATTAAATTACTATGTCTCATTTAGGGGAATACACATCTAGTTGAAGAACAAATGACATAAATCTTAATCTGTAATGCATTTTTCCTATTTACTTACTGAACATATTCCACGTGTAATAAACCTTAGTAAGTTATAAAGTAAGTTTTAGTAGGCGTGTATTAGGGCATTAAAGAACAAAGAGAGCAAGATTTCACACCCCAAATTAATTGACTAAAAGAAACTACATTGGGTGAATTCCACCTTAAGGTATGCAAATACCAAAAGGGGAGGGGCTTTTAAAAAATTCTATAAACTCTCTAATTGTATAAAAATATAAAATTGATTTATTATATAATTGGAAATAAACAAAATAAATATAAACATAATTGGTCCAATTCACATGCAATATAAGTGTCACATCAAGTCAACAGTAGTTATAAAAGTAGGACATTGTAGATAACTCATTCAGATAAAACCCGACATGTTTCGCCCTACTGGGCTTCTTCAGGGGAAATTATATATCCTGAATGAGAGAGAACCCATGTGAAGCAAATTAGAGACTGCATTCTCATATAAAACGAACATATATATAAATTATTATATCATAGATATTAGCGAGCTTACATGGAAGAGTCCAAAAGGACCGTCAGTCGACACCGATGCATGAAGGTGGAGGGGGCCGGGTGTTTCAAGTATGTTTTCCCTCTATTCAAATAGAAATAGTCACGCATGGGAATCGTGTCTAGAGAGCAAAGCGGCAACAACAGTCGAGGGCAACAGTGAAGGGGGGGGCTTTTGTATCAGACAGGTACAAATTAGGGATTTATAAATAATGATTCAATGAGATTGATAAGTGGAATAAATGCTATGTGGTGATAAAAGTATCATATTTATTTTATTTATATAATATTAGTGGTGAAGAATGGTGACAATTAGATGTATAAAAACTAATGAAAGATAGTGATTAATAAGCTCGCTAATATCTATGATATAATAATGTATATATATGTTCGTTTTATATGAGAATGCAGTCTCTAATTTGCTTCACATGGGTTCTCTCTCATTCAGGATATATAATTTCCCCTGAAGAAGCCCAGTAGGGCGAAACATGTCGGGTTTTATCTGAATGAGTTATCTACAATGTCCTACTTTTATAACTACTGTTGACTTGATGTGACACTTATATTGCATGTGAATTGGACCAATTATGTTTATATTTATTTTGTTTATTTCCAATTATATAATAAATCAATTTTATATTTTTATACAATTAGAGAGTTTATAGCATTTGTTAAAAGCCCCTCCCCTTTCGGTATTTGCATACCTTAAGGTGGAATTCACCCAATGTAGTTTCTTTTAGTCAACCTTAGTAAGTTAGTATAAATAAAAACAAATATAGTAGTACTTGCTTTGGCCTGTCGAAAATGAAGGCCGGATGAAAAGTCTGCTTCTAAAATAGTAACAAAACTCTGTAATGAGACAAAAATCAAAACTGCTGCAAGCATAAAGTGCGGGCACCTAGAGGTGCGCATACCTGCACAAGCCTCCAATAGACGACCAAATACCAGACCTTTCTGACAGGCAAAGCTCAAACACATTCAAGTAGATCCCTCTCACATTTCTATTGGACCATTACTATGATAGCCAGCTTCACTGCCCAATAGAAATTAGTAGGAGACTGGAAGGAGTCCGCAACTGTGGACATTATCAGTTCTGAAGCTTTCCCTGTCAGAACTACAGGGCATGTTCTCCATAATGGACTACTGCTGTCCAACTGCTGAATGTATGAGGCTGTTACAGTAAGGTTTGGGAGGTTGCTGCAGATATGTGCAGGTACCTCTAAATACCTGCACCTTTGGGGTTTTCTCCCCTAAGATAGAGGTCTCAAATAAAGAAAAACGATTACAGGGATTACACCAAAATAAAGATTTAAAAACACCAAAATAAAGATTTTCCAGTAATCACCCAGCTGAGGTTAAAGGCTTGGGTGTGTAGGTGAGCAAATCTGTTTTTAATCCCTGGCATTTTTTACATTTGTGTTTATTATTATTAGAGGTGCACCGAAATGGAAATTTAAAAACCGAAACGAAACCGAAATAAAAAAAATGTGAGGCCAAAACCGAAATTTTTTTATTTTAATTTTTTCAAATTGTTTTAAATATTTAATTTTTAATTTATTTTTTATAACCTTTAAAAAAAATTCTATTTATTTGTATTTATTG
>NW_017306497.1:1391283-1415235 GCF_000935625.1 Nanorana parkeri
AAAAAAAATGATTTTTTTACTTTACTTTTAGGGGCTTCGGGGAAATATTAGGGTCTAAACAGGCCCCTGATATTTCCCTTTTAAAATAGAAAAAGAGATTGAGGACACAAAGTCCTCAGAGACACACAGTGTCCTCAATCTCTTTTTCTGCAGCCCCTGTTATCAATGAACAGGAATCCTCTATACGGAGTGTTCATTCATAACTTGGAGATAGTATGTTTACTATAACCACAATCATGAATGATGAGGAGGGGATTTAGATCACTCCCATTCATTCATAATTGAGGATATAGTAACCATACTATGTCCTCAATTATGTACAAACACTCAGCAATCACTGATCGCTGAGTGTTTGCATTGGCTCTCATTTCTGACAGCTGTCACAGGAAGCTGAGCGGGGCGGTGCACGGGGAAGAGCTCAGCCTCCTGTGACAGCGCATGCTGTCTCCGCCCACACACCGCTCTGACAATCTGTGGCAGGAGGCTGAGCGGTGTGGGAGGAGAGACGCCAGCCACTTACAGCGCTCGGCCTCCTGTCACAGTTTCTCTCCTACCCGCTGGGACACAGAGCAGCGCCCAGCGCGGAGGGAAAAAGACGGGGATGCGCCGATGTATTGGCAGGAAAATAGCACTTTCGGCATTTAGCCAAAAGTGCCATTTCCGGCCCATATGTTTCGGCGGCCGATATATCAGTGCATCCCTACTTATTATTATTATTTAACCCAACTCCGGGCTGCTGTGAACTTTATCCATGCAGTGGGAACCCCCTTCACTGCCTGCGTTAAATGTGAAGGGGGGGGGGGGTTACTGATGTAAAGGGTGACTCTGATGTGAAGGGGGGAAATCTTGATTTAAAGGGGGCAAGTCGATGTACAGGGAGAAATCCACTTCATGTGTGTTTTTGCGTTGAGTTCCCCTTAAAATCTATGACATTTTAGACTAGTGTGCCCCAAGATACTTTTACAGGGTGCAGTCCAGTGGCGTAACAATCGCCATAGCGACCTATGGGGCCCGGCCAGGCATCCCTCTGGTGCCGTGTGGGCCGCTATGGCGTCTTGGGTGCTGGCTGTCACTGACATAGCTCAGCAGCAGCTGTGAAGGAGAACGTTCCCCCTCACAGCCGCTGCGGAGCTGTGTCAGTGACAGCCAGCAGATGCAGCAGAATAGGCCTGTCACACCGGCGTTTGCAGTAAAGGAGGCGGGGCCCGCCTAACAGCAACCCCGCCTCCTCTCACATCACTGGCCAGCGATCTAAGAGCAGGTGGGGCCAGTGATGTAAGAGGAGACGGGCCCAACAATAGGAGGCGGAGCCCGGGGAAGGAAGAGGAGGCAGGGGCCCGGCGGCAGCGACCACGGAGGTGGACAACACTGACAGGTAAGAGGCGTGCAGCCCAACTGAGACCTTGCAGAGCCCACCATAGATAATCTATAGTGGGCTCTGCAAGTGGCATAACTAGCAATCACGGGGCCCCATACAAAGTTTTGCTATGGGGCCCTGTGATTTCTAGTTATGCCCCTGGTGCAGTCGCTATAAAAAGGTTGAGTAACACTGCCCTACACAAAAACAAGCATTGAACTCATGCCGAGGGCATGATACATTTTACACCAGCCTTGAGATAAGCTTTGAAATTTTCTTCAGCTCCACTTTAAGATTGTGTCATTTAATACAATAATATATGTACACAGGTTTTTACAGTGAAGTAAATAGCTTCAGCTGACCAGAAATAACAGCAGGGAATACCCTCACGTATGTATATTTGGAAGTTTTTTTCTGCATATCTTTACCTTTAGCAAGATCAAGGCGTTTTATATTGACGAGTGCATAATATAAGTGATCCAAGTCCGTGGTATCAGAATTGTCGTCATACCACTTCATTATTGTACGGCGACATTCCTCCATGGTCCCTGTGCAGGCAAAATGAATAATGCATGTCTTGTATGTTTTGAAAATGAATGACTGTTTACTAAGTTCATCCCATAAATGTCATGTTTATTTCATCTATGAAGCACTGATATAATATTGGATAGTGTTGTACTATCACAGAGTACAAATCAATGACAAAGATATTGATATCACAAATAACAGAAAATAATATCCCACTAGATAAAAAATATAATCACATATATCACATTGTCAACTCACAGATCTCTTTGCTCTTTTTTAAAGGTCCAATTAGGTATTTAAAAAATTCACTACATTCTTCTTCTGTCAAATAGTTAAGAATACGCCTTACCGAATGACGACCCAATGCATCTCCAACTGAAAGATCATAAACACACAGTTACAATAGGATAGAAGTATAAACATTATTAATATTGGGAATATTAATAATAACTACTTCATTAAATGTAATATGCCTATTTATCTTTGTAATTGCTGTTGTACTGCACTGTTTGTACTGTTGCACTTATTGTTTTCATTTTAGTATATGTTGTTGCTGATGTTCTATTGAGTGCAGATATAGTAGTTGTACTAACTGTAAGTCTAGTTGCTGTTGTTATTACTGTTATAGATGTTGTAGTTTTTGTGGTGGTAACAGTGAATATTCTAGCTGTTATACATTTTGTTCTAGTTCTTAATTTTCAAGAAGTAGCTTTTTTAGTTTTTACTTATGGTAGTTGTTAAAGTTGTTTCAGTTATTGTTCTATTGTCCAGTTGTAGATAGCAATTTACTGCCGTTGTAGTTTTACCAACTAATGGAGTTTATATACTTGTAGTTGTAGTCATTGTTTCGCTGTCGTTACAACTGTACTTTCTTAAATTTGTTGTTGTTTTTAAAAATTTTATAGCAATTTTAATTGTAGTTGTATTAGTCAGCATTGTTGTTGCTAGTATTAGTTTTATTACATTTGTAGATGTTATATTTCTGGTTATATTTTTAGTTAATATTATACCTCATGATCTACTGTAGCTGTTGTTGCTTCTGTTAGTTTTTATAGTTGCATTTTTAGGTCTATTGTAAAGGTTTTTATTAGGGATGCACCGATATATCAGCCGACGAAACAAATCGGGCGAAAATTGCACTTTTGGCTAAATGCAGAAAGTGGCATTTTTTTGGCCGATACATCGGCGCATCCGTGCTTTCTTTCCTCCCTGCTGGGCGCTGCTCTGTGTCCCAGCGGGGAGGAGAGAAACTGTGACAGCTGGCCGAGCGCTGCGGGAAGAGAGCGCTGTGAGCGGCCGGCACCTCTCTTCCCACACCGCTTAGCCTCCTGTCACAGTCCGGCAGAGCGGTGTGTGGGCGGAGACAGCCCGCGCTGTCACAGGAGGCTGAGCTCTCCTCCCTGCACCGCTCGCTCAGCCCCCTGTGACAGCTGTCAGGATGAAGAGCAAGTACAAACACTAAAGTGATCAGTGACTGCTGAGTGTAAATAATTGAGTACATGGTATGTTTACTATATCCTCAATTATGAATGAATGGGAGTGATCTATATCCACTCCTGTTCATTCATGATTGTGGTTATAGTAAACATACTCTGTCCACAAGTAATGAATGAACAGGAACACTCAGTATAGAGGATTGCTGTTAATTTTTAACAGGGAACTATCAGTTTAGACCCCTAATATTTCCCCGAAGCCCCTAAAAGTAAAGTAAAAAATACAAATATTTATTAAAAATTAATCAGTAAATAAAAATATAAACAATAAAATATTAAACATTTTTTTTAAATGAAAATAAAAAAACTTTTTCGGTTTCGGCCTGACATTTGTTTTTATTTCAGTTTCGGTTTTGAAATGTCCATTTCGGTGCACCTCTAGTTTGTATAGTTGAAGTGTTTGTTGCTGTAGTAGTTGTTGTAGCTTTGCTTGTTGTACTAGTTGTCATAGTTGTAATTGTTGTTTTAGTTGTTGCATTTACGGCAATTCCTGTGGTTATAGTTGTTGTAAATGTAGTTGTAACTGTGTTGTTACAATTGTATTTGCTATACCTCCTGTAGTATCTATTTGGTAGAGTTATTGTATGTAGTTTTCGTTGTTGTACATCTAGTTGAAGGCCCAGCTAGCGTATATACACAACTACATTTTCTCTCGTTGAGCCTGCATGCTGAATGAGAAAAAAAAAAATCAATCGATTTCCCTATCCACACTAAACAATGTGGATGGAGGAATCTCCACAAAGTTGTTTAGGCTGTTTAGGTTGTTTCTGTTGTAGCTACTATAGTTGTGTCTGTTTGTAATTTCTTTTTTTTTTATTTGAATAGTACAGTACATAAAACACACTTATAATTCCATAATTACATATTAGAACAACAATACAGAAACAAATGACAATACAATAGATCCAAAAAAATAAATTAATTTTCCTCTCCTCATATCATTTTACTTAAAACACATTACTCCTCAAAATACCAATAGCAAATAAGGGAGATATTATACCCAAACTCCTTTACTATATTCAATCCACTTATCCCACATTTTACCATATTTGTCCATAGTACCTCTATGTTTGAACATAATTCCCTCAAATCTAACCACTTTATCTAGTTCTTTCTTCCACTCCTCTACTGTGGGAGGTGTTGCTGAAATCCACCTAAAGGCTATACTACGCCGAGCTACAAATAATGCCCCCGTTATTGCCACCTTCGTATAATGCTCCACCTTTATGGATCCAAAAATACCCAGAATACATAGCAAGGGATTATTAAAAATATGAACTCCAAAGGCTATATTTATTATGTCCACTATTTCCTGCCAATATCGTTTCAACTTCGGGCATCGCTACAGCGGATGTATCAACGAACCAGGTTCAACCCCACACTTTGGACATTTCGAATTGTCCTATCCTATGTAGGAATTCAGGGGTCCGGTATGTTCTATGTACAATATAAAGCTGTGTTAATTTATGCGATGCAGATGGTGAAACTAATTGGATTGAAAGCAGCGCCTCCCTCCAAAGGGCTTCATCCAAAGGCCCCAAATCCATTTCCCAGCCTACTTTACATTTCATAGGAGATTTATTCAGGACCCCAGGCAATAAACTTGCATACATCTTTGAAACCAAGCCTCTCGTCATAGTTGTATCAAAAAGTTTATCTGTTACCGCATTTACATTAATACAAACCTCACGTACACCTGGATGTACCGTGAGCGCATGCCTCAGTTGCAAATATTTATATAATTGAGCATTTGGTAGCAAATAACTTGCCTGTAACTGTTGGAAAGAGCACAAGATACCCTGATCATACATTTGTGCCAATGATTCAACGCCATCTTCTTCCATATTCCAAATCCCTGGAGTTTATTTACCTTGTACAGTACCCCATTATTCCATATCGGAGTATATTTTGTAAATTCAGAAATACCCAATAACCCCTTAATTGATTTCCACATTTTACCAATTAATCTTAAAGTGGGGAGATTTGAAAATTCTTTCAAATATAAAGTAGTTTCGAGGGCCATAAGAGGGTTTCTATTGTGAAACAGACATTTAATAATACCATATGCCCCTATCCTCTGTCCTGGCAAGTTCCATCCCGCCAGGTGTCTTAACTGTGTGGCCAAGAACATTATCCATGGATTTGGAAGTGCCAAACCCCCGGTACTTTTAGGGTATTGCAAAGTTTCTAGTTTTATCCGTGCTTGTAGTAAATAAAACTAATTCACCGGCACACACTTGAAGGGTTTTTAAAGTATTGATATGTTTATTCAATACCCAATGTCACATACTGTCATACGGTGCTAACGTTTCGGGTCCGCACAGGGATTCTTCATCAGAGCGACAGTGACATCAAGTCACTATTAGTGTTTTGCACGGCGCCATCCGTGTGGTCACCTGGGCACCACATATACCTTGTGGTTTTGAGACCGTGGCAGTGCGAATGGGATTTGGACTTTGTTATCCGAGCTTGTTTCTTCTTCCATATCAACTCCCTGAACACTGTATTTATTCTCCTAAATATAGTTTGAGAAATCCAACATAAAGAATTGTACAGTATATAGTAGAGTTGGGGCATCCAAATCATTTTGATGAGATTTAATCTACCAACCGGCAAGAGGGGAAGTTTGCACCATACATTGCATTGTTTCTGAAATTTCGGTAAAATTGGTATTAAGTTATCTTCCATATATGCCTCAACAGTTACTCTAATCCTGACACCCAAATAAACAAGTGATTCCACTATTTGTATATGCTGAATTGGCATCGGCAATGTACAAGGAAGAGGATCAATCGGAAGTAACATGGATTTTTCCCAGTTCACACATAATCCTGAGAACCTACCAAATTCCAGAAGTAAAGACATGACTTCTAGTAGAGAGTGGTTAGTATCAGCTAAAAAGACCAGTGTATCATCTGCATATAGTAGTATCTTATCCTCTTCTTTACCCCGCTTAAACCCCACTATCTTATCTGAATTTCTTATTACGGTTCTATCGACAGTGCGAATAAAAGGGGGGACAGGAGACACCCCTGTCTAGTTCCCCTCATCAGTTTAAAAGCTGGGGATAAGGCTTTATTTACTTGTATTTTAGCTGAAGGATTGGCATATAATAGTTGAATATATGAAGTACCGTATTTTGCGGTCCATAAGACGCACCGGACCATAGGACGCAGGGAGGTCCGGCGCGCCTTATGGAGCACTCGACAGACCGTAGCTTCTGTCACAGCTTCTATGACAGAAGCTGCAGTTAGTGACCGCTGAGACAGGTGGCGCTGTGATTACAGCGCCACGGTCTCAGTGATCACACAGAGCAGACGAAGAAGGTCCGTTCTTCGTCTGCTCTATGGTGATCTCGATCGTCGCTGCTCGGTTTTAATACGAGTGATCTCATTAGATCACTCGTATTAAACGAGCAGTGGCTCCTACTACTGATGTCAATCGTGGCCGCCGCTGCTCGGTTTTAATACGAGTGATCTCATTAGATCACTCGTATTAAACGAGCAGTAGCTCCTACTACTCGCCCAGCGCCCGAAACTGCATGTCTCGGGCGTCGGGATTCGCTCCATAAGACGCAGGCACATTTTCCCCCTCCTTTTGGGGGGGCGGGGGGGAAAGTGCGTCTTATGGAGCGAAAAATACGGTATATCGGGGACCAAAACCAAATGCTCTTAAAATTGCCCATAGATAATCCCATTCCACACTATCAAATGCTTTGGCAATGTCCAGTGACAGTGTTTGTAATTTCTAAGTACTGAACTCAGCCAACACATGCAACATTCTTCTATTTTTAATGGAGTACAATTTAAATAGATGTTTAAATTTTAAGAGTAGTACAGTAACAGGAAAAAAAGCCTAAACTGGTGGCATTATTTCAGACACCAATCTTTTTCACTGAACATATCCTGTAAAAACAAATGAACACAAATGTTGCTGCAATTATGGTTTTATAAAAAACTATTTTTTAGTAACATTAACATTGTTTTTGTTACAACAGACACTTCTAAAAATGCATGTTGTATGCCTGTGAAGGTTCTCATTTATCCAGGTCATGGTATAGCTAGTAGTAGTTACATTCAACTTTATTTAATCTGTAATGTTATAGACGATTCCTTGCTTATCTAGTTTTTTCAGTGTTAATAAGTTTCAGGAACACCCTCTGGCATTTAAAACCACAGGGCGTAAGGAAAAAGGACCGCCATTTGAGGACAGTGAGGTTCACGTTTTAAACATCGAGGACAACTTGTTTGCAAGAGGAGTAAATCAAAGATCCATCTTTGTCAAAATAAAACAGTCTTTATTCAACCTCAAATACTATGTAACTATGTAACCATAACTAAACAGGTGTGGGGGTACACACCTTTTAACCCAGCAATATGAGAACAATTCACACTTTCAGCCATGTAACTTAAACAAATAGTACTTGTCCCTGATCAGATGGCACCATGGGATAGGATTAGATAATGGCATAATTAGAATAGGATGGTTTGATAAACTTTCACACCTCCCATCATGTTCTTGAACAATGAACAGCCTTGACATTCTATGGTGATTGGATTAATTGCAGAAATTAACCCTCTACATACCTAACACCACACCTATAAGCATAGAGACAAATTGGCATAAAAACCGTGACAAATTGGGGCTTTTTAGGTTCATAGGTCAATAAACCAGCTGGATATTTATTGTTTTAGCATTAAAATAATATATAACTATAACATGATAAAATGTGATTAAAATACCATATGAACTCCAATTTAAGGCAGGGGTAGCAAACCTACGAACCTCCAGCTGTGGTAGAACTACAAATCCCATGAGGGATTGCAAGATCCTCACAGCCACGACTCCCGAAGAGAGATGCATCATGGGATTTGTAGTTTCACCACAGCTGGAGGGCCGGTGGTTTGCTACCCCTGATTTAAGGTAATGGAGTTTCCTGTGTAGGGTATGTTTCTGACACTCATTAGAACTGAAGAAACAGCTTGTGAAAACAGGAAAATATAATTCTTTAATATTACAGACATAGGTGTGCACATGGGGTGTGCATGGGCACACCCTAATCACCCTGAGTGCAACACCAAAAATGCAACAGAGAGTCACGTTTTTAGCTAGTGAGCAGTTTGAGAGATCACAAAGATCTTCTGTGACTAGCTAAGCTATACGGAGCGCAGCAGCACTTGTCACTTACATTCCCTTACATGCTGCCTGTCAAACACAATCATTGGAATGAGTAGGATAGTGCCACAACCACATGGGTATATGGTTGCAGTGCTGTCCCGCGCTTGCTGGGGAGCTTGCGGCGGCTGTTTACAGCACCGGTTGCGGCCACACATCTCGTTCCCGCCTAACCATGGTGAGACCCCACTGCCAGCACCTGCCCGTACAGCCATGGTGAGACTTGCAGCTGCCCGCACAGCCATGGGGAAACCCGCACACAGCCCTGGTGAGACCCTGTACAGCCTCCTGAGGCACAGCACAACCCTGGTGAGCAACACAGAGCATGTAGCTTTATAATGTTCTGTATTGTTGTATAATATATTGCTGGGATTTGTAGTCCTCTATAGCTGATGGTATTCTGCATTCCTGGGATTTGTAGTCCCTCTACAGCTTGAAGTCAGTGGCAGAACTACCAGGGATACATGGGTTGCAGCTTCGACTGGGACCTGGTGCTCCACCACTGCCTTAAAATAATTAGTCAGTATTGTTTAAGAAAAACTGTCACGATACTTAAAAAAAAAAAAAAGGTATTGGTAATTGATATCAGCGAGTACTTGAGGAAAAGTATCCGTACTCATACTCGGCCTTAAAAACATGGTATCAGTGCATCCCTAGCAGCAATCAGAACATTCAGTATGATAAGTCTACCAACCTCAGCAGTTAAGCAACTCCTGCGGGTTGAAAGAAAAAAAAAATAGAAGTGTCTGCCAGCTTTACACAAGTGAGCACCTAACCCCTGCGGTGCACTGCAAGGATACAACTGGCCATACACTAATAGATTTTTTGGTTTTCCGGAATGCCTTCTTTACTATGAAGAATTATACAGCCAGCAGCATGTCTTGTGGGATGTCTTACCAGGTGGGGGGGGGGACTACACAAGTGACATTTGAATGTTTCCACTGTGAAGAATGTGTCCTCCCAAGTTTTCCGGGAATGTTGACAAGTATTTTATGCCAGTTTTCAGGCTATTACTTACTAGTTTCTATATAATCAGTACAGACTGTAGAATCCAGATGAAGGAGCAGCAAAGCTGCAGTGAGGTAATGTGTGAACAACATTTCTGAACCACCTCCTAGTGGACTCCACTTTCCAAGCTGTGCAAGTAAAATGGCAGCTGTGAAGTGCCTGGTTGCTATGGGTACCTAATTCAGTGATGTCAAGTCACACGGCTTTCCTGGGAGTCACCTGATTTTAAACCCCTGCCCTCGCAGTCACCCAGGCAACCTGATCATTCACTGGCCCGTCTATGCACCATGCTGCTTCACAGGTCACCACACGGCAGTGCAGTGCACCACGCTGTTGTTTGGGGGCCTGAATGGAGTGTACACATTGTACAATAAAGTAAAAAGAAAAAATGTAAACAGTGATAGCGCTGGCAGTGTGCGATACTTCACACACAGCCACCACAACGTACAACCCTGTCTGCTAAAATGCAATGGAAAGGCGGGCAGGATTTCGTTGCTTTCCCCTGTTGTCTGAGTCCTCTGGCCTGAACCCTGAGATTTGCATGCTATTTTAGTACCCTGTTTCCTGTGTTGTTACATTTTTGGTTTATGCCTGTTGTGGATTGTTTTAGTTAGCTTGCTAGGTTTATTAAAATATTTATATATACCATACTTACCTGGTCCGTGTGGTCACATGTGTTTGGTCTGCCTGTAAGGGTACCTGTGCAGGTGTGGGGTCACCTGCGCCGGGATCCCTGACAGGATGATACCGATCCGGCAGCCGGCAAGTCCCACCATCAATGCACAGGGACTGTGCCGGGCCCCCCCAGGCTGAGGCCCCGGTGCTTGCGCACCGGCGGTAGTTCCGCCACTGACCCTCTGGCATTTAAAACCACAGGACGTAAAGGAAAAAGGACAGCCATTTGAGGACAGTGAGGTTCACGTTTTAAACATCGAGGACAACTTGTGTGGATAAGTCTGCTTCACTGGTTTCCTAACCTGTGTCAGCATATAGAGAAAAAAAAATCTGCCAGCCCCATTGAACATTCAAAAGTAAAACATGTCATGAGATGGTGGGGGCTGGAATTATGACGCTGCAGCTAGCTTCATCTGTGCACCCTCCCCTCATTCAATAGAAAGCTGGAGATCTGCGGGGTTTAAAGTATACGCAATTCTTAACAAATTAAGTTCTATTATTTTCTCCCTTTTGATCTACTACTGAAAATAGTGTTATATCTGTTCTATAAGTGCAAAAAAAAACTGTTGTCCTGTCAGAAATCCAGTGCTACCCTGTGCAATCTGCAGTCATGTCTCTAACAGTGTTATCAGAAAGTATGTTAGGACTTCAGAACACTCCTCCCTCATGTTAGGTCTTAGGCCCCGTTCACATATAGCGACATACCTTTTGCAGCGGATCCGCACGGCCGGGATAGCGCGACTTGCGGGGCGACGTTCCAGCGACGGTAGCGCGACCTTCCCCCGTCGGGCTCCATAGAAAAAAAGTAAAATCGCGCAAAATCCGCCGAAAAAAGGGTCCGGTAGAAGCGACTTGAGACCGCGACGCGCGACATGGAGTTAAGACAGCTCCGTTGAATAACATTGGCCGGCGACTTCTCGCGATATCGCGCGGCAAAAATGCGCGATATCGCGGCGGAAATCGCGCGACAATTCGCTATATGTGAATGGGGCCTTAGACCCCATTCACACTGAGCGACATGGAAATCGCGCTACTTTGAGCGACATTGAGCGACGAGTGACATTGAGCGATTCACACTGAGCGTTCTTCCTATTGGGCTGTATGCAATCAGGAGCAATATCGCTCAAAATCGCTCTAAAAAAGGGTCATGTAGAAGCGACAAGCTACCAGCGACGAGCTACAAGCGATATTGAGCGACGAGATGTGAACAGCTACATTGAAATGTATTGGTGAAGCTACATAGAGCGATATAGTGCGGAAATATGAGCGATATCGCTACAAAAATCGCGCGATAAATCGCTCAATGTGAACGGGGCCTTAGGGTGACAATGCTGCTCCTCCATAGATACAGTACAGCAAATGAGAGTTGTCACCCCAGGCAGGATGTGGGTTATTGCAGGATCACCAGGTGAAAGTAAAGGTGGAAATAAAAGAGGACATGAAGGACTGGTAGGCTGGCAATATATGTCAGCTGATTCAGACTATATTTTGAAGTTCACATGTATTGCACATAGGCAGCACTTTCGCTTCCAATGGGCTGCCAACACAGGTGCAGTGCAGAGAGGGAAGAGCATAATTCTGGATACATTGAAGCACAAAAGTGGTGACAAAGCAGGGGCCAGATGGCTTTAACGTTAGGCACCATAGAAAACATAGGAGATCAGAGTGTGTCATGCTGAATGCAGAATTACAGAGTTTGGAGTAGTGTGAATTACTTTCTGCTCAGGCTGTGTTGTGGACAATAGAAGCATCTGTGGACAGTGTTTAGAGAACTGACAGAGATGCAGAAGATGTGTAAAGAAAGATTATTAAAAAACAGGTTTTGAGCCACAGAAAAGGAGACACCACACCCCTAAATATACAATAATAACAACGAAAACTGAGAGAAATGGGTCTTTTAAGGTGTCACTCTAGACACTAGTAACAACGAAAACTGAGAAAAATGGGGCCTTTAAGGTGTCACTCTAGGCATGAGAGACACATTTTATTACAAACAAATCTTTATTAAAAATTGTTAATTAATAACATCTATACAAAACTTACAAACAATCCCACTGGTACTAAAATGTGTATCAGCGACAACTCCCTCAATAAAGTATTGTCTAAAATAACTTAGGCATAAGGCCTCGCTGCGCCCCACAAACACATTCTATGCACCAACAGTATAATGAGGAATTTTCCAAACATCAGCTTTCCCATGAACATTAATTCATCACATAATGTGGCTGCAGTTGGCATCCTGAAATCTTGCATCGATGTGTCGTGGATCCAGCCTTCTACACGTTTCACCAAAGTTTCCTTGGGAAGATAAGAAGCAGCTTATAATGTTTAGTAAGCAAGTGTATAAATGCATCTAGCCATCTAGGAGAATTTAAATATAGATCCAATTAAACACATACGCCACAAAATAACAACAGAGTTAAATACCCTTATCTGGGATCTCAGGGGTGAACATTTTTTAATAAAGATTTGTTTGTAATAAAATGTGTCTCTCATGCCTAGAGTGACACCTTAAAGGCCCCATTTTTCTCAGTTTTCGTTGTTACTAGTGTAAAGAAAGATGTAGACACAGGTGCGCAGCAGTGAACTGTGCACAGAGCTGAGACACAGGAATGTGAAATGTGTTTAGCAATGTGGACATAACTGCTGGCACATATGTATGTGGAGGGCCTGCCAGTGTGGTAGTTCGAAACTCTGAATTATAGTACATATGATTTTCTCCTTGTGGCAGAAAGCTCCAGCAGAAGCAACAATCTCTCTTTATAATACACATGTGCTGTGAGCATCTGGTCAGTGCTGAGACTTCATAGTCCACCTTTTTGGAAAAAATAAAAAATCCTCCCGCACTGATAGAAGAAAAAAAAATTACATTTAGTTTTTTTTTTTGCATTTTGGCCTGCAGAGCGTTGCAAACCTGATCAGTACATACCGGGTGCAATGCAAAGATTTCTGCAGACTCTTACCTTAGACCCAGGAGGTATGGCACTACCATTATGGCACAAGAGGAGGTAATTAGGTGACATCACCACACTCCATTGAGATATACGAGTTCCTCTGCTAGAGTACTAGGTTCGACCTGTAGTCTTCCATTCACAGATACATGCGAATGGATCTGTTAATGGATGAGGTGACGCAGAATGCAGAGAGAAGGACCCCGTGATTCAGGGTTGGGAATGTGACCATGTTTCTTGCTACACCCTAAATATGGGTGTAACATGAAACACGGTTACAAAGGTGGACTATGACATTAACATGTGCTGTGAACAGCTGGTCAGGGCTGATCGCTTGGAGTCAAGGTCTGAATTATACATTTAGAACTATCCGGAAACAAGATGTAGCATCACATGGTGACAGAATTCTCCAATGAAACAGGAAGTTGTTATTCCCCTTTTTAATAATATAGTAGAAAAAAATGGTTTTCCCAATGGTCGGACATTATTGCCATGACCTTCATACAAAACAAACAACTTCTAGTCTGCAGATGATTATGAATTTTCAGCCATATCATTGCACAGACTAAGGTAAATGAACCCTAATAAAAAGGAAAATAAACTTTGCTCATAATAGCAAGGTAACAGGATTGCTGTGCTCCCCTGCCTCCTGAGCCACGAGAAATACATGGCACTTCTGGGTAAGGTACCATGCTACAATTCAGCATTTAGTAACTAAGTGGCTACTCACCAGGCCTGATCGCTGTGACACTGAGGACTAAATAACTTTAGACAAACACACAAGTTTCTATCTACAATACCTGCCTTTATTAGAAACAATATATACAGTAATGAAATGTGTCCAACAAGATTATTCTGCTTTATGCATTAAATATGATAAACAGCCTGTTAAAAATAACGTAAACCCTTTTTATAGTATACACTTTTCCTCTAAAAACAGCAGCAAATCTCACCTAGCTGCTGTTTTTGGAGCTTGGCTAACTATTATTTTTATGGTCACAGCACAATATCAAATGCCACCAGCAGGTGGTGTTCAAATCCATTGTTTTAGTTCTTCGGGAAAGGACCTTTTTGTGTTACTACAAAATTGGGTAAGAAACATAATTTCTTCCAAAACAAAATGTACATCAAAGCCAATGTTTATTAACCCATTGGATCCTGCTTTGCCTTCACCGGCCACAGTTATGGAGAGATTCTATCTGGTGACAGGTTATATTGTACTCATTTTTCATCAATAATATTTGCTGCTGGACCTTAGGTTCATACTGCAGAAAGAAGTTGATGGTTTGAAAATAGGTTGTGCAAAACCCTCTTTTACGTAATTAAAACTGAACACGACAAAGTGGTTATTAATCTATGAATGCAGTAACAGGATTATTATAACCAAAAAACAAAAGCAAGAACGGCTGCCTAAAATTTTCTCCGGTAGCTGTACTTGTGCTGTGACCTGATGACCATACACAAGTATTTACACTTTTTCTAGGCTTGAAGAGACAATTCTTTAGCACTGGCAATAGGACTACTGCATACAGACAACACACCTCCCATAAATGCTTAAAATAAATGAATGAATAAATGTTACGAAGTAAACACAATTCTACATAAGGACATGACTTGTTAAAAACCAAACGGCAATAATTAAAATAACAAATGAAACACTCCTGCCCAATGAAAAAAAAATACAATCATCCCAATAAAGGAACAATGTTCTCCATTCAAGTGTGTGCACTTAGTGTAAACATGTATAGAAAAAAACATAGAAGCTGGCTGAAATGTTGTCCCTCTGGATTCAATACTTTCATCTCCAATCCACAACAGGTATTCAGATAAGAACTTCAGACCTTTTTTACTTTGTTTTTCCAGATTGGCAAATTTTATTCAAGTCTGTTCAAATTAGCTAGAGGGGTAGCGTGAGAGCCAGGTAACTGGCAATTTAGGTAGATCAGCAATGGCAGACTCCACCTCTCAGGTAAGTATTACTTCACACATATGTTTGGCATATCCTTATTTAGAATCATGTGGTTTTATTTTATGCTTTTTGGAAGTAGACTTTTATCATTTTCATTACTCAATCACCAGAATTTAGTGAAATCACTACACTGTGAATACACAACAGATCCATTTCAAATGTTCATAACAGTTTAATATAAAAATATAATAACATTTTAGAAGAGCAGCCACAGACAGCCTGCGTAGTAAGTATTGAACTACAAAATACACTTCATTTTGATGAACAATTTTATAGCGAACCAGTTAATAGATTGAATCTAGATAGGTTTGTTGGTAATGACCCACAACCAAACTGAGCAGCAAATTACAGCCAGCAACTGGAAAATGTGGTTTCAGCTGGCTATTTGTCTAACTTTTATATATTACATACTATATCATATCTAATACAGGAAACAGAAGACCATTTTTGCCACCACAAATAAAAGCAATGGGTTTACTTTACTTGTGTAGTGAACAGAGCCATGCAAGTCATTCCTCTATCATACAGTAATTAACCTTTCCTCTAGATCAGGAACGTCAAACTCAAATACAGCAGTAATATTATTTCATTAGTATCGATCTTTAAGGGGCTAGATTATGTCTGAGGGCCATTCCTACTTAGTAAAAAAGAAAATGTAGTACTTTGGATCTTAAAGAGGAACTTTACCCTTATCTTAGAAATGACAAAGACACCTTTAGAAATGTTTAGTAATGTATAGATATTTGCAGGTAGGGATGTTCAGATACCAAGTACCGTACACGGTACAAGTACAGATACTTTTCCAGCTCCAGGACTAGACTAAGGAAAAATTCTAAAGTTAGGAGGCAGCTGTCATTTGTAAGGAGCACACGGAGCTCCTGGGATTTGTACATCTCTGTTTTAATGTATGATTTGTTTTTATAAATATAAATAAGTGATAAACTGATACCAGTTTTCCAAGTACAAGTACTGATACTTGGCCAAGTACTCACAGATACAAGTACTGATACTTGTCTAAGTACTCACAGATACAAGTACTGATACATTTTTGTTTATTGTCATGTGACAGTTTTTCTAAAACAATACAGACTAATGATTTTAGGACAGTGGTGGAGCGCCAGAGACAGTTCCCAGCTGCAACCGCTGCACCCTGGTAGTTCTCATGAAAATGCCAAGTATCTGCACTTGTATCTGAACATCCCTATTTGCAGGCTTTGTATTCTTTGCATACCTTATTTTTCTTTTCCTACCCATTTTTCTTACAGTGGTCATTTTTTACTAAGGGCAGATAAATCCATCTCATTTACTTCCTGTAACTCTTGCACATGTGACTAGGACATGTGACCATGAACATCAATCTCAGAGGTGAGAAAAAAATGCCTTTCCCTGAGATCTCCCAAGATTTTGCAGATTACAGATGAGATTTACCAGGAATGCACTGTGATGTAACCTTCCCAGAATGCATCTCTTAACCCCTTGCCATCCGCCCGGTGTAAAATTACGGGCAGATGGCAGATGCTTTCCGGCAGGTGGACGTATATTTACGTGATTTACTTCCTGGTTGCGTTTGCAACCGGGACCCTGCCGGGAATCTAAACAGCCGTTGCCAGCTGTTATATACATGCGTTTGGCCGGCTCTATAGCTTGTATTACCGTGGTCTTAGAGACCCCTGATGTCTCCATAAAGAGGACCAGTCATTTTTTTTTTTTGGCTATCACAATGGGGGCTTTTTTAGCCTCCTATGTGATAGCAATCAAGTGAGAAAAAAAAAGCTGCAAAAGTCTGAACAATTCACTTTGCAATGCATTGTTTTTTTATGTTTAGAGCAGTTCTGCACGTTTTAGTACGGCTGAATGTTCACGGAAAACCGCTCCTGTGTGAATGGAGCCTAAATCTTGTTTAATTTTTTTTTTTGTTGTTATGCAGCCCAAGGGACATAACTTACCTCCATTGAGGTGTGTTTCATGTCCTGGTGGCTGCCGAGCGATGTAGAAATCATTCTACAAGTGCTGCCAGATACCCCCTGCAGCGTGGATCTTCACATGCTGTGGTGGTTAACAGAAGCTGCTGCCAGTGTGAAAGAGTCTGTGAAAGGTGAGCCACTCACCCGCCAATTCCTCCTCTCTCCTCCATTCATAAAAGCTGTACTATTTCCCACATCCCAAAGCAACCTGTGACTGGAGGATGGAAGGACAAATGACACAAATCACAGGACTGTTGGCGATGGAAGATATACAAATTATAGCCAACAGTTATTTTACCAGTTTTAGGTGGGTTTGCGGTCTGTTTCCTATGGAGATTTCTTCTTCATTTACAGTTATGGACACAGAATACAAAATGAGGGAAAATCTCTCCAAAGTGAGAAGATACCCAGTGGATTGGTGTTAATGGAACAGGTGTCTCTACTGCAAGATTCCTCCTCACCTCTTCTTCTGGTGACAACAAATTTGAATTTCCCATCATTTTCTGCCCTGGAGGAATAATGAGGGTGAATCTGCACAACAAAGACATAGACAGCAATATCTACCCGGCAGAAGTTCCAAATCTTTTTTAATTTCTTCCGCTTTAGTTGCACTATATAAAATACATATTTCCTGTACAGACATGACCTGAGACTTTCCTCCCGTCCTTTGGAGAACAGATGTACACAGATAAAGGAGATTAGTCCAAACATTACACCCAGGCCTTCCAGCCAGGGAAGAGTCGACTCAGGTTCTTTGGATCCATGGCTTGCTGGAGGAGAAGATTCACTTGTCCTTCCACATTCAGCACTGTCCCCTCTTCTACCCCCTTTAGTTTCTCCTGGAGTCGGAGGAGGACTCGTTCTGCCACTTTATTGAAGCTCTGCGAGTCACTGCTTGAGAACAAAAAAACCCATGGCATTACAGATTTATCCAAAATTACCGGAAACAAAAACAACTAACAACAAACTCTGCAGTGATAATGCTGTGCCTGATATGATGGTCCTGCATTAAGTCAGAGCAAGGGCAATAAAAGATACTGCTGGAAGTTCCAGGTCCTGCTAGGCACCAATATTACAATATTAATCTACAATGCAAGGGAAGTGCAATAATGAGCAAAGTGCAGGTATCCAGAGAAACCAGATTTTCACTTAAAGTTATATAAAAAAAAAATCTTATTAATTGATATAATTTACTGCACTTTGCTTTCCTTAACAAAGCCAATTTTTACAAGAGGCAAAACTAAGGCCACAGTACGCCAAGGGAGTACGTGGAGGCGAAGTGACACACTTTCATATGCAGTTTGTTGCTTTTAGAATATGGATAAAGTTATTTGGGCTTCATTAGCTATAGCTACCCTAATACTAAGTAAACTATATTCTAACTATAGTGGCCTTTATATTAAATGTGGCCATAGAGAAGCAGATGGAGAGATATCTGCCTTACTTCAGTCAACACAGGGTGGCATTGGCACACTCTGTGATTCTTGTCCCATGGAGACAGCATGGGACCTTGCGCTTTGGCCTCAACAATAGTGGTTAGCGCCCTAGCAGGTTAACAGGTGTTCCAATGTGTGGTCAAGGCATGAATCTGTAAGATCTAAAGCAGGAACTGATGTAGTTCTATGTACTGTATAATATGTTATATAAACAAAACAAAAAAATAGAAAGTTTGCAAGATTTCAAACAGATCAGCCAAAAATTGCACTTTTGGCACAATTCCGAAAGTCCCATTTTCTGGCCGATACAGCGGGTGCATTCATTTTATTGTCTCCTCTCCGCTGGGCGCTGATCTGTGTCCCAGCGGGGAGGAGAGAAACTGTGACAGGTGGCCGCGCGAGGAGAGCGCTGTGAGCGGCCAGCATCTCTCCTCCCACACCGCTCACCCTCCTGTCACAGATAGGCAGAGCGGTGTGTGGGCGGAGACAGCCAGCACTGTCACAGAAGGCTGAGCTCCGCTCGCTCTGCCTGCTGTGGCTGCGTGTCAGTAAGCAGACGAGTGCAAACACTCAGTGATCGCTGAGTGTTTGTATATAATTGAGGACATGGTATGTGTACTATATTCTCAAATATGAATGAATGGGAATGATCTACATCACCTCCTGTTCATTCATGATTGTGGTTATAGTAAATATAGTCTGTCCTCATGTTATGATTGAACAGGAACACTCAGAGGATTCCTGTTCATTTATAACAGGGGCTGCAGAAAAAGGGATTGAAGACTCTGTGTCCTCAATCTCTTTTTCTATTTTAAAAGGGAAATATCAGAGATCTGTTTAGACTCCCAATATTTCCCCGAAGCCCCTAAAAGTAAAGTAAAAAATAAAAATATTTATATTTATATGGTGTTATACAGGACCTTTATTGGAGAAGGGTATTAGCTTGAGGTGCAACAAAATGAAAATTTCAAAACCAAAATAAAATAAAAAATGTCAAACCGAAACCAAAAATGTTTTTTATTTTACCTTTTTCAAATTATTTTTTATAAACAATTACATTTTTTTTATATTTATTTTTATTCATTTTTTATTAAATATTTTTATTTTTTACTTTACTTTTAGGGGCTTTGGCCATGGCATGGTAATAGTGCAGAATCGACTCTTGACAGTAAGTCTCACTAACAAGTGTGACTCCTTGCTAGACAGACAGACTTAATGGTCAAAAATGATGCAGACCCTCCTCCAAATTATTGCGTTCAGATGGTTCCAGTGAAGGGTGTTTGTTAATGCTACAGTGTACAAATACATTTTAGACAGTTATGTATTTACAACCTCGTGGTAACAATTTGCAGAAGGCCTTTTTCTGTTCCAGCATGAGTGTGCCCCTGATGAACAAAGCTGGCTCCATAAAGACACAGCTTGATGTGTAGCAACTAAACTGACCTGCACAGAGCCCTGACCTTAATCCTATTGAACACCTTTTGGATGAACTGAAACGCTGATTGTGAGCCTGGTCTTGTCCAACATCAGTACCTGACCACACAAATGCTGTTTTGGCTCAATGGCCACAAATTCCCAGACTGCAAAATCTTGTGGAAAGCCTTAGCGGAAGAGTGGAGGCTGCTATAGCCACAAAAGGGTGCCAACTCGACATTAATGCCCATGGTTTTGGAATATGATGTTCAACAAGCTCATATAGGTGTGATGGTCTGATGCTCAAAAAAATGTGGCCATATAGTATATAATGACATCTGCCAAGGGGGACATGTCAGTTATGGGCAGACAACTAAATGTGAAGAAAGACAATTGACTGAGCAAGCAATTGGTGAGACTCGAGCAATAGTAGATAAAACATTTTAACAACGCTCTATTAGCCTTGTTTCACCACAAGGTAAGATGACAATACCAGGTGTTCCTGTTGCATTCTGGGTCCTCTGCAAGTGTAGCATTGAGTTCAGCTTCATCCTGCTGCAAGTAAAGAGCTTTCAGAGGATTCATTGTCCAGTCAAATAGAGGGTCATAAAGCAGCACCTGCCCAAGCAAAGTACATCATATGTTACATACAGTATGTCCATGCCATACTTTATAGCTACACTTATCTCTGGACTATAGATAGTAAAACAACACACAATACAATGATAGATTGGAATCTGATATGGCTGATGTTGACAATGCCTTTCCCTTCTGCTCTTGTTTGGTACAGGGGTTGCACTGACACGGGTTGCACTGACACGTGTTGTTCACACGGCGGGGAGGGGCTTTTCTAATTTTTATAATATTGACCTCCACTCAAAATTGCAGATGGTGCAAACTGCTTGTTCAGGGCTTCAGTTTTCTAACCAGGCATTGCTGAACTGCACCAGTCCATACTACTACTATTTTTGTAGTGTACCAGTCCATTCCACTGCCTTTTCTGTAAAGCAAAATTCCATTCCACTCCCTTTTCTGCAGTGCACCAGTCTACCCTACTGCCCTTTTCTGTAAAGTACCAGTGTACCCTGCTGCCTTGTGTTGGTAATCTGGGGATTTGAAAGCCACTTTAACTCATCTATATTTAATTAAAAGGACATTTTTTCAAACACACCCTCTGCAAAGACACAGAAAGCCTGATTTTAATACTCTCAAAACTAAGATGCTCCTCCTAGCCACACACTAAATTAAACGCTGTCTAGAAAGTAATAACCTCAATGGTGAGTCATCAAATAGCCAGAGAAGATGTTGTTCTAACCACCTCACATGTGGAAGACAGCTGCAATGGACTGCAAAGAATCAAGTTAAGGCAAAATGAGCAGCCAGGTTAAGGCAAAGTGGATAGTATTAGCAGTTTACAGATTGATTTTACTTACTATCAGAATTTGCTCTTTAACAAAGGCAAGTATTAGTCACCCGCAGTCATCTCAGCAAGCTGGACTTGCAGTTCATAGAGAACAGAACCTCTGGTGACCTGCACCTCATGTTAGGAAAGCATCAGAATTCAGGCTCACCTCAACAATGGTCAGCAGAGCATCTTGAGATCTTCTCATCACCTCCATGGTCTTCTCACAGCATCTAGGAAGACACAAAATGATCTAAGGAAAACTACTAATCACACAAAGAGGAGGAGAAATCATCTACCACAAAGTTGTGGCCATTGATTTGTATCATCTTAGTATCTGTGACCCTTAAATTTAAGCTTGTGAACATCTTATGTTTGTCAACCCATCTGCAGGCAAACCGGAAAAAAAGTGTTCATTTAGGTCTAGGGACGGGAGCAAAGCAGATTTACTTACCTGAACCTCGCTCCTGGCGGCTCCCTCTAATCTGAATCTGGTTCTTTCTAAACTTCAGAAGCCACAGTTTCAACCCAATAGAGACATTCCTCTGTCTACTCTCACCCACAGGGTAGTTTTCCTTGTAGCCATCACTTCTGCAAGGTAAGATTCTGCACTGGGGGCCTTATCTTGCAAAAAAAACTTTTTTGGCCTTGCATATGGACAAGCTAGTGCTAAGGCTTTGGACTTTCTTCTTGCCGAAGGAAGTCTACGTTTCACCTTAAAGGAGAACTATGGGGTGAGTGCTTTTCACTCACCTCATAGTTCTAGCCGACCTGTGACAATGAGACTGTCACAGGTCGGCTCACAGGTTCGCTCGCCTCTCGATCCTGTCACGGCTCTCTGCCGTGACAGGGGGAGGGGCTGGATTCCCCTTTCCCTGCTCCGATCTGCCAGCGCTGACTGGCGGAACGGACGGGGGAGGGGGCGGGTACAGCTGGCTCTGCCTCTAGATAGGCAGAGCCAGCTGTCACTCACGCAGCTGGGCGGATCCCGTCATCTACGTCGGGATCCGCTCCGGCGTCTCAGTATACCGCGAGCTGTAGCTCGCGGTATACTGAGCTTAGGGTAACGGGAGGACGCTAGTTTGTGTCCTCCCGTTACCCTAAGGAGAACTATGGGGAAAAACACTGACCCCATAGTTCTCCTTTAATCAGGATATTGTCCTTCTGTCCAACTCCCTTTCATTAGATGGACATTTCCCTCTATTTTCTGGATTTGGTTCTGGGCTGTGCGAGTTCACCTCTCAGCCACAGCTTCTTTTTTTGACATTCAGAATGGGCCTCAGAAGGGAGCCCGACGGACAGAAATAAAAAAAACTTGACAGGGGTTTTAACTCTTTCCTAATTTTTTTTTCTACAAATAATGATTTAATGCAGGGTGCACCCATTACACAAATCATTAAAAGGTTTGCTAATGAGTGTGCACAGCAGAGGAGGTCTGCTTTTAGATTATCACTCTCTGACACTCTATAGGGCCTTGTCTAAACAGAGCAAACAGGGAGAAGATGAGTCACTTCCATGTCTCCTTGAGTTCTGTGTGTAGATTTGGGCTTGAGTTGCGGTGTTCTGTAACCAGATTTTTTCCACAGGGTAGCGAAGAACAGAAAAGAAATGTGAAAAAGTGTCCCAGAACTGCACCTGCTGGCTGGAATAGTAAATGTGAAATGATTAAATATTGCATATGAATATTTCATCATTTACCTGACCAAAGCTCATCACACACACACATTACAATCTGACTGTACAACCACTTTTTGGTTCCTCTGTGGCGCCAACATCATCTGCGCTTCCATTTTTTCCTGGTCTTCTTCAAGGTACAGAGTCTTTGGTACTCTTTAACTGGGCAGGCTGGGGTGTCATAACTCTTGTGCATATATGTCCAGGAGTTGCTTTATCCTGGCATAAAATCATGCCGAGATGGTAGACTGAGCTGCAAATGTGTGGCTCATCGTACAATTATAAAAAAAAAAAAATGTTGACAAGCAGGGAGAAGCATTTATGACAGAAGAGACACACAGGGCCTCCCCTGTGATAAAAAAAAGCCCACTTTAGTTCTACTTTAAATATATTGCTAAAATCAAGTGCTGGCCGCTTAAATCATTACAAAATGGCCATCCAGGCTCCAGTGGAAGAATGAGTGAAGTACTATCCTTTGCTCTCCAACTACCAGCATTCATTGCACCTAAGGTAACTCACTTCTGCTCATCTAACAGCAGATTGGTGGACATGCTAAACAGATTTAGCAGCATTCGGGGGCTCACCATTCTACCTCAGCAGCCCTTATTGAAGAGCGATACACCCATCTCTGGCATTACACATGCGGTAAAAGACAATACTCCGTAAGCAGGTATGAGTTTGCTGATGTTCAAGTTTCAATCTATCAGCTCCCCTATGTTCATCCCACTTAACTGGTAGAAACTCGAACAGTAGGAAAATTTGCTTCCTACTGCGTCTCGAAATAAAGTTGTGTGTATGTGTATATATATCTATAGATATAGATATATATATCTATAGATATATATATCTATATATCTATATATAGATATATATATAAAAATGGCAATTCAAACCTCTTTCCTTTCAG
>NW_017306497.1:1415360-1416160 GCF_000935625.1 Nanorana parkeri
TACCATTTTTATGGTTTTTAACCATTTCAATGTTTTTTTTCACATTTTGCCTGTGGTTTGTTTGCAAGACAGCAGTTAGACAGAGAGAAGCCTACCTTCTGAAAACTCCCTCCACTCCAGTGATACCCATCCCATCCACAATATCTCGCGTTAGGCGAAAAGGTACAGTCTCTGGGGTGGGGAGGATTTTGCCCTGTTCAAAGGCAACACCTACAAAACAGAAAAGTATTACTATTTTAAAATAAATATTTCAAGAACTGAGAAGAAATCTCCTAAAAAGTGCAAGAAAAACAGAAACTAAAACTAAAAACAGCTTCTTTAAAGAAGAACTAATTTGTAATAATAATGCAGGATTAAAATACAAGTCCAGCTAAAGAAAAAAAAGATACTCTTGCCCCCTTATGCAGCTGATGCAGAACTACAAAAAGGTATGTGGTGATGCAAATGCTTCCCTCAGCAGCTCAGCCTTATTGCTGTGGAAGAAGAGGCAGCAGCGTCATGGCCGGCCTCATCCCTCCGTCCTGAGTGCAGCAGTCCCATTCCTCTAACAACATACCACTTACAATGCATTCAACATCCTTATTAATGGCTTGCCATCCAACCACTGTAATTAGGCAGCCAGACGGCGGACACCTAATGACAGGTGGCTGTTTTTAAATGTCCCTTCCAGTTCCCAGTTGCATGGGGGGGTTGCTTGCGAACATTGTTTGCAGTCGGCGACGGCTGTTACCTACAAGCATGCAGGCGTCTATAGAGCGTTATGGGAAGTGTGCGACCCTCCCCCCCCCCCCTATCACGGT
>NW_017306497.1:1416526-1447900 GCF_000935625.1 Nanorana parkeri
GGCGGTTCTCTTACAAACCCAAAGCCTGTTAGCACCCTATGTGACAGCAATAAAGTTAAGTGTAAAAAAAAAAAAGCAAGCTGAAAAATTAAAAGGAAAAAAAATTAAATTTTTTGCACAAATGCAAAAACGCATCGGATGCACCTACGTGAGAAAACCACGATTACACCACACGCTACATATCACTGGGAATGCCACAGTGCAAGAAGTAATTCTAGGATCATCAATCAATGTTAACACTAAATTGATGGGCAGTAAAAGCTTTTAAAGCGTCGCCTATGGGCAATTTTGGATATGGTAGTTTCTGCGGGTGCACGCAATTTTGGCTTGACATGTTTGGTATCTATTTACCCGACATGACCCCGTCTTTTATATTTTAACAAAAAATTAATAATAAAATAACTTTAAATTTTTGGGACTCATTTTTTTAAATATAAAAAAATAAAAACCCAGTGGTGATCAAAAACCACCAAACGAAATCTCTATGTGCCCCCCTCCAAAAAAATGATATAAAATGAATTTCAGTACAGCGTTGTATGACTGAATAAATGTCAGTTAAAGTACCTCAGCTCTGAATACTGAAAAATGGCCTGGATAGGAAGGAGGTTTAACATTCCAGTCTTTAAGTGGTTAATGTAACTGTAATGAGATTTGAGCATCTCATTATAACTATTATTTCTATCTCCCTCACTTTGGAAGGAATGTGGCCCTTCTAGATTGTTTAGACATTCTCAATTCTAGCTCCAGATCTGCTAAGCTGGTCCCTTTGATCAAACCTAATAGTTTATCTAAAGCTTTCCCTAGGCCCGGTGTGGATAAGCCTTCATGGTCTTTTATGAAAGGTGTTGAAAATAGCTAGTACCATAGCAATTGTCATGCCCAGTTCAGCCAATTCACTACAGGTCACCTTGTGGATAAGGAAGGAATGTATGGCATCAATAATTAACCCAAATTTTCATAACTCGGAATCAGGGAATGATATCATACAATAATTGCATAAATAGCTGCATCTTGTCAAGAGAAATACACACATATCAATATCATAGTTAGGTTACGATGGTCAGAGACTTGACAAACCACAATAATCCTCCTGGGCCAGCCACTAATAATTTAGGGGTCATCAAAAAGTAATACCCTGTTTCCCCTAAAATAAGACCTAGCCCGAAAGTAAGACCTTGCACTCTTTTTCAAGATTCCTGTAATATAAGACCTACCCCGAAAATAAGACCTAGTGTGTTTTTTTTGGGCAAAAAAAATATAAGACAGTGTCTTATTTTCGGGGAAACACGGTATGCAAGAATGTTAAACCATGATGATAGTTATGGAATTGACAGTTTGGTAGGGGCAGAGGATAGATTATAAAATACTTCTGCCTTCTTGCTCACCCTCCCTAGTCCTTCCTAATTGGCTTATAGGCAGGCACAGGGACACCCTCTAAAGAACCGACAAAAAGCTGCTGCGCAGGGCAGTCGTGGGATTATGCAGCTTCAAGAGGATCGCTTAACTTCAAGAAGCTTGTTGTACCATCCAAAGAAGGCTCCTCATAACATCCACAAAACACTTTTTAATACCATCAAAAAAAGAAGAGCATTACCATCAAGAACCAACCGTCTGCCTCACTATGAGAGAGCCACCCAGATCCATCTGCTGTTGCATTGAATTGGACTCTTTCAGAACTTACAAAACCCAGGACTGTTAAGTATTCCTAATTATTTTCCCTTTTATTTTCACTGCTGCTCTATATTTGTCTCTTATTTTTTGTAACATCTTTTTTTTCTGTATATTTTTTCCTGCAACATTTCTTTTATTAAAGGGCGATCTTAAAAATCGTTAAGCTTATCTCTACGATCTAGATAAGAACTTAAAGTGTCCTTGTCTTTGTGAAGAGTCCTACTGTAAAGTGAAACCTGTCATATTCCTGTCTGAAAGGACAGCAGTATCATAGGCTTTGTTTAGGTTTTTGAATTGTCACAGCATTTGCTGAGAATGGTGCATGTTTCCATTAAAATACGTGGTGGCAGCTACTGTTTTGTGTAAAAGGGGAACTGCTGAGTTAACCAACTCTAGTGACGATTGCCCTCGGTCTGCTGGACTGAGATTGTTGTCCCGTGAGCTGGGAAATCTCTGTGCAGGGTGAGGCTGGGAGTGGTATCGACCATGTCATTGCAATGGCTTAGTTGGTCTGGAATTGCATATAGTCACGTTATTGACCGGCACATCCGTCACAGTTAATATATCAAGTCACACCTTCCAAAGTACCAACAAGAATTGTTTGTGAGGTTTATAGGGGACTTCCAACCTGATCATTGGCACAATGTCACACTGCAGAATGTCTGTTCCACTCACACACTGATTTAGATTAGGCCCTTTATAGCAGAATAAGAGTTGGGCTGCTCTCACAGTGAGGGTTTCCAGTAAGTTTGCAAGTTTCCATATTATCTTCCACTTCCATAAGTGCTCCTTATTGCTTCTTAAAACAGCACCACTGTGCCAAGTGATGCTTGAAATTGGCAGGACCAATATACTGGTTTTACCTATATAGAAAAAAAAAGGTGAATTCTGCCCCTGGCTGACCAGACTCTTCATACTAGCTGAACACTTACCAAGGTCTATGTGTACAAGTTCTGCTGTCTCTTCATCTATTAGGATGTTCTGTACATGTCTGTCTCCAAGCCCAACAATGTAACCAACTGACATTAAAAAAAGAAAAATACAGAATTATATTAAAGGTAATCTCCAGTCTTTCTAAATATGTAAAGATACGGATGTGAATGTGATCAGCGCAATGTAAACCATCCTTTAAGTGTGAACAGGAACGGAAGGTTCAAATGGAAACAACCAATTAGTTGATCCGAATTCATATTCCATCAGAAACCACACCCCTTAATAGTAATTCAATGTCCTTGGGGGATGTTGGAGCAACGGGTCTGTGGTGCCTGCATGTGGTGCTCAGTCATGTGGACGGCTCCTTCCCCCTGTTGGGTCTTTTGGGGAGGGCGGCACTGTCAGCAGCTGAACCAGCTTTTATCATCTAAGGCTGTTTGTGACACTTCCGTGCTCCAATCTCAAATGCATGCATCACTTCTGGCTCCAGAAGCAACTTAACCATCATGTCTCTTGTGATGGCTACAAGGGTTCATCTTACAGTGATTGTATCTTTAAGTCTAAATGCAAGTATTATTGAATACATAAGTTTACATCTGTATAATTTGTACTAATATATGATATGATTTTTATAGATCTGGTATATGTTTCTTGTACATTTTGTAATTTATGCCAATATTTGTTTCAGATAAAATTTGTTCAAATTTTAGATACATGATTGAACCCACACCTCAAGAAACGGAAAAGCGCAAAAGTCACCTGGGAAGTATTTCAATTACTTTTTGGTGATGTTTTGTACTTATTTATCAACAAGTAATATAACAGATAAACATATCGGATATTAATTAATTGTAATTTTAATGTGATGTAAGAATAAAAAAAAAGTTCTGAGGAGTTTTATACAATCATATGGTATATGGCTTAATAAGCTTTTGCCTGTGGTACATTCAAAGCCCCATTTTTGCTCTATAATACATCTTTTCAACGTGTAACAGATTTATCATAGAGCAGGCAGTATAAACTGTAAGGGTATTTTTATTTTACTACCTGCCCCTCCAGCACAGCCCAGGGTACTACCTCTCTACCCTGTGCAACGCTTAAATACATTGGGCAGCCATATTTGCATGATCCATTTTTGCTCCAAAGCAGCAGCAAAGCTACAAATGCCAATTCCCACAAGCTGGTCCAATACGGTAGCAGGGTGATGTTAGTCACACACATGGTCTCCCGCCTGCATAACAGGAATAATCAGTAGACTTATGCGCCGTCAAAAAATTTGTTCTGTTTCGTTTCGGAATATCCGTTATTTCGTAATTCGTAACTGAACTCAATTCGGATTCGTACGAAATACGAATTTTCGTTAGTGGCGGTTATATTTTCGTAACTTTACGAACATTCGTTATGATGAAGTTAAAAAGCAAAATACCTTTGTTAATATTGGAGTGGTAGTTGTTTTTTTTATCCGAAATACAAATTCCGTTAACGGATTCCGGATCCGAATTTCGTATTAAAAAAAAACTACCATCAATCAACTCCAATATATTAACAAAGGTATTTTGCTTTTTAACTTCAATATAACGAATGTTCGTAACGGAACGAAAATACATCAACGGAATTTCTTATTTCCTGCCTGTATTTGTAATGCAACTCTCATCAGCAGAAGAGAATCTCTGATTGGTCAACCAAAACGAAATACGAATTCAGTTAACGGATTCCGTATTCCGTATTTCGGACTTCGGACTTTAAAAAAAACTACCAGCAACTCCAGTATAAATGTACTTTGCTTTTTACCTTCAATATAACGAATGTTCGTAACGGAACAAAAATACGTCAACGGAATTTCGTATTTACTGCTTGTATTGTAATGCAACTCTCAGCAGCAGAAGAGAAAACCTCTGATTGATCAACCAAAACGAAATACGAATTCCGTTAACGGATTCCGTATCCAAATTTCATATTTCGTATTTAAAAAAAAAATACCATCAACTCCAATATAAATGTACTTTGCTTCTTAACTTTAATATAACGAATGTTCGTAACGGAACAAAAATACGTCAACGGAATTTCGTATTTCCTGCCTGTGTGTGTAACTGTGTATTGTAATGCATCAGCAACAGCGGATCCGTATCTCGGATTAAAAAAAAATCTTGTCATGTTGTTCAACCTCATTTACAGGGGTAATATTAGTTCCTGTTTCAAAGAAATTCGGATCCGAAATTGGTTAATGGAATTTCGTATTTCGGATATAATTCGGAAACTGCCATTCGGATTTCGGATGCTACGAAATTCGGAATTTTAGGAAAATTCGTAAGAATTTCGATTCGTAACGAAACGAATCGCACATGTCTAATAATCAGTAACAAATCTGTAGTACCTTTCTTTCCCTCTCCATCTGTATACTATTTATATCACCTGATATCACTCACCAAATATCATAGCCAGTTGCACCCTTGCAATTTTATGAGAAGCAGGGAATGCTAAGAAGTCTGAATTTCCACTGAATCACCCATCCAGTTATAAAAGCATTATACAGCCCCACGGTGTGTAAAACAAAAAGATGTAATAAGAATAATTTACCCTGACTGTATATACAAATATACTGCATATCACAGAGGTATTCCAAGATGATATACAAAACACAAGACTGCATGTTACCTTTTACATTATTATTATACAGGATTTATATAGCGCCAACAATTTGCGCAGCGCTTTACAATATAAGGAAGACATTACAATCACAATACAATTCAAGACAAGATGGTAAGAAGGGCCCTGGCCATGAGGGCTTACAATCTAAAAGGGAGGGGGAATACCTCCTCATGTATCACTTACCCCTCCCTTTTAGATTGTAAGCCTTCAGGGGCAGGGCCCTCCTTACCACCTTGTCTTGAATTGTATTGTGATTGTAATGTCTTCCTTATATTGTAAAGCGCTGCGCAAATTGTTGGCGCTATATAAATCCTGTATAATAATAATAATGTAAGAGGTAACATGCAGTCTTGTGTTTGTATATCATCTTGGAATACCTCTGTGATATGCAGTATACTTGTATATACAGTTTGGGCAAATTATTCCTATTATACATCTGTAAATCTTCACAATAGAATTTATGTACGTCCATAAGAGAAAGCCTCTGTGTTATCATTAGTAGCCTATTACCTTCTTTTAAATAATGTGCATGAGGAAAAATGCCATTGGATTTGGACTGGTTGCAACAGACACACACATTTTCTTTTCAGAAAATTGATATCCGAGTCCAGGAGAGTACCAGCCCAGTCCTTGTCCTCAATTAGTGATATCAAACACTTTCTGACTTGCCTCCACTTGTCTGAAGGCCTTGGTCCTCTGCTACTGTGCAGGGAAGACTTTCAATAAATCTTCCTCTTTCATTACCTCATCTATCAGTATCAAGAATGATTTCTCCATAGGTGGCAAACAAATTTAGCCATTGAAAATGACAAGAGGAATATAAATGTTTCAATCTTATTAGTCTTGAGAATGTAGCGGATCACCAGCACTCAAAAGATATCGTTTTCAAATCTTTCTATACATGTATAGCGTCACATATATCAAACAGCCAATGTTTCGGGGCCACGCAGGACGACCCTGAAACACAGATTTGAAAATTATATCTTTTGAGTGCTGGTGATCCACTACATTCTCAAGTCTGAATATACACAGCGCCATCCATGTTCATCACTACCAGCACCACATCTGCTACAGGTTGTATACGCTGAAAGGAGTGCGGGGGACACGTCTGTACACTCAATCTTATTAGCAGCTTTGACAAAGTAATCGTTCTTATTACAGAAATTCTAATACATGAAGAATCTAGTGGGTGGTATTTGGCATACACCACAGATTACTAGCACATCTTGGTCCAGTTATCAGCCAGGGCCCTATCGAGTTTGAAAGGCCCAGGACTGGCTGTCCAGAGTGCTAGTTATACCAGTGAAGGAGGCCTAGTAATCTTAGAATTACTAGATCTTTTAATTTCTGTCTACTATGCAGAAAAGAAGATATTAGAGCTAAATTGTAAGTAAAACATACCAATGGATGATGTAGCAACACTACGTGTATAAGCCAAACGCTTCTCAAACCAAACTACTGGATCTATGAACTTCTCCATACAGAAGTAGCGGAACACTGGGTGGAAATGATCACAGATGTCGAGGAATACTTGGTACTTATCTTCAAACCGTCCTCTTTGAACATCCTAGAAAACACAGGTATTGATGTGAAAGAAATCAAGGTAAAGTAGTAAAAACACCACTGAATGTGTATAATTGCAGGTTAAGAGAACTTGGTGTTTTCATTGATTCTGAATGTTGGCAAAATCTCTGGTGAATTTTTCTAGTTAAAGCAGTTAGTGGCTATAGTTTTGGGTTCACTGGTGATCACACAGCATTGAAATATCATAAAACATTATTCTTCTTTTTTCTTCTAAATGCTGCATCCAAAACAAAAAACACAAGTATATTGTCTTTCATTTTACATATTCATTGTAGTAATAAATTTAGCTTTTTCTTCTTTAAAAATACGTTTTAAAAAAAAGTTTTGTCCAATGGCCTGTTGAGCAAACCACTGGACAGACTGCAAGTTTTTCTGTACAATTTAGAAATGTCAGGAAACTCTGGCTGTTCCCATAGAAAGACTAGGGACACTCGGCTTCCTCCTTTTAACATACGATGCTTCTAGAAATCTAAACTTTTTTTAGGACAGTATTCAAATCTAGTTTATAACCGATAATGAGATTTGCCAGCACAGTACAGACAAAGTTAATTATGGTAACCTTCCCAGCCCCCCTCAGTTTAGAGAAAAACTAGCAATATGACAAAATAACTAAAGTTATGTTATGTGAATGAGAACAAATATAAAATAGGTGTAAGAGTGGAAAGGCAGGCATTCCATTGTTGACTCTGCCCTTACTTACCCCAGTGGAGCTTTACCATGCAAACAGATAATACAGTTCCGTAGCCAGGCCCTATCACTTCCCCTCACTATAGGTCCATCCCATGTTGAGGTAGAAGAGGCACGAATTATTAAAAATTAGGAAGTCAATTCCCTATTAGCTTATCAGGCTTTGGGACTGCCAGGGATCTCTGCAAGGCATATGAATATATGTGCAGACATTATTCCATTTGGAGGATTTAAAGTGAGCACAGGTTAATTTTAAAAGCAGTTATGAAAAAGAATAAACCTGCGCTTCCCAGTCTAATTTCCAGTCCAGTCTTATATTTATTTTTATTAATTAATGTTTTAGCAAACTTAATGCCAACGGATCATAATGTGTGAAGGTACTGAGGATGTGGCTGCAATTTAAAGAAATCTTTAAGACTCTTCCATCTTTATTCTGTGTTGCAAATACATACTTAAGAGAGAAGTAGTTTGTGTGTGTATGTGTTCAAGTCTTGATAGAGACTAAAGAGTTATTGTGAGGAGTGCAGCTTTGGTTGTTGTGTTCACCTAGGAGATTTCTGTTACATTCTCATTTACTTTAAATCATGCAAAACTAATAAACTCCTCTGAAAAAGCGAATTAATAATAAGAACAAACCATCATTCTCTTCTGGCATTGCAAGCTACTGTAATCTGTTGGCCGGTACCGTTTGTGAGAGCCATCATCGGAATTGACTAGGTATTCACCAATAGGAACTGTCCCAGAGCACCACTCCAGAACACCACTTCTCTGAGACAGAGGCACCACCTGCCAATAACACATGGAGGCAAGTTATTGATTTCCTCAGGCGTAGACAAGATACAAAATATATGAACTCTTACCATTCTTCTAAATTTCTGCATTACCTATGAAAAAATGTATTTTTATGATCTTCCTCTAATCCATAATCATAAAGACAGTCCTAACTGAACAAATGGTTATACAGATCAAGGTTACCATGGAAAATAAGGAACCTTCTTGAAGTTATGCAGATGAAGAAACAGGGAGACTGAATACAACTTTTAAAGTTGATGATTTTCCTGCCAATATCTGATGGCGGATTTTAATATGTATCAGCTACTATAACTTATGGGGATAACCTTGTATCTGCGGATAGTCAGCTTCCTCTTCCTGGTCTCACTGTTCTTCTGTAACAATGCATTACACATCTGGAACACCTGCTGCATCACTGCGTCTTGTCTCAAATCATCCCGACCCTTTGAAAGTGAGTAGACAGAAAAATCTCACTGAAAATGTGATATACAGTTAAAAACAAGAAGTGACATTTTTAGTGCCCTGCTGGTGATGGCCAGAAAACACTAACAGTGCAAAAGTCAGCATATTTACTCAATTTACCTTAATCTGTATTGCATGTAAATTTAAGCAGTCAGATTCCAAAAAGCTCAATTTTGCCAAAAAGCAAAATTAAAAAAACTCTAAGGGTCAGTGACCACAGCAAGATACAATAACGGATGTTGTGTCACGCAACCTTATTCTGCCCATTTACTCCAATTTCAGCAGCCACTTCATCATGTATAAAAATTTAAAATGGCACCCAATTTAAAAGCTGCTCTATAATAATTAAAACATGAATAACAATTTAAAAAAAGTTATGAAAGTCTCTGATACAAAAAACCTGAAGTACCAAAGTTCTAAAGGTGGAAAGGTACACTATACAATTTTCTCCCATGTTCAGTTCTGGTGTCAGCAGTCACTAGGAGAAATACAGTGGGTAACTAGTATCTATTGTAAGTGTTATGGGATGTTTTCTTGCCATCAAATGTTGCCTATAAAGTACACAATATTAAAAAGCTGATCCAGAAAACTGGGCAAATATGTGGTTAACGTCTCAAAACAGGACACCTAATGAGATACATTTCCAGATGTGGGATGAAGGTCAGGTCATTAAAAATGAGCACCATCATCACTACCTTGACAAGCTGTCTCCTCTCTCTCCCGTCTGAGCCCACACAGTCTATTATTTTCGGCAGATTCAGACCTCCAGCCAGGCGGAACTCAGGCTTGAACGATTGAATTGTCACCAAGTTCTCATACTTCCCACTGGGATCAACCTGAATATATAGAAAGGAAAGTGCTCAGGAAAATCAAACCTGTCATTTTACCACTTCACACCAGTTATAACATTGGACATGAAGACTATATTGCCAGCATTGAAATGTAATGATGTGCGACAAATCACAACAGGTGCTCTGTACTGCTCACAGCATTTAGATTGCTTGTAGAACATTGCTATGTGTGCAGACAGAGAATTACAGGGCTGCCCAAACAAGAATAAAACATTGTCATTATCTGTTCTGAAAAGTTAAAAAAAAGTATTTGTCATAATTCAGCTAAGGCTCCTAGATAATATATATATTAGTATTAAAATGTATCATATGTCCTTATTTGTTACACTTAAAGGGAGTGTAAACTCAAAACTTCTCATATTTTCTACCTATTAAAATTACCAGTTAAATTTACCACTAAAAGTGTTTAGATATATCCGTGCAATAAGCTCAACAATTCACAGTTGTCCTGTCTACACTTTCTGTGTTACCTCACAGAGCCTGATTATCCCTCTCAATTCTGATCTTGGACTACAAATTGATTAGTGCTTATGCTGTGGACATTAGAAGGAGGGGTGTTATTCAATAGTTTAGCAAAACACAACTGGGCAGGGTTGACACCATTCAGTCCCCAAATATACTGTGGGGAAGGGGGGTATTTATAAAAACTGGAGCAGACAGAATCTGGAGCAGTTGCCCATGGCAACCATTCAGCATCTCTCTTCAGTTTGCTCAGGTAAGATTTGACATTGAGACAGAGAAGCTGATTGGTTGCAGCGCAAATCTGCTCCAGATTTTGTCTGCTCCAGTTTTGATAAATCCCCCCCCCTTTGTGTTTTCTGCCCACAGGCACAATCAACAACTTGAAGGGTCTTCAAAGTGATAAAACGGGGGGAAGCATAAGTGCATGTATAGCAGAGATATACTACATATTTTTTTTTTTGCCCTGAAATACACACAATTGGCAGGCCTGAATGCTGGACAAATCAGCACTATATAATGACATGGGAACGGTTTCCTGCAGCATTCTCATGTGAGTCCATTAGGATGTACACCCAAAGAGCTGTTCCTTGATGTCCTGGGCGTAAAAGTGGTGGGATGAATTGCGATGATTCTCCTTAAACATGGAAATGCAGACAGAGCTCTGTTTTTTATTAAGGCTGGTGTGAAAAAATGCTGTAAAGTACGAATGCTTTCAAAAATATATTATTATATTTTTTAATTTACAAAATGCATAGTGAGTGAACAGAAGAAAAATCAAATCAATATTTGCTGTGACTACCCTTTGGCTTCAAACCAGCATCAATTTCGTAGGATAAGGCTGGGTTCACACCTAGGCGTATTGTATATGCGCGTTTGTAGCGCGTTTCGCGACGCATGTTTTTACCGCAATTTCTGAGGGCTACTTGGCTGTATGCCAATGGAAACGCGAGACCAAAACGCCCCAAAGAAGTACATGTACTTCTTTGTGCGTAGGACGTTTTGTATCGCGTTCGGACGGACGGAAATACGGCAAGGTGTGAACCAGACCCATTGAATACAATGGGATTTAGATGTTTGAGCGTTTTGTAGAGCGTTCGTCGAGCGTTGAACGCGCTACAAAACGTTCAGGTGTGAACCAGGCCTTAGAGTCAGGTGTAGGATTAACCAATTATACCAAGTCGGTGCTAATGATAAGCAATTTCATAGGTAGGTTGGAACACAATCAATAACTGAAACAGAAATAGCTGTGTAGGAGACTAATGAGGCTTAAAACTGGGTGAGGAACAGCCAAATTCTGCTGCTAAGGTGAGGTTGTGGAAGACAGTTTCATGTCACAGGTCATACACCATGGCAAGACTGAGCACAGCAACAAGGCACAAGGTAGGTTTACTGCATCAGCAAGGTCTCCCCCAGGCAAAGATTTCAAAGCAGACGGGGATTTCAAGATGTGCTGTTCAAGCTCTTTTGAGGAAGCACAAAGAAACGAACAACGTTGGGGACCGTAGATGCAGTCATCGGCCATGGAAACTTAATGCAGCAGATGAAAGACACATCATGCTTACGTCTCCTCAACTTCGGCAGATGTCCAGCAGTGCCATCAGCAACAAACTGGTTGAAACCAGTGGGACCCAGGTACACTCATCTACTGTCCAGATAAGTCTGTCCAGAAGTCTTCATGGAAGAATTGCGGCAAAAAGCAATACCTCTGACGTGGAAACAAGACTAAGCGACATTATGCATGACAACATAGGAACTGGGGTGCAGAAAAATGGCAGCAGGTGCTCTGGACTGATGAGTCAAAATGTTTAATATTTGGCTGTAGCAGGAGGCGGTTTGTTTGCCGAAGGGCTGGAGAGTAGTACAATAAAGAGCGTCTCCAAGCAACAGTGAAGCATGGTGGAGGTTCCTTGTTAGTCTGGAGCTGCATTTCTGCAAATGTTGAAGATTTGGTCAGGATCAATGGCGTCCTCAATGCTGAGAAATACAAGCAGATACTTATCCATCATGCCATACCATCAGGGAGGCGTGCGATTGGCCCCAAATTTATTCTGCAGCAGGACAACGACCCCAAACATACAGCCAATGTCATTAAGAACTAGACATGTGCGATTCGTTTCGTTCCGAATCGAAATTCGGACGAATGTTCGGAAATTCGGACATTCGGATGTATCCGAATTCCGAATTACAGACAGTCACATAACGAATGCAAACGAATCCGAATTTGCATTTCCGAAATTCGGTAGCGTTAGTATGAACGTTCGTTTCGTTTTCTGTTCTTATTCGTTTCCTATTCGTTTCGTTCGTTGGAGCAAAGTGACATTAGAGAAGGAGAAAAATATTTTTTTCCCCTCAAATGTGACTTTGCTGCAAACGAACAAACGAAACGAATAAGAAACGAATAAGAAGAGAAAACGAAATGAACGTTCGTACTAACGCTACCGAATTTCGTCCGAATCCGAATTCTGAATCCGATTTGATTTCACACCCGAATCCTGAAAAACGAAATAACACAAATCCGAATTTAAAACGAAACTAAACTAAACAAATTTTTTGGCAGTGCACATGTCTATTAAGAACTATCTTCAGTGTAAAGAAGAACAGCCCTGGAAGTGATGGTTTGGCCCCCACAGAGCCCTGATCTCATCATCATCAAGTCTGTCTGGGACTACATGGAGAGAAGGATTTGAGGCAGCTTACATCCACAGAAGATCTGTGGTTACATCTCCAAGATGTTTGGAACAACCTACCTGCCGAGTTCCTTCAAAAACTGTGTGCAAGTGTACCTAGAAGAGTTGATGCTGTTTTGAAGGCAAAGGGTGGTCACACCAAATATTGATTGGATTTGATTTTCATTTACTACCATTTTGTTCATAGATACAAAAAATAAACTATTAACACGTTTATTTCTGAAAGCATTCTTACTTTATAGCATTTTTTCACACCTGCCTAAAATTTGTAGTTACTGGGGAATTTCTCATCTATATACAAGTTAACCAAAGGTTTGTATCTAGGAAGGTTATTTGCCGCTATGGGTGGTACCAACATCCGTTGTACATTAAATAGAAAGGTTAAATGTCCCCACCCAAGTGAATGTGTGAGCGAAGTGACTCCTACCGTATTAGACAGCTTGGTCTAAAGTTTCAGTCAGACAAACCAAGCCTCATAGCAGGCAACATCTTTTAAAACTGTTTAACTAACCCCTTAGTGCTCTGGGATTCCTATGTCATGTATTATATGTTTAATAGAAAATTTTAAACATGAAGCACACCATTGATGTATTTCAAAATAATAACAAAAGTTAAAAAAAAGTTGTGTTCTTTTCAAAAATGTATTTTCATACCTTCAGTTCCATAGTTGGAATAACAACATCTTGTAAGCTGTCCAGTTTAGTGATAGGCTGATCTGATGGTATGGGGATGGCTTCTACGATAAGTGGGAAGCAAATAAAAATATGAAAAGCCCAAGTAATAGCTACCTTATCAAAATGACTACCAACCACAAGTGCTACCCATGCTCTCAACGGAAAAGTGATATACCTCCTCAAGTGGCTTTTATCTTTTTTTCCAATAAAAATAAAATTATAAATGGAGTTCCACACATAGCTTTGATTGTTTGCATTACTTGGGGCTACAATAAAACTCAGGTTTTAGTAAATACTGGGCACAATTTACACAGGTCACAGACAAGAGGTGACGCCTATCCAATCTGCCTACATCTCTCCTTCACACAGCAATCCCTGGCCATGCTAAACACACACATTTAAATGTTAAATTAAATAAATGTTCTAAGCCCAAAACAAAAAACATTGCATGTTTTTACTTAAACAGTGTACCAAATGAAATCCTTATATATCCTTTAAAAATTAGGTAAACATTTCAGTTGTTGTCAAGTTAACTAACGTATGCCAATGCTGCAAAATTCATGCTTGGAAACTAGACAACTACATCTGGGCAGAAAGGGTTAAACAGCTTTAATATAAATGCACAATGGAAGTGTTGTATTAGTACTGTATTTCCATTATACTGGTCCTGCTTACACCAAGATAAATATCTATATGGACAGGGCCCTTCTTACCATCTTGTCTTAAATTGTATTATAATGTCTTCCTTATATTATAAAGCGCTGTGCAAACTGTTGGCCCTATATAAATACTGTATAATAATAATAATAAAAATAATATGTAATTACCCAGAAGGGACCAAGACAAAATAGTCATTAAAAAAAATCCATTACAACAATATTTATTTCATTTATATAGTGCCAACAGATTCTGCTTGCTTGTCAGAGAACAGTGAGCCATTCGCATCAGGACTTGAGGTTTTGTGCTATCATCCGCATTTAAACGCCATATTACAAAAATAATGCTGTACTTACTGCGCTGATTTTTCCACTGGCTGGCATCCATGTTGGCCATAATTATGTACGCATCACACAGCCTCTCCACATCACGCACCATGTTTGTTTTGTGCTTCTTTATTGTATTCACAATACTGCGTGCAGCCTCCATCCGATCCTAACAATAGTAAACATTTTTTCTTTATTTCCTACCACAGAGAAAACGCTCCTTCACATATATTGTTAAGTAAACCTGACACCCGCTATACAGAGACACTGTCACTTGTCCACTCATGGCAAAACTACTGTGTCTTCTGTTTTACTTGTCCCTCTTGCAAGGTAAACTCACCAATCAGCCCTCCATCACTGCATACCAGCTGCCAGTCCTCCTTGCTCCTTTGTTGGATAGTCTAGAAGCTTACCAAGTAGATGTCACTGCCTCCTGGCAGGTAACAGTTTTCAGGCCTGGCAAGGGGGTTTGGACCACTGGCGGAACTACCAGGGTAGCCGCGCTGCCACCCGCAGCATGTACGGGCGGCTGTGCGGCAGGGATGTAGAGGCTGTTACTGGTCCCGCAGAATGTTCTGCAGGCACCGCCGGGCAGCACATTCTGCTGTGAGGACCCTCTCCTCTTAGCCCCGCCCCCTGGCCACCGAGACGAGGAAGAGGGCACTGCAGGAGACGTAAGGTGAGTCTGGAGTGGGAAAGGGGGGGGGCGCGGGAAAGGAGGGTAATGATGGTGTAGTGGGATTCTGTAGTGCTGACTTCTATTATAATGTATTGCTGGGACTTGTAGTCCCGCATAGCTGGTGGTATTCTACATTGCTGCATGATGATTATACAGCAATGCAGAATAGCTCCAACTATGTAGAACTACAAATCCTGGCAATGCATTATAGTGGGGGAGGGCTTTATATTTTTAAGTAGGCATACACCACTGCCAATACTAGGCATTTTTACGAGTACTCACACTCGTGAAAATGCCCCGATACTAAACGCAGATACAGGTGTTCTGTCAAGAACGCCGACGTAGTCAAATTTGTCGACCTCAGCGTCTGCGCTTGTGCACAGACCAGTATTATCGAGGAAACAGGGATTTATTCACAAAGTACTTTGTTTACATTTTTTATTGTGACTGTTAATAATATTCCATCCTTCAGGTCATTGCCATGCATGGCATATTATTACCGGTCACAATTAACCATTACAAACAAATACTTTGTAAATAAATGCCGGTTTCTTCGGTAATCCCGTCTGTACGCAAGCGCAGATACTGGGTCGTCGTTCTCGACAGAACACCGCACTAAAATTTTAAACAAGCGGCTGCCTGAGGTCCCGCGCTTGCTGGGGACCTCGGCAGCCTTCCTGTTAACATGCGGTGCCATGGCGGTTGGGGGGGGCCTTCAGTGTTTCTTGCACCGGGGCCCTGAAGGTTCTAGTTACGCCTCTGGTTTGGACAATCAGCACAGTTTAAATTCCTGCACACCCTGACTGTATGAGCCAAGACCCAACAAAAATGCACGTGGGTTGGGCTTATGGCCAGTTTATATGAGAATAGTGCTTAAAGCATAATTGAACAAATGAATTGCCAATGCTGTTCGGGGAACTGCAAATATGTGTTAGTCAGCAAGTCTATCTTGCATCATCAGTGGCTGTCTAATGACTGAAGAGGAGCATTGCGGGACCCAGAAGAAGCGGCGGGGGAGATGGAGTCCATGTTGGATGGAGCAACAAATGGAGGCTGATCCTATCATCACTGGTGGAGGGCACTACATAAGGTAAGTCTGATATCATGACGAAAGCTCTTCCACCAACACTGCGGAATTAAGTTCCAGTTAAAGGTTTTTTTTGTTTTTTTAATTACAAATATTTCTATAGCACCGACAATGTACGCAGAGCTTTACATATGGCACATTCACATCAGTCCTTGCCCTCAAGAAGCTTATAATCTAAGGTCCCTATCACACATTCACACAGGGACGATTTAGACAGTAGCCAATTAACCTTCAAGAATGTCTTTGGAGTGTGGGAGGAAACCCACACAAGCACAAGGAGAACATGCAAACTCCTTGCAGATAGTGTCCTGACCAGGATGTGAACTGGGGACCCCAGTGCTGCAAGGCAGAAGTGCTTACAACCTTGCTAGTTGTTTGTAGAAGACATTTAATTTTAAAGGAGCAGTGGGAAGACCTGTAATAAACCATGTAATTAGGTTTAGTTTTATATTCCGAGTGGAGTTTAGCTCTCTATTTCAGTAGCATTAACCTTTTAGAAATACGACCATAAGTCAATCACTGTGAGAAAACAGCATGCAATGCTGGACAGAGTAAAGAAAAAGAGCATAAAAGAAGTATGTTACAAATAAGTAAAAACTGACAATGATATGGCTTCATATGAGTAAATCAGGGAATGAAAACACTACCTCATCAGTCTGAGATATCTTCTTTGGAGCATTCTTTGTAAGGCGGCCCCTTTTTATGGTCTCCGATTTCATTACCAGGTCATCTTTATTGGCATTTGCCAGAGCCAAGATAATGAAGAGTGTATGGTATGGGTGATCCAAAGAGGTTCTGCTGATCAGCTGGTAAGGAATTTAAAAAATAAAGCAATATATTATCCATGCCCTGCTCATAAACAAATATGGAAAATCAAGGGCCTATCTTAACACAGTACAAAGAGTATCCAAATCCATAAAACGACAGCATTTAAGTAAATCATATCTGCTTTTACTGGCTTAGCCAGAGAAACCCTCTAGGGTAGGTCACAAGGCAACTTCAATATATGCCAACACTATCTTCCTCAGCACTGAACATTTTTGAACTAACACGCTGTTAAAACCAAATGGGATATTAACTGCTTTCTTTTTGCCAACGGGAGAACATAAAAAAAAAAAGTAATTCCTTGCAATTTACAGATATAGGAACACCATAAACATATTTAGACAGGGGTTTGTCTAAAATAATAATGAGGATACCCTATACTATCTGGCTAAACGTTTGTGAACAACAGACCATCAAACCTATAAGTGCTTGCTGGACATCCCATTTTAAACAATGTACAATAATATGGAGTTGCCTAATTTCTTTCTTTAACAGTCTCCTAGGAAGGCTTTCCAGAAGATTTTGGAGTAGCTATGGAAATTTGGGCCTATTCAGCCAAAACAGCATTTGTGAGGTCAGGTACTGATGTTAGACAAGAAGACCTGGCTCACAGGTGGCAGACCAGTACATCCCAAAAGGTGTTTAAGCAGGGTTGAGGGGGTCAGGGCTCTGTACAAGCCATTCAAGCTTCTTCACACCAGACTCTTCAAACCATGTTTTTACAGAACTGCATTTGTGAATAGGAGAACAGTCACACTGGAACAGAAAATGTCCATAACTGAATTCCAAGCTGGCTCTTTAGATCTGCTAGGAGTTCAGATTTAAACGTTTTGCTGGAATGAATAAAAATCTATATATTTGTGTACATTTATATGTTGTAAATACCCACACATATAAAGCATAGGAAACATTAAACAGATCTATCACCGCTTAATAACTACATAGAAGAGAAAATATGAAGCTGTTAAAGATTATTTTAGCTATAATCAAAGCACAAGTGAACTAAATTAAAGTTAAAATAACATGATTTCTCCCATCTAAAAACCTAATATTGGAATTACAAGATTATCACTTGAGCGAATAGCTCATCATCATGAATCACTGATTTGGGCTGTATAATTACACTGTTGAGAACTCCGTGAAACTCCTGTCTCCCCATGTTCTTGGTCCCCATACGAGCAGCCAGCTGGTACATGAGAGGGAGGAACTTGTGGGAGGGAATCTTTTGCGACTCTGCCTACAAAGAGATCAATGACATCAAGAATCTGTCACAATAAAAATCTGTGTAACAACGAATTACATTTGTACGATAAGCAAAAAAAAGGAGTATTCATAAATAGAAGGCACAACTACAATAATTTACTTCTTAAACACATAAATAACCAACAATCTGTGAATTATATTGTAATGTGTACCCAAGAATCCATGTTTTTATTAATGCTAGTACTGTATTAGCTAGGTAGGGTTTACAAGAGTTAGTAAAAGGTCAACTCATGATACATTTTACAAAAAAAACCCCACCAGTCATAGCCACCTAAATGATGTGAAGCACAAACATTTCCCTTAACAAACATTTCTATCACTACAAGCAAATGACACCTTGCCTTGCTTCCCGGGTTCCGCTGCCCCTCCTGTGGGACCAGCATCATGGGTGTTGGCAGGATGTGGGGAGAGAGACCAACGAACATCCATTCGCCAATCTCCTCCCTGCTGAATGGAGCTGGAAGCAACGCTGATTGCATCAGTTTTGGCCCCTTGGCTGTCATTCCCCAGCTAGAGAACCCAGGGGAGAAGCTATTCAAGCCCGATCTGTGGTTGAATAACTTCTTTGAAGTGGAAAGGTGAAATTAGAGGCCAAATAGACCCATTATGCCACTTTAACCCCTTCATGACTGAGCTTGTTTTTAGTTTCTGTTCGTAAATGACGGACACACTTTTGACATTTTTGCTGTGTGATTCTTCCACGTCAGTAATATACTTTCTTACAAAGTGCACCCACACATATTATATATTGTTTTTTTAGAGGACAGATGGGGCTACATATTTATATCACATATGTGTGTCTAACGCCTCACTTAGGACAAATAAAATATAAAAAAAGAAGAGGAAAAAACGTAAAGAAAACACTTTTTTCCCAGTTTTGATTTGTAATATTTTTTTTACAAAACCAGCACAGCGGGAAAAAAAATGCAATAAATACATTCATTTATTTGTCCCTTATTTTTTTACACTTTTTTTTACACTGATTCTCAGCGGTTACCAGCCTTCTAGTGCAGCAAATAACTCGTCACGTACAGTGTACGTGACGAGTCATTTGGTCCCTTTGTGGCGGGACGTACAGTGTACGTCTCGCGTCACGAAGGGGTTAAAGATAACCTGGAGAAGTAAGATGTCACCAGCACACCAAAGAGATAAATCAAACGTCTTTCATTGATGCATATTGTCATAATTATAGCAACGTTCCGGGGCCACGCAGGGTCCCTTCATCCTGCTCAGTATGACTGGTAACCGTATGATCGTCATACTGAGCCTGACGAAGTGGAGCCCAAAATGTCGCTATGATTGTGACAATATGCATCAATTAAAAGACATTTGTTTTATTTTTATCTTCTGTGTGCTGGTGGCATCTTGCTTCTCCATTAATCTACGTGGCGCCATCCACCGCCATTTTAGCACCCATCATTAAGAAGTTTCCGGTAAAGAGTGCGGTAGGTTACTCGTTGGACTTCACAGAGAACCTGTCACCACTAATATACACTGTCACATAGGAGGCATTGTGAGCCCTCCTATGTGATAGCAATGAAGTAAAACAAAAAATGTTTAAAAAAAAGTTAAATAAAACAAATTTTATAATAAAAAAAGTCCCCGCCCCCCATACTAACAAACAAAATGTACAAAACATGTGCCAGGGTGGGAGCAACAATTCCAGAGGCCAATATTCAATGTTGCCTCTAAACTGATGACATGTAAGGCTTTTAAAGCCTCGCCTATGGACAATTTGAGGTACTGTATTTAGCGCCATTTCACGGGCGCACGCAATTGTTAAGCTTAGCATGTGGGGTATCTATTTATTCAGCACAATCTCATCTTTTATAGTTTACAAACAAAATGGGTATTATTTTGTGTTTTTGTGCACTAAAATTAATTTAAAAGAGAACTATGGGGTAAGTGTTTTTCCCCATAGTTCTCTTTATAGTCACGGGAGGAGATATAGTAACCTCCTCCCGTGACCCATAGCTCAATATATACCGGGTTATTGCCCACGATATACTGAGAGCGCCACAGCCGGGACGGATCCCGACAATACTGCTGCAATCCAGCCAGCTGCGTGAGTAACAGCTGGCTCTGCCTAACTAGAGGCAGATCCAGCTGTGCCCTCCCCCGTCCGTTCCTCCACTATGCGCTGGAGGATCGGAGAGGAGAGGGGGAATCCCTGCTGAGAGTGGTGACTGACAGTCACTGCTCACTGTAGGGAGACGATTGGGAAGTGAGCGGATCGGCTGCATGTTTCTGCTGCAAAAACCACATTGGCAGTGAAAGGGTTAAAAGGAGATGTACATAAGCAACCTCTGCAGATTAATATTAAACTTTATGAACATTCGATGAAAGGAAGAACCTTCATGATCTTGTTAACTTCAGGCACCCGGGAATTCTCTAGCCAGAGGGAGCAGAGACGGAAGATCCACATGTCGTGTTCCTCTCCGGACACCAGGCAGTTAATGTAGTTCTTTATAGCTGTACACAGAAAACGCATCCGGTCTTCTTTCAGAGCTGCAATTTCACTTTCATCCAGCTCCAGCTCTCGTTGTACCTTCACAGTATACCTGCCAGGCAAACCGCATTTTCAGTAAGTTATTTTGAGCAAAAACCACTTAGTAATTTGTATATTTTTAGGCAAAGTTAGTGATAATGGACAAGGTCAGGTTTCGTAGGAAAAACTCCCCCACAGCAGATCCTAACAATCTATACAGTGCTAATTTTGTCCCATTGCTTCGCAGAATTAAAAAAATCTTAGTTTATTACGTGGTTCGGCCATTGCAATTGATTGTCATTCAGTTGTTGCAATTTGATAAAGATAACTGTTTTACCAAAAATCTTATATATAATGCAAACCCTCCCACTTAAACTGCCATCCAATTTTTTCTGTACTACATTTGGGCCCATAGATCCCCCCAGAATCCAGCAACAGATACTCACGTTACCCAAATTTAATGGGGGGGGGTAGGAATGAGGACTCCCACAACCTGCTTACTGGTCTTCCGTGGTTCTCTTATTCACGTCTACCCACCCCACCATTGGCGAGATACTGAAGATTGCCAGAGCAACCCTTCAGTCCTGTACCCTCTCCCCTTTTTCCTCTCCTCTCACCCTTGTGATTGGGGACCCTAACTTTGCTCCTAATGTCGAGAACAGATACTTTTGGCGACTGTTGGGAGGCAATAAGTTCCGACTATTGGACTTATACACCAATTACTAATGGTCACCCCTAGAGGCCCTTAGAACTATGGTGGCTCCGCCTCTGGATTCTTGGATTGCCTTTCAGCTTAATTTTCTCCTCTCGATTTTAATAACTCCAACTCTAGATAGGCCGCTCACCAAGTAAGAGACCATCTGCAGAAACTGCCTTTTGACTAGACATACTATCTTCTCCACGAATTACAAATTCCTCTCTACTCCACTTCTTGACTACTACCCCCTTCCTTAAGAAGTCGGAGGTTGACTGGGGTCTTTCTTTTACTGCCAAACAGAGAGAAACTATATTTGACTCATAAAGCATCCATCGCCAATAAATGTCGGGAACAGGGCTACAAAACTATGTCTATGTGGTATAAAGTCCCTTATGTCTTTCATAATATTAACAAGCACTGACTAGAACCATGTCCTGTGTGTTTTGATCCTACTCAAAATTGCACCCATTCTGGGACTCTGTATGTGATATTGGTTTTGGTGGACCTGGGCCACAATACCCCAACAACTTGTCTTCCTTAAAAATATAGCACATCCTTGTCCATTTATTTGCTCAGTGCAGCAAGAGCATGCGTAGCAGTGCTTTGGCGTCAGCCGTTGGCCTCGTCCATGCAGCTTTGGTTCTCTAAAATGAATGAGGTATATCAAATTGAGGACATGACGTCTATAACATAGAGGAAAAATTTAGGAATTCATGGAGGAACTTGGCTCTACTTTAAGTCTACAGACCCATATCTTCTCACATGATGTTTTCCCCTGCCACGCAGCCCTGAACCTGTTGCGGCGTGGTGAGCCTAGCTTATTGCGGTGGTTGTTCTGGCAGCCTGTAGCATCTAGAAAACTTCAGTTTTCGAGATGCCACGGGGGCTGGTCCTGTTCTCATCCCCTCCTGTACTTTCCCTTTCTCTTGTCCACCTCGCCATCTGGCTTCTTTCGTCTCTACTCTTGCGAAAGATCCCTTTTCTCTCCTCTGCAGGCTCACCTAATGCTTTTCTTTCTCTATCAAGTGTGTATGAACAAATATCCAGCCCCAAAAGGGGTGGTTAAATAGCATATATATTTTTCTACCGTTATAAAATTTTTCCATATCGATGAACAACTTTATCATAACATTTATCCTAAGTAAGCAGTAGCTTAATTTTACATAGAGGCATTACCTTATAGTGTAGGAGACGTTAGTAAGGTTTTATTGTTAATATATATAATGGTGGCACTTTGCCTAGTTACTATTTTTGAGTTGTTTATTTCTGTACAAAGTGTGTTTCATAAAGACTTTTAAAAAATACTCTACTTCCCCCCTGTCCCTAACCTGATCTAAGCCTTAAACCCCCAGCCAAGAATGCTGGTAGGGGGTACAGGCAGCCCACCCGTACTAGGCCCAGGTCCCACCAAGTCAGCAGGGGGGCTCAGACCCGGCGGTAAGGCTATTATGTATGATTTCTAGTGGTCACATTATACCCTCCTCATCTGTGTCATTGTGGAGCACAGTGCCAATCGCAGCCCCTGCTCCCAGTGCACAAGAGCAAGCTGTTGTAAGTTATAAAATATGTCTGCAGGATATATTTGGGGTATTTTATTTTTATTATTATGCGGTTTATACTCTGTTGGACTTTTCCTGTTCATCTGTTTCTGGGATACAATAAACGCTACACTCTCTGGAAAAGAACCAAGGTTGTCTGGATATTTCCTAAAGATTGCAGATCTGACAGTTCTGAGCTCCGGCCGAAAGGACGGATTAGTAAGGTCTAGTAAGGTCTTGCTAATCACTAGATCACCAGGGATCATGCCTCCTCGCTGGAGATCTATAGCCACAAAAAGAATTTACTTTCTGGTAAACTTCACAGGAATACCGCAAAATAATTAAAAATAAACTCTATTTGTACACCTCATTTTAAAAACGAAGACCCATATAAATCACACAAGAATAAACACCCACCTGTTAGTCTGAACCTTGTGTTGTCGCATTAGTTCTACCTCTTGCTTGGCCTTTGCAAGCAATGCCTGCTTGTTTTCAAACTCTGATGACTTCATATAATTATCAATTCTCTGATATTGGGTATCCGAAAAACGAGCCAGTGAAAGGAAGGCCTTCATCTGTACCTTCTGCAGCTCGCCACTGCTTCCACTGCTGAAATCATTTGCAACTTCCACAGCCTGTAACATGAAAAAAATGTAATATACACACCTTCAGTTCTGTTGCTGAACACCGGCAAGTATACAGAGGTTAGATACCATAAGAAAATAAGAGTAATCATCTACGGCAGGTATCTCAAAGCAAATGGCCCGGAACCAGAAACATGTGGCCCACAGCCGGCTGACAGCAGCTACAGTCTGCATCTCTGTCGAATACAGCTGCTCCTGGTGGTGCCGACACTCAGTGTGTCAGAACTTAGTGTGCCCCCTGACAGCCTTCTGCCGGCCGAAAGGAGGGATTCGTAGGGTCTGCACCAGCCAAAAGGTGCAGACCGCACTAATCAACCACTGAAATACCAGGGAATGTGCCTCCTCCCTGCAAACAATGTAAGCAGGTGAGGGGGCTCTTTCTATTTTAAAAAAGGTGTGAGTGTATGTATTTCTGTGTGTGTGCATTTCTGTGTGCAGCCCCCCATGGGAGAAGAACATTTCTACAGTGGCCCCCAACTGAATTAAGTTTGAGACCTGCATACCTGCACAAGTTGTTTGGTCCTGCATACCTTTTATTTTGCTGTTCAAGGCATTGGCTGACTGCATTATGGTCAATACGACATTGACCTAGGTGTTACTATTTAAAGATATGTGTTCCAGATATATTATATATATCTATATATATTATGTATATCTATATATATTATATAAATCTATCTATTATGTGAGGTCACCAATCGCGAGGAGTTGCTCACTTTAAAAAACTTTCAAAATAGCCCGATTTTTGGGACACATTTAGCAAGTGCCTTTCCAGTGTTAGTAAAACTGGTAAATTGGTCTCAACACTACTGAACGTCTATAGAATGAATGGGAGAGAGACCCATTTTTTAGTAAATGCCATTATATGCATCCCTGAAGTAATTAAAAAATCTTATTGCTAGAATAAGATTCCTGAGAACAGTTTTAACAAATGTGATCATAGCCAAGAAAACCCAACAAGATATCGGCCACTGAAAAAGCCTAGCATGTAAGGCCACTATTCATACTGGAATATAAAGTGTACAGTCAGTGCCAAAATCCAGGTTACGAATGCCTGTTAGACCCTGTGTCCATTTTCACATGAAATCCAACTACTTCTTACCTTTTCTAGATAGTTCTGCATAATAACTGTAGGACTTGCCAGACATGTTTCAGAAAGCCAATTTCCACTTAACCTCAGGCACTCCACGTAAATCAGCTGAAGACTTTGGTCATTCTCAACCTTGACATGAAAGCACAAATCAGCTTCATGAAATGCCTTTCAAAGTATCACTTATATCAAGATATCAAGGATGCTGATGACACTGAATGACATACCTCCAAACTGTTTGATTCCAGCTTGTCTACCATTTGACTCAGAATCCCTAAAGCCAGACCCTGCTCCTTTTTAGCCCAAAACACTTGAGCCTCTTCTAGCTGCCATTCAGACACTATGAACTGTGTTGTGTTGTGTTGCTTAATCTGGAACATTGCCTTTTCTGGGAGCTAGGAAATAACAAACATCACACATTATAAACCTTACAACGTCTATGTTCTGATGGGAAGAAAAGACACATTTAGGAGAATGTCTTATTAAAATAAAGAAGGTAAGGAAAATAATTTTTTTGTCATGTGCTTTAAGCTCTAAAATAGCTCATGAAAAATAAGAGAGTTGGTGATGCTGTAGTATACAAAAATTTAGAAAACTGAATTTAACCGTGTTAGTGACGGAAGACATACACTGTACGTCCACGCCACTAAGTGTGTAAATGACTGATCACGTGCACTGTATGTGATTAGCTATTTGGGGCTGTGGAATGCTGGTAACCGCTGAGAATCAGCAGTTACCGTTCATTAACTGATGCCTCAGTATGGAGGCATCCATTATTAAAAGAGTTAAGCTTTTTTCTGACGGTGAGAGCAGAGCATTTTTTTTACAGCTCGTGTGGTCACTGTTTGACAGCTGGTATAGACCAGGATAAGGAAATCCTGATGTATACTTCTTTCTAAATGCTTCATCAACAGAAACATTTAGCTACATGTTTCTTATGCTGCAACAATGTAGCAGGCTTCTGATCGTTCTGGGAAGATCAAAAGACTTTAGTGACATCTAAGACCCCATTCACACCTAGCGACATACCTTTTGCAGCGGATCCGCACGGCCGGGATAGCGCGACTTTCGGGGCGACGTTCCAGCGACGATCCAGCGACGGTAGCGTGACCTTCCCCGTTGGGCTCCATAGAAAAAAAGCAAAATCGTGCAAAATCCGCAGAAAAAAGGGTCCGGTAGAAGCGACTTGCGACCGCGACGAGCGACGAGCGACATGGAGTTAAAACAGCTCCATTGAATAACATTGGCCGGCGACTTCTCGCAATATCGCGCGGCAAAAATGCGCGATATCGCGGCGGAAATCGCGCGACAATTCGCTATATGTGAACGGGGCCTAAACTGAGGGCTTGTTCACACCAAATGCAGACCAGATCTGTATGACTTTCTGCACACACAGTGCGGTGTGTTTTGCCACGTTTTTGACGATCCATTCACAATGACTGCTTGATATAATTAGAAATAAATAAAAGTGTAAAATGTTTTAATGTTTTAAAAAAAATAGTAGAAAAGTGTAAAAAAAAGTTTTAGATTTAAATATATTTTAATACTATCATTATTATAAAAATTAACCCCTTACAATGAAAATATGCAGCTGAGCTGCAGATTGTTTTATGTTTTTACCCTAAGGGGTTAATTCTTTTAAATTTAACCTCCTCATGACAGTGATGTTCAAAGTGTGACACTTAGTGACAGTGACATTGTATGCCAGGTGACCACTATTGGCTTTTAGAAAAAAATAAAATAAAATGTTAGCTTTTAATTTTAGGCTGCGAACTACAAAAAAATGTCTAAAAGAATTCTAATAATCATAACTGGGGTAAAAAGTGTTTTCTTTAAGTTTTTCCCTAATTTGTTTTATATTTTATTTGTCCTAAGTGAGACACACATGTGTGATATAAATATATAGCCCTATCTGTCCACTAAAAAACAGTACATAATATGTGTGGGTGCACTTGGTAAGAAAGTATATTACTGCCGTGGAAGACAAAAATGCAAAAAGTGCACCAGTCATTAACAAGCGGTCATGAAGGGGTTAAATGGAATACATGACAATGGTTAGTAAAAAAAAAATTAAAGGCAAATGGTCTAGTTCTCCTAAGGGTTCAGCTTGTAAACAGTTGTCTGAAAAGCAATGATTACAGCCCCAAATGGGCAAACCGAAGGTTTGCTTGCTGTAAACAAGCTGTTAGTAGGCATCAGTCGACTTTCAGCAAGCAATGTTTAAAGCCTGCTAACAGTTAGTGTAAAAAAAACCCTGAATAGCTACCTCTCTTTCCACCCACGCCGCTCAACATCGCTCCATGATTAAAACTGATCCTCAGGTGTCTACAGGAAAATGGACATTTCTGAGAGTGGAGATCTCTGATGTCCCCCGCAGCTCTCAATGGTTCCTTGCTCTGACTAATGCCATTACTGTATCCTATAGGGCAGGGGCGCCCACAATTTTACGTCTGAAGATCTACTTTTTAAATGACGAGCTCAATGAGATCTACCAACGAAAAAATAATCTGCATTCAGGGCCGAGAGGGGGCGTGGCGGTGCATTGCCTGTGTTCCAGTCCAGTGCGATCCGCAAAAATGCTGCAAGCACCATTTTCACAGATCGCACTGGACCGGAATGCAGGCATTAATGTGCCTGCGTTCCGGGGTGCAGGCGATCGAACTGTGGGGCGGGGGACATGGCTGAGGTGCAATTGACTTCAATACGCAGGGAGTCACTATCCAAACCACCCCTGCTATAGGGTCTCTTCAAAATCTGTCAAGGACTAGTCTGAAATCTTGTAAATGCTTGTTGTACATACCGCGTGTCTGATTATTATTTCCCAAATAATAATTAACAAAGCCATAGTCTTTGTCAACCTCAGAGGCAGTAAGGACTGATAATGCACTTACTCCTCTTTTGATTTCTAATGATCATTTCTTCTTAAAAAGCAGAAAGTAAACTGTAGTGATATGCAGCACATGCTGCGTTGCCTGTTAGTTACAGAAACCGTAGCCATGTGTATTCATTTCGTTGTATTTTTTTTTATGGTGTAGTTTTGATCCTGTTGGTTCTTTTGTTTTACTATTCAAGACTGAATGTGCAATGACAACGTAAAAAATATGGGGGGAAAAAAAAACCCAGAAATCTCTTCTCAGAATGTATTTTGTTTTATAATGTAATAACACACTTTCATATTTATTTGTGTCAGCCAGAAAACTTGATGACTACGTGAAGAAAATAATCTTGTCCACTATGATTTGTGGACAACTATCATATACAATAGCAGATGCAAACTAGCAATCTGCCGTCTCCAATGAGCCTGAGATTTTTTTTTTATCGTCTGATTTCAGCTCTTACAAGCTGATTAGCTCAATTTACTTTGTTTTATATGAACAGTAAACTCTCTGCAGCTTGCATGCTTTTGCACTCGTGCAGAAATAAATGTTGTTACACTTCACATGCCTTATCGCTTAGTTGATTGCCAATAAAAGAAGAATTCCGAGTGCATAATGGAAACATCTTTTGGCTCATCTATATACTCCTTCAAAATGAATGAAATAATCATCCAATTCAGATAGAGTGCCTTAAAACAATTATAAACCTAATTACCAAATTTTCATACAAGTTCACTGTTAATCAGTATGAAATTGCATTGTGTGATTGCAGATTAGTGTCGGGGATCTGCCAGACCGGTTTCCTTGCAGACCAGTCAGCGGAGAAACTGCTGGTGGTGGCAGACTACACTGTTCTCCCTGTGCTTGCGTGGATTTCCTCTGGGTAGTCCAGTTTCCTCCACACTCCAAAGACATACTGGTAGGTGAATTGGCTCTGGTCTAAAATTGCCCTGTATGTATGCGTGTGTGATAGGGACCTTAGATTGTAATCTCCTTGAGGGCAGGGAGTGATGTGATTTGCTGCGTAAATTGTTGTTGCGATGTAAATACCTGTCATAAAAAATATTTTACATTTTAATGCAACTCCAAAAGTTGTTTTTAATCTTTTTAAGTCTGAAACTTTCATTAAAAAAATACCACGTGTTATTGTCATGAAGGTCCTTGTTCAAGCACTTCCTGAGTGACAGCTGTCTTCCAATTGTGCTCCTGTGTTGTCACCCTGTCACATGTGCTGCTGAAGGGAACTATAGGAGTCTGAGGCGACAGTGTGCAAGCATAGTTTCATGTCCAGAGCAATGGTGTGCTGGCCACAGAGAAGAAAGGAGCCAGTCAGTAGCAAACAGTCTTTGTTATTTTCCTGCTTAAAGCTCATCTCCGGCAACTAAAAAAGTACGCTTACAGTGGGACTATCCCCACAACTGCATGTGTTGAGTGCCTGTGTTTGTCTAGGGGCTGGAGTAAAGCAGATTTACTTACCTGATCCACCCTCCTGCAGACTCCCTCCAAGCTGTTAGATTGGACTCCAGCCACTAGACAAAAATGAGCACTTAACCCTTGCAGTGTGGGGGTAACCCCGCTGCAAGGGTACTTTTTTGTTTTATTTGCCAGGACATGTGATTTAAAAGATTAGAACCGCAGCAGAGGTAGGTGGATAACAAGAGTGCATGTATTACTTAACAAATCTTTCCGCAAACAAAATCAGTTCTGATATGAATTTTAGCTTAGTATTTAGCTGTCAGCAGGCCCACTGTAATCATACTAGCAAATGTGGGCAGTAGACCTTCATGTGCTGGGGTGTGTTCTATGTTGATTTCAGCACCCATACCTGTGTGTTGCAGGCAGTCCTGGCAACTCGAGATAAGTCCACCAGGTGCCTTGTAAGGATATGTTTGAGGTTGTTCTGATTAGGGCCATTTATCTCCAGCATTGTCTCCAGGATGACAGAACGCAGAGCCAAGACAGGCTCCTGGAAGCCAAAGTCACTGTCTTTAAGGATCTGGGACTGCTGCTCCCACTTTGTGTACATGTCATTTAACTGACACTCAGTAACGGATCTAAAAAAAATATAAACAACATCACTTTTTAAACACATACAGAATTACCACAAAAGAGATAAATGTTTAGAGATGTGATAGGATACAAGCACCTTCTATTCTCTAGCTACACTTCTTCCCTGGGTCAATTGATAGCCTCCCATGGCTTCCAATACCATGCTTATGCTGATGACACCCACATTTATCTCTCCACTCCTAGCTCACCCCCTCCTTCTCTTCACAAGCCTGATATAACTCGTCACGTACAGTGTACGTGGCCAGTCATATAGGCACAAAGTGACAAGACGTACACTGTACGTCTCCCGTCACGAAGGGGTTAAAATATTTCCTCCTCTACGTATTCCCTCTCACAACTTCCCCATCACACTCATCAGCACTACGATCAACCCCTCCCATCAAGCCAGGGTGCTCGATGTTATCCTTCACTCTGAGCTCTCCTTTCAGCCCCACATCCAATCACTATCCAAACCTTGCCGACTCAACCTCCGAAACATTTATAAAATATGCCCCTTTTTAACAAACGAAACCACAAAGCAATCACTCCCTTATAATCTTTCGTCTCGACTACTGTAGCTTCCTCCTTATTGGCCTACCACTAAACAGCCTATCCCCCCCTTCAGTCTATCATGAATGCTGCTGCCAGACTCATTCACTTTTTCAACCATTCAGTGTCCGCCATCCCTCTCTGCCAATCCCTCCAATGGCTCCCAATTTCCCAACAAACGAAAATTAAAAATACTAACAACAACATACACAGCCATATACAACTCCACCCCAACCTATATCACCTATATCCTGTATAAATAATAATTATTATTATTACATAGTATTTATATAGCGCCAACAGTTTGTGCAGCGCTTTACAATATAAGGAACACATTACAATCACAATACAATTCAAGACAAGATGGTAAAGTGGGCCCTGCCCCTGGGGGCTTACAGTCTAAAAGGGAGGGGGAAGTGATGCATGAGGAGGTAGCTGTGTGGGGATGAATTGTTTGAGAATGTGACGGTTCAGTGGCTAGGTTGAGGTGGGATAATAACAATAATAATAACAATAGCTTATGCAGTACACTATATGGACAAATGTCTGCAGACACTGGACCATCACACCTATATGAACTGGTTGGATACTGCATTCTAAATTGATAGGCATTAATATGAGGCGGTCACCCACTCTGTGGGGAACAGCCTCCACTCTTTGGGGAAGTCTTTTCACAGGATTTTGGAGCGTCTGTGGGAATTTGTGCCCATTCATCCCAAAGAGCATCTGTGAGGTCAAGTATAGATTTTGAATGAGAAGGTAAGGCTCCCAATCGACATTCCAATTCATCCTAAAGATGTTCAGTAAGGTTGAGGTCAGGGCTCTCTGCAGAGGAATTAAGTTCCTCCACACCAAACTTACAAACTATTTCTCGATGGAGCTGGCTTTGTGCACAGGGACACAGTCATGCTTGAACAGAAAATACTTTCCTCAAACTGTTGTTACAAAGACAGAAGTGTACAACTCACAAAGACATAAGTGCACAATTAACTAAAATATATTTGTATGATGTGTATGAAAAACTGACAATGTGTTTCTGCATATTCACGCTAGAGCATTATTAATCGGTTGCATTCTGTTTTTTTCTGCAAAAAGTTCACCAGTTTGCCCACCACAGACGAACTTTCCCTAATTTCTGTGTGCTGAGCTGTGTT
>NW_017306497.1:1447950-1490021 GCF_000935625.1 Nanorana parkeri
TGTGTCTCATTTTTACATATTTCTTAACCCTTCACCTCCCTTATCCTGCACATCTGCACCCTCTCATCTTCATCCTCCCACTTTGTGATCTCTTCATTAACCCCTTCACCTCCTGATCCCTCGGTGTAAAACCTTCTGTGCTGTATCTAGTGCACAATGTACAACCTTCTGTGCTGTATCTAGTGCACCATTACCTAGCTTCACATTTCACCCCCTCAATACTAGCATGTTTCTTCAATTTCAAGAAATTAAAGTGAAAAAATGTGATCAACTTTTGGGGCCAACTTTCCAAAAAGTGGTCATTTTGTGAATGTTCGTACAGTCCTTGAATTTTTGTATTAACAGAAAGGGAAAAAGGTTTCTTTTCAAAATGTTTGGTGTTTTTTCCTTTCCATTAAAGAAAAATAAAAAAAACACGGTGTTGATTAAATACCACCAAAAGAAAGCCATAGAAAATGTACTTGGGTACAGTGTTGAGTGACTCAGTATGCGTTAGTCAAACTATCGCAGCACCGAAAGCGAAAAAAATGCCCATTACGGACTGGTTACAGGCTGGTACTTAATTGGTTAATAGTGGAGTCAATAATTGCATGAAAAATACTTATCATATCTTGGTATTTTTTAAACAAAGCTAGAGTTTAACAATAAAGTTAATCTTTGGCCAGATCATGTACACATATTAACATATGCTAAACAAGCAGTAAAAGCTCTTTTAAAAAAGCCCTCACTCACCTCTGTAACCATTGTGGAAAATATCTTCAGATTTCCTAACAAAAGGCACATAAATGTTTTTTTTTGTTTTTTTTATGAAATTCAGATCTTGGCCTGCCAACAGCCCTCTGATTCACACTAGTTGCGGTGACAGGTGTTTTTCTGCACTGGTTCAATACCAGTCACTGAAGTGGCACTTAGGAACAGGTGCACTTTAAATATTGATTTCCACTCTTGCACTACATTTTACCTTGCACACCCAAATTACCAAAGAATTCTTGTTTTAAAACAGTTCCTTAATCACCTGTTGAACTTAAAAAGTTTGCCTTAAACATACCTGGAAAACATCTGACCAGCATTCTCTAGTTCTCCAATAGCTTGGAGCCTACACAGTGTGGGATACAGAGAGTACACAGACTCCAGGCTGCCTTTGCAAAGATCTTCCACTTCCTTAACCCTACAGAGTACAAAAAATAAATAAATATACAAACAATAATTTGCAGGTATTCTAGCTGTAAAGTTTTTTTTCTTGGAGTCCACTGAGCAACATAGGAAGCCTTTCACCTTTAGCTTCAACTGCCGCCGACAGGAAGGTTGTACACTGACAAAAAAAAAGCCCAAAAAACTGTAGGACAGTTTAGAATAACTCCTTATACTACCAGAAGACCTCAGCTTTGTAGCACAAGAGAGCATGAACAAAAACACAGAGGGGCACGATCTGTGTCTCTCAATTGGTTCAAAGAAAAGGATTTGATGGAGCTTAAAAAAAAAAAAAATGTTTGTACTTCGCATACTAGGCATAAAATCACTTTCTTGTAGTTCACTTGAGGAACACAGGAATTCTATTGCAGTCTGGTTATACTGCCACCTAACAGAACACTGGCAAACAGAAAAACAGTAAGCTATCCTCTGTAGAGACCCTCCTCTACCCAGCATGCCACAGTTTTGTGAGAAAGCAATACACAGGGTCAGAGAAAACACAGAGGGGTGGGAATTGTGTCCCTCAATGACTACAAGAAAAAGATTTTGCTCCAAGTAAAAAAAAAAAATTACAAGTTTTTTTTTATCATCCATTGACAGGCACAGGAATTCTATTACAGTCAGGAAGTCTAAAAGGAGACCAGTGAGCAACAGCCACTAATAGGAATTTTAAAAGGACTATCGCATGTCAGGGGTATTCGAAGGAACCAACCCCCACATGAAGGATAGATGGGAAGAAGTCCTCTGCAAAACAAAGGCACTGCCACAGAGGATGAAACTAATGTTTAACCCTTTTGCTGCCAAGCTCCGCGGAATGCTTTAAAACTCAGCTGGCCACACCATTTTTGTAATTTTTCCCATTGTTTTGATTTCCTACTGCTGCGTTGCTAGCATTTGTAAAAGACCCCCCCAAACCATATATATTTTCTGAAAGCACAAGCCTAGTGGAATAAAAAGATGATGCTACTAATTTTGTAGGTCCTGCAATAATTGTGCAAACATTTATCAAACAAATATTAACCTGATAAAAACACACAATTCAATTGATAAAAACACACTAAAATCAGTACCAGCGCACAACAAAAAAAACATTTATGACTAAATCTGAAATATAAAACTGTATTGAGTTAATAAATAACAAATATTTGTAAATTTTAAATTGTGTCTTTTTTGCGAACCGGTAAAAACAATTAACGCAAAACTGTAAATAAGCAACTTATGTAAAAAATTTGTTTGTGCGCTGTGATGTTGTATGTGATAAAATGATACTGGCATACATTTAATCGCGACACAGCTTTTCACAGCGCACAATGCGTAAAAAGCTTTGCCGTGCACTGCCACAGTTAAATTAATGTTATTTTAAAAAGCAAAAAAATCAAGCACTGCGATTTGATCCAAACGCACTGCAGCGCATGTGCATGGTGAACACCACAATATGGTGCACAGTGTTGCACGTGTATGTTATCTGTGTGTGTGTGTTGGGGGGAGGGGGGGTTGCGTTTCATTTTTTATTATTTATTTATTATTGTTTTTTTATTATTTTTTTTGACTGTTCAGTGGTCTTTTGGGAAATATCAGGGGTCTAGGCAGACCCCTGACATTTCCCTTTTGAAATAGAAAAAGAAATTGAGGACACAGAGTCCTCAATTTCTTTTTTTCTGCAGCCCCTGTACTAAATGAATGGAAAGCTCTCAGTACAGAGGCTTCCCATTCATTCAGAAACTGGTGATAGTAAAATATTTACTATCAACTAGTATCTGAATGGATAGAATGCTCTATAGTGAGTGCTTCTCCCCATTGAGAAAGTCATGAATGAAAAGGAAGTGATGTAAAGCACTTCCTGTTCATTCATAACTGGGGACACATAGTACTATGTGTCCCCAGTTGTTTACAAACATTGGAGTGATCGCAAATGCTAACAGGCCTACTAAAATAACCAGGAGGTTGCCAGGAGCCAGATGAGGCCTCAAAATTAACCTGGCAGAATTTTGAAAAGGTGTGAACAGAAGACCAGGTGGCAGCATTGCAAATCTGAGAAACCGTAGCCTAATGCCAAAAAGCCTAGGAAGCACCCACTGACCTAGAAGAGTGCTTAATGATAGGAAAGAGTGCAAGCAATCCTTGAGACCATAAGTTTGACTAATGGTCTGTCTGAGCCACCAACAAACAATGGAAGAAAAAGTCACTAAACCCTTACAAAGGTCATCCGGAAATACAAAGTCTTCCTAAAAGAAGCAATGTCTGAGAGAGAAAGTGTCACAGCCCAAAACACGTCCAGACAATGGAATGAAATGTCCTTGAGTTAGGGGGATTCTAAACGTAAGACTTGGAACAGCTGGTGCAACAGCAAAGATTTTGTAGTCTTAGGGGCTCTAAAGGACCAAAGCTTTAGTAAAACACTGACAGAATTGACCGGCGGATCCTTTAGCTTCAGAGTGGTGCAAATTGCAACAGTAAGGACTCTAGTGACTCAAAATCAGACAGCATCTCAGTGGCTCAGAGGCCACAGAGAGATCAGATACAGAATTTGCAGGGGAAGGCACTAGAGAGTGTTTGTGGCTTTTTCTGTCAGAGTCAACAAATAACTGGGTGATTTGGACAATAAAGTCATGCATGACTATAGCAAAGATCTCAGTTGAGAGAGTAGAGGAAGTGGTTCACCCGATGAAGCTAGGGGAGACTCCAAAGATGTTAAAGACTCTAGGATATGAGGCCCAAATGATTCCATGATGCAAACACTGGCCGCATTAGTGGGTGTGCTGCAAGCAGCACCAGAGCTTTTAGTAGAGTGTAAGGTGGACGCTATGCACACACTATAAATAATCATGTAGCACTATTGGTGAAAATAGATGAACCCTGCATAGCAGACCAGTATCATACATGTGTACCTAGGGTAGCATGAACTACAGTTCTGCATGACAGCATTGCTACTAACATGGAGATATATAGTGTACTACTACTTGCCTGGCATACTTAATATGGTCATGAAATGTGGAGAATTCTTTGTCCCTCAGAGACTGTACAGCACGGTAAAGAGATTCATGAAAGCCTGGACCAGGTACGTCACCTCTTAAAAAACAAAAATACCGTTTTGGAGACTGATATAACACACAGTGATGACATACATACAAAGTAATCTTAACTTATTGTAAATGTCAGCGTTTACTTGTAGGATGGGCTCTGGTCCCACTGCATGTTCCTCCACGATGCCTGGAAACGGATCTCCTGGAGCTCAAAAGACCAGTCTGCATTCTCATGCTCAAGGCCCCGCAGGTAGGTGGACAACATGTGACTCAAACCAAAGTTTTGTAAAGCCTGCAAAAAGATTTGTCAGTTATCAATGACTGGCTCCTTCTGCCGCTTCTCACTCTCCTAACCTGTACTATAGACTTAAAGAGGATGATACAAATTCAAATTCAGGTACTGTTTGCATTTAATGTTTTAATGGATACAGAGCTGCTTTAGTTTATTCTTTTATATTTCTCTGGACTTCTGCTCTAAGGTGTGCAATCGCCACCTTCTATGTAACTGCTTAACCTCTTGCCGTCCGCCCGTAGTAAAAAAACGGACGGACGGCACTGCAGCATCTGCGGGTTGCCGTCTCCAGACGGCAATTTTTTTCTGCTCGCGCGCGCCCCCTAGCGGGCACGCACGGGCAGAAAAGACCCGCTAAATGCACACACCCGTTACCGGGTGTTTCACATATAGGCGATCGGCGGGTCCATAGCCCGCCGATCGCCTATATGTGCTCGTTCGCGGCACCCCCCCCCCCGGGACCGGCTCGGAGGGCGTCAGGAGGAGGAGGACGGGAGATCAGCTCCTTGCTGATCCCCGTCCGGGCTGTGAATGCAGAAGTGATGTGTGTTACATCACTTCCGCATTCACCTGTCAGTCATCTGGAGAGAGAAGAAGCTGATAAAGCAGATCTCTGCTTTATCAGCTTCTTTTGGGGTCCATAGGTGATATTAGGGGTCCTAGAGACCCCTAATATCTCCATAAAGAGGACCTGTCAGTGTGCCTTTGCTATTATATAGGGGGTTGTTATCCCCCTATATAATAGCAATAACAATAAGTGCAAAAAAAAAAATATAAATAAAAAAAAAGAAAAGTAACACATAAAAAAATAAAATAAAATAAAAGCCACATATAAAAAAAGGGGAAAAAACCCCCCCAAAATGTTTAACTCCCCCACCCCCACGTTTACGCGCCTATAAACGTAAATACGCGTCCGGTGCCCCAGCGCGCAAAAATTACAATTGCGCTACACATGTTACATATCGCCGCGAACGTCGCAGTGAGAGCAATCATTTTAGGGCCATCAATCACTGATAACACTAAACTGATGAGCGGTAACAGCTTTTAAAGCGTCGCCTAGGGCCAATTTTGGGTATTATCGTTTTTTGAGGTTTCGCGCGCGCACGCAATTTTAAGGCTTGACATGTTTAGTGTCTTTTTACCCGACGTGACCCCATCTTTTATATTTTACCAAAAAATTGGGTAATAATAAATGTTTTATCATTTAATATAGGGGAAACTGTTTTTTTTTTATAAAATTCGGTAATTTTTCCTTAATATAGTAAAAAAATAAAACCCCCAGTGGTGAATAAATACCACCAAAAGAAAGCTCTATCTGTCCCCAAAAAAGGGTATAAAATTCATTTCAGTACAGCGCTGCATGACGGAATAAATGTCAGTTAAAGTACCGCAGCGCTGAATACTGAAAAATGGCCTGGATGGGAAGGGGGTTTAACACCGCGGATGTCAACTGGTTAAAGACAGCATATCTGAATCGTTATTTTGTTTTTGTATTGCATTTGCAATCATGGTTGATAGGTTATAGTTGTGATGGGAATTATGCTATTTGTTTTACTCATCTCCTAATGCTTATGTACATAATGCAATAATGTAGGGCATCATACCCAGCTTCTCAAACATGAATCAGTGAGTGTACACAACTAGAATTTTAATGGTTTAAGGATAGTTATATTCACATTTGTTCTCTATTGTCACTTGTTTACTTTACTGTAACCTGAACAATGGTATCGTTAACAAAATTTTATAAAAATAAGCTTAGCTACAAGATATACCTGCATGATCCCAGCCTGGCGAGTAGCAGAGGGAAGACTGGTTTCCAGGTCATAAGTTACCAGGGCTTTTCCCCACATGGCTTCATGTTCATATGTTCGAATTCTGATACAGTATAAAAAAAATGTGCATTTACCCACATCTGTCACCAACAAAAGAGCAAGTAGTTATGTAGCAATTCACCAATTAGATAAATGTAACTCATAGGTTTGACTACATCAGGATTCAGGGCCAGTTCACACAACAAACAGTGCATTCTAGAGTGCTCAGCCTCTGGAAAGCACTGTATCAAATGCTGCAAGCACTATTTTTGCAGATCGCACTGGACTGGAACACAGGCACTGATGTGCCACGCGTTCTGGTACGGGCGATCGCACTGCAGGAGGGATTCAGGTTCCATTTACTGCAATGCACCACCACGCCCCTTCCCGCAGGAAGCTGGCCCAAATGCGATACGGTGCATTCCAGAGGCTGACTGCTCTGGAACTCGCTGTTTGTGGTGTGAACCGGCCCTAAATGTATATATAAGCTCTTACATTAAAAGACAGAGGATCAGAAGTAATTCAGAAACAACTGGGTTATACTCACAAGAGGCACTGGACACAAAATAAAGCCATTAGATAGTCAGCTGTAAACCCTCCCACTCCGATCATGATTCAGTTTTGAAGAAAGGCAATATTAAGAGTTGAACTTAAACACAGAGAAGTGGGACCTGTGTCCCTTAATGAACTCCAAGAAATGTGTTTTACAGTAAATTTACTGTATGTACCAAAATCCTGTTTTCTTTCTCACTCATTAAGGGACACAGGTCCGGATGTAATTTAGAGACAAATGGCAAATCCAAAAGCACTCCAACTGAGAAGTGGTTAATAGCAGTGAAACACTAACAAGCCCATTTAACAACAATGTAAAAACTGGGGGCAGTGTGCAAGCTTGCATCATCTGAGGCCTGAACATTCACTTGATAAAACTTGATAGAGCAGAAGACCCTATGACAGCCTTGCAAATCTGAGAAACAGATGTCTGATGCCCAAAAAGTACTGACAGACCTAGTAGAGTGCACCTTGACAGGAAAAGGCGATACCTTGTCTTTAAACGGATAGGCTTGAATGATAATCTGTCAGAGCAACTGAGAGATGTTGGAGTTATATGATCGTATTCTAGGTTATTTTCACCCCACCCACAGGCATAATTACTAGCGAGTCTTCAGGGACTTATCAGAAGCTGTGCCACAGACCTGGACCTGTAAGGCACTCTGCTGCTAACAAACCAGTACCTTGTAAGTTTGGAGAGTGCCACAAGCAAAGCCCATTGCTCTTGGGTCACATTTACAGACAGAAGAAACAGTAAGGTCACTAGCACACCGGAGTCCACATAATTGACCTGCCCTTTATTGATGTTCAGATCAACATGGTGTCACAGATAATGGCAACATTTCAGAACTCTATTTGGTCCCTTCATCGGGCAAAACAATGCCTGATGAAGGGACCAAATAGGGTTCCAAAACTTTGCTATTATCTGTGACACCAAGTTGATCTGAACGTCAATAAAGGATGGATCTATGTGGACCTTGGTGTGCTGATAACCTTACAGTTTCTTCTTGTTTTGCGGAGACATCGGATGGCCACTTCAGCACCCATTGAAGTCATATATAGTGATATGTCGGTCTGGAGTGCGATTGGACATTTCTAATCAACATTACAGACAGGTCGCGCAATCTTCAGGCCAGTGGAGTCCAGGTATGGCCTCCAAGATTAGCTGATCCGAATAACTGCAAAGAGAGCAAAGCTCAGCAGTGTACTGATAACATCTTGATTGAAGAAAAAAAATACATATCTTTATATCAAAAGAAAATCTTAACTTTTCTATTAAGAGAAAAGACGTCCATCCTCCTAGGACACTATTGCAAAACGGAACATGCTGGGAACAGGAGGGGTTATACCCGACTAGCTAATTTTTCTATTTGCCAGTGTCCAATTCCTCCTGGAGGCAACAGTATAACCCAGTTGTCTTTGAATTACTTCTGATCCCATGTCCATTAATGAACAAGAAAGAAATCCTCTTTCTCCAGGTGCAAGGAGCGCCCCCTCATAATTTGCAATGACCTTAAAGTGAACAACTTTTCGCCAAGTTGTGTACAATACAAACAATAGCTCAGGATTACAAGATTTAAATAAAAAATAAAGTAGCATACTTAAAAAGGAATGAAAGTGACTTTTACCAAACATTCACTGGTGGTGAATTAATCACTGCCATTTTAAACACCTAAAAAGCCTCACCTGCAGTAAATAATAATTTATAAATATGCCCAAAATGTTCACCTATAAATAAAACCTTAAAGCTGAACTCCAGGCAGAAAAAAAGGCACTGCTTAATGCAGTGCGGTATTCATTAAATCATCATCCTTTTTTTTAATAGGCAATGTAAATTCCTGAATTTAGTTTGGGAATAGCCTCTTCCAGTGACTGTACAGCAGAGCTCAGGCAGGAAGAGGTAGGAGCAGAAAAACCAACTAATTAAGTGTGCAGCAGCAGAGCAAGGAGTATGCTGACAGGAGGAGGGAGAAGGGTGACAGTGAGATAAGCATATCAGTATGCTGCTTCTTCTTTCCCTGTTAAAAGTGGTCATTGGAGGAAACCTGTAGGTGAAAGAGAAACTGCAGCAGAGAAAACTCAGGTCCCCTACACTGCCAGAGAGGTCTGTGCTGTGTGGTGAAGCTGTGTAAATCTCGGGACTGGGTGGACAGAACTACAACTGCTTTGGCAGGTAAACAAGCTCCATTGGATGTATTTCATCTGTGTATTGTCTGGAGTTCAGCTTTAAATGAAACCTGCACTAAGAAAAAGATAAATGCGGTTGATGCAGTCTTCTTACAGTAAATTGCTCTGACTACACTACATTATTAATCGCCTACCCAGGACAAGCATGAAACAAGTGAAGTCAAAGTGAAGTTCTGATCAGCAAATGTTTATTTCAGTGACTCAGAAAGTACCATGAGATCATCAGGACAGGCAAGCAAGGTCAGCTGGCAGAGGTGGTCAGCTGGCAGCTTACATATTTCTCCTTGCATGGTGGATAACATTACCTGGCAAGTGGGTGTAGCATTTTCCCTCCACCACATCCATATAAACTGTCTGGTTCCCCAATGCTCCTGTAAATGTCCATCAGGAGGTCCTAAATCAGACAAAAATATATCAATATGGCAACTGACACTATAAAGAACTACATGAAAGACCAAGGTTTGATTTTAAAAAATAAATTATATTGGGAACCACAATTTCAGAATTTATAAGTAATGTCACTAAAGGAGAAAGCTGGCATCAGTGCTTGGCTAGTCCAATATATTGGTGCGCAATGGAATTCATTACATCTGAATTGGCCATTCCAAGAAAAGGGGCTATCAATTATAATTGAAAGGGTCTGAATTTGCTCATGAAGACTGCAAGAGGCCAGCCTGCTCAGTATTACTACATTAAGTCTGAAGTCAGGGCATTTTCAGGTCATATAACGTTGGTCTCCAGGCAAATAGGTGAACACATAGCGGAAATAAGCTTTAAAGTGACACTAAACTCCGAAAGGAAATCTTAAAAATACATTGAAGTACCTTAACTATTAACAAAAATGTAGCTTATTTGTGTATCACTCAGCTGTAGATCCTCAAATCATCTGAGTTCATGTTGACACTGTCCTCCCTTCTGGAGGGTTGCTACTTCTATTTCCCATGGTCCCTCTGTGTATTGTAAAGTATCCACCACTCCAAGCTCACTCCCATGGTGGACTACAATCTCACGTTTAATTTACTAATTTGTATTGAAGTTATAGGGAGTGATCTTAGAGTCAAGAAGGAAGGACAGTGTCAGCACCAATTCAGAGATGATTTGAGGATCTACAGCTGAGTGATACACAAATAAGATACATTTTTGTTAATAGTTTGGGTACTTGAATGCATATTTTAAGATTTAACGCCTGAGTTTAGTGTCACTTTAAAGGACTTTAAAATCCTATGATTGACTTACACATACATCATCACCAGGGCTGTACTGTGTTGTAGTGCTATGTAAATCTCAGAAATTCAAATACCTTGGCAGGTAAAACAACTCATATGTATGCATTTCATCTTTTTTGGCAATTTCAAATATTTTTGCCAGTCGCTTGATAGACATGTGCAAACTAAATAATTTTGTTAAAAACTACATAAATGTAGTTGCTAACAATATTCTCTGATTACATCTTGCTGCTGCCGACGGCTAGATTACGCAGGTGGATGTAAACAACGGGCAGTAGGAGTGTCCAATAGCCATCCTGCTATTGGCTATGGCAATTTGAAATAGCCAATAGCAGAATCTGGCCAGCAGATGAATGGGGCGAGGTTGTTGCTTGAGACTTAATAGTAACTCTCTAGCAACCAGAAACTACAGTTATCCGGGCATCTACCAATCGCCATGGGTACCGGATAACCGTGAGTTTACTGTGCATACATAAAACTGATTAGGTATGCAAATTAGCTATAGAGATATATTCATATAAACCAATACATGCTGTAGCTGCTAAATTTAGTCTGGGCCTTTGGCTACAATGACCTCTGTTCACAATAGTTAATCCTCATGTCCCATCGCACTCGTGACCGGAAGAAGCCCAACGCAGCCGGGCGGGTGCAATAGTGACAACGGATGCCTCCGCAAAGTATGGATAAATGAAAGTAGTCACTCACACTCCAAAAGTAGTAAAGTCAATAGTGTTTATTGACTGTGATGATACACATCTCCTAAGCAACGTTTTCGGGACCGTGCGGCCCCTTCCAAACAGGAAGGGGAGTCTGTTTGCCTGAGGAAGGGGCCGCACGGTCCCGAAACGTTGCTTAGGAGATGTGTATCATCACAGTCAATAAACACTATTGACTTTACTACATTCGGAGTGCAAGTGACTACGTTAATTTATCTGTTCACAATAGGGTTAGGCGACTTGCTTTTAATAGGACACTGGCACCAAAATAGTTTAAATGTAAAGGTAAAAGTAATACACAAACATCTCTTCTTATTCTGTACATACCTGCAAACTGATCCCAGTCTCCTCCTTGCTTCTCTCACTCATGCTGACAATGGTCAGAGTCTGACTCTCCTCTTCAAATTTCAAAGACTTGCGAGCACTGGAAGTGCCCCTGACATATAAAACATACCGGGATAAAGTACAGTTATCAAATAAGAGAAATCGGACAGTTACTTTGTTTATATAAGTATTACATCAAGATATTAATTTCAAAGGCCAGAAAATCACTTACCTTCTTTGCTCCCCATCCAGCTTGATCTTGTCAGCATAAATTTCAGCATACAACAAAGCTGTGAAATGGGCCGAGCAGGACTGTACCGCCATAGCCACCTCAAGGTAATTTAGATCCAACCAGAAATTGTCATCAAAAGCTGTACCCTCCCCCGGTCTGCAGAAAGAATAATAAACAATTAAATTTACTCTGGCGCTGCCCGAAAAGTGATGCAGTACTGGTAAGAGATTCTGGGTAAGAAAATTTCTATGTTTGGTACATCTTTACCCAATAATACTCTTGCATGCATATTGGCTGTTTTTTAGTCCTCTGAATTAGATAATTCTACTGTCACTTCCTTGCCCAAGGCTTTATTTGCTGCTCGAAGAATGCTGGTCCTGAAATGGATTTCATACCCTTGCCACCCAGGCCTCCATCCAGCAGAGGAGGCCTGGGTGGCAAAGTTGGACCATTTAGTTTCTTTTGAAAAACACACCTTTTAACATAAGGGTTCCCTTGATGAATTCTATAAGATTTTGGATCGCTGGAATACTTAAAGGAGAACCATAGTTCTAGCCTACCTGTGAAAATGAGACTGTCACATGTCGGCTCAGTAGATCGGGAGGTGAGCGAACAAATACCGGCGTTCGCTCACCTCTCGATCCTGTCACAGCTCTCTGCCGTGACAGGGGGGGGGCTGGATTCCCCCCTCCCCGCTCCGATCTGCCAGCGCTGACTGGCTGATCGGACGGGGGAGGGGGCGGGTACAGCTGGCTCTACCTCTAGATAGGCAGAGCCAGCTGTCACTCACGCAGCTGGGCGGATCCAGACATAATTGTCGGGCTCCGCTTCAGCGTCTCAGTATACCGCGAGCAGTAGCTTGCGGTATACTGAACTTAGGGTGACAGGAGGACGCTAGTTTGTGTCCTCCCGTTACCCTAAGGAGAACTATGGGGAAAAGCTTAACCCCATAGTTCTCCTTTAAGGGAGGTGTTTCTCCCCTTACAAACATGCGACTTAATTGCATAATATGCTACACTCTGTACAAGGTTCTGATGTTAATGTGTTATACTGGACTGACTTCCTAATTGTTTGTCCCAGAGGTTCTGAAGGTGTTAATTTCAAAGTTTTTCTTTTTTTTCTTTATGTAACTTCTTAAAAAATTATAATAAAAAATGATCTGATTTAAAAAAAAAAAACAATGATACACAAATCACATTATCAGACAAGCAGTTCTCTTATTAATGCGTTGCAAGGACCAACAATGATCCAAAACTTATACCAGATGAATTTATTTTACTGACAGTAGGTAAGAGATTCATTCTGAATGTTTAGCTTTTGTGTCATGCTTTATATTCTTATAGATATTGCAGTTAAGACACTTTTTTCCTATCCTGTCCTTTAATAAAAGGAAACTATAATGGTTTGAGAAACTTAAAGGTTTGTGTTAATAGATGTTTTTAGACAAGATGTTTACTAGTTGTATTACATTTTTGTTTTTACCGGACTAAAAGTAAAAATATATATTTTTAGGTCTGACCAAAATCAATACATTTTGAAACATTTCTGGCTACACTCTAGATGAATATTCCCCTGCACGATGCCTCATACTGGAGGATACATTAATCTATGTGATTTCTTACAAACTGACTACTCAGATCTAAAACCAAAAGGCCTAACCTCCCAGTGTGGGCTTTTGGATGGAATAATCCTTTCCAAGTACTTGCACAGGAAAGGGCAGCTGTAGCATTGAGGTGTCGGGTATAATGCAGGTGGCTTTTATTGTGGCTGCTTAACTGGTGGCTGCTTTACTGACAATCTACATTAAACCTTTAAGCTTTGTGTTTTATTATTCTAGACCGGCTCTGCTTGATGGTTATGAATGATGGGTAGTACTATACCTACAAATACACGGATTTATAAAACAACCCTTTTCCTGCTCATGCTTCATCATAGGCTTTTATCTCACTAATTCATCTATGTGTTTAGCACCAAAGGGGAAATACTATACCGTCTCTGTTTTCTCAGATACTCCACAACACTAAGCATTGTCCTTCTTGAGGCGATGTCCACTGTCCCACGAGCCAGACCATCAGATTCTACATTAAGAAAATACTGTTATAAGTTTTGTTCTTTCACTACAACTTCTTCTCACTTCTATTAAGTCCAAATGGGGCATCTCAAATGTCATTTATGAAAAAGATCATGTGCATGAAGCAATGAATTTAACTGAAGTCCACAGAGTTACAGAATAAAGATGTCATTATTTTAGTAGCCAAATTATACAAATTGCAGTCAAGTTACTGTCTCCAAAATAGCAGTAACCTCTTAATGAGATAGTTTTCATAAAACAAATAATTTGTTAAGCTGAATAACCTACTAAATGTCTGTTATCTCTTGGGGACACGAGTACTGAGGGTTCTTCAGCACTACCCACCCCCACCATGGAGCTCCACTTTTTCTGTGATAGTGGGATTTTTTAATGCTTCTGCAGTGTTCACCATAGTGGGAAATAAATGAATCCATGAGAAGGAAGAATGGGAGCCCCTCTAAAAATGCAACAGATGAATAGAGCGAAGAACGTTGTAATAACTGGATTTTCTTGAGGTTTGCATTATTTCCTTCTACAGGATATTACCTGAGTCCGAACTTGCTGGAGTTGCTGCTCTGCTAGAAGCTGGCACAGAGCGACAGCAAGACGTGAAAAATCCCTGGATTTGCTTGGAAAGGAGTATCCTCCACTTATTTCTTGAATCTTGCAGAATATTATGTATAAAATAAGGCAACACAGCCTGGCAAAAATCCGGTTTCACCTGTAAGACACCCAAATACTCAAAATTAAATTTATGCCTGAAACACTAAAAAAACGTTTTTAACAGCATAATGCAAATTCCACCGGAGCAATGCGTATTAACTAACACCTGCTATTATAGCAAGACTAAGGCCTTCTACCGGTAGTAACTTTGACCTCATTCCGGTTGGCTAAAATCTCTATCATTTTTCAAAAAAGCAGCACTGGCAATTATACATAAAAGCATTTATGTGCTAAACACTAATCCCATTGGAGAGTTCTTCCCTCACTTTCTGTACCAGTGACACCTGCACAACAGGACAGCAATAAAAAAAATGTCAATCAAAGCTAACCCATCCCAAGTTCATTCAAACCAAAATAAAAAGTATTGTCTGAAGTTGTGCTTTATGAGGCGTTTAAAAATCTATATGCATGTCACAGCAGACAGATCAGACTGATTCCTAATATCCAGCCACCATCTCATGTCATTTATATATATGTAACTGTATGGGACAGATGACTAGTAAAACCACTTTTTCAATTTAACATCTAATGTTCCAATTTATTGGCATCATCTTACAGAAGAGTCTGGTGTTTTTGAAAAATGTTTTCGTCCTGCAGTCTAATAATGTCTTAAAGTAGGCAACATTGAATGCCAAGTCTTGTACCAGCAATGCAAATTTTCATGTTTTTTTTTTTTTAACGTTGCACATGCGTGGTGAGCATGACGTGCCTCTTTTGAGGTAGTGTTATAAAGGAGGTTCCAGCTAGACAAGATGTTTGTCAAAAGCCTCTGTCCTAAGACATATAAGTGAAGCTTGCAGTAATAGAACAAACAATGGAATGTTAAAAAGATAGAAGCAAGGAAAATATGACATCACTGCAGTAATGATCAGATGGTAGGATTTGTTGAGCAAACTCAAACTATGTCAATTTGATCAAGACTGAAAAACGTACTATACAATGTTTTATAGAAGTGTAAAAAGCAAGCCCCAGACAGTCTAAGGAAATATAAAGGATAACAACTCTACCTGCACCCACCCGAGGGGGAAGGGGGGGTTGGGTTGTTTGGATTTCTGCCGCGACAAGACTCTTGCTCTCACCCTTTACCTCTTTTCTTCCTTCCTCTCCTTTCCTCTTTAATCTTTTTAATTCACAATCACCTCTGACTCGCATTGTATCTTGAGTTAGTGGATTATGTTCAGAAACTTCAGTCGCTGATATACAATATAGTATATTATATATTGTATATAGTATAATACACTGAGTGGCCAGATTATTATGACAACCCCATAAATACTTAGTTGGGCCGCCTCGTGACTCCACGAGATGTTGAAAGGTGATGCGAGGAATCTGACACTGCACTGTTGCCCTTCTGTTGTCTTGTACCAGTCTTGCCACTCTCTGTTCTGCCCTAACATTGACTAGTTGCTGGCGGCCACAATTCGCACGTTCAGACCCAGATTTTCGGCTGACAGTCCAGTCTTTAAACACTTTAACAACAGCTGCTCTTGAACATTTAACGGATTCTGCTGCTTTGCCGATACTCGCTCCATGGCTCCCAGCGCCAACAATCATCCCACGTTCAAAGGCTGCTAAATCGCATTGCTTACCTATATCTTCAGAAAAAAATCCCTTCTACTGTCGTGGTAAACAACCTGCTTCCCTATTTATAATGGTCTGGCCTTCTAGCAACTTCAGCGCAAAATTATAGCTAATTTGCCTACAAACGTCAGGTGGTCATAATAATCTAGCCACTCAGTGTATATACTATATACAATATAGTATAATCTTTTGTACTTGAATATTATCGATGAAATGACTGTTTACATGTTATGTTGTATGCTTTATTATTGCTGTCAAAACTTAATAAAAAAACTTTGAATGGAAAAAAAACAAAAACCGAACAACTACATCCACAATCAGAAAAACAGCAAACCAGCTTCAGTGCCTGTTCACACGACGTCCGTTTTGTGTGCTGACCGGCTCCGTACGCTGCTGCACTCAAAATACATCCCAATGTATCCCTATGTTTTTTTTATGGGCTCCAGTTCTCACGTGCGCAGACCGTTCAGCTTACGACAGAAAAAATACTGCATGTCACATTTTGTCCAGTCCCGAAACGGTCAGCAAACGCGTCAAAAACGCACTGCACTGCAGCTAACATACTAACAGCCCCACTCCAGCATAAAAAACGTGGCCAAAGCGCACTGCATCAGTCTGCAGATCCACCCCTGATCAGGACCTGATCTCATGTGAACAGGCCCTTAGGATCTTTTTTGTCTCTCATTATAATTTTGGTGTCACACTTTTCAATTCCACTGCTCAGAAACTCACCTCACACATTGGTTTCAGTAACAAAAAGATTTCACTTCTAATTCCACCAGACTCTAGCAGGGTGCAAGTCAAGTTCTTTATCCAGTCTTCGTGGCTGACATTTTGCGGGATCCATAAACTGTGGTCATCCAATATATCCATTGTAGTGTCTCCCACATGGGTATTCTCCACATCTAAAAACTAAAAACAAACACAGCAGGTAACAAAACCAGTAATAGCATACTGTATAATAGAAGACCTACTATAGGGCCCAACAATAGAAAGCAGCAAAGCTAAATAAAGCACAGGTTGACTTATACTTTGGAGTTAACCTTATTGTGCCCAGAGATAATTCAAGTCTAGGTGCCCATGCCAATTTTAGTGTCAGTATGAGTTGGCTAATATATATCCATTTTTTAAAAACATTTCCCATTTAATGTATTATCGTTTTAATAGAGGAACTGTATCTAACTATTCAGGTATTAAACAGAGACACACTGCCATCTACAGGCTGCAGTGGCATTTGAAGCTGAAATATTTTTTTCTGAACGAAGTCTTCAGCTTGCATGTGATGACTATATCATAGCTGATGTGACTGGGAACAACTCCAATTGGTTTCTGATTATTAATGGGGACCAAATCTGTCATTGACAGCCAGTTTAAAAGCTAATGGGTGCACAAAGTGCTGTTTGGTAGCTGTCCATTGAAAAATGTGTATTTACATATTTATGCAATTTAAAGGCTATTACTTTGCTAAAAGATCCACAACAGAATTACAAAATCAATAGGAGAAATCATATTACGGTAATAGACACAAAAAAGTACCTTTTTCTTTGGGGAGCGAAATGGCTGCAGATAAACCAGCATAGGGTCTCCACTTTCTTTGTACATGTCCCAAAACTGACTGCCAGTTTTCGTGGCCAAGATATTTTTTAGACATGTAGCAGCTGCTGATCGTACATTGATGCTAAAAGTAAAAACATGCATTGAACTAAACAGGGAATCCCAACAGCGATCAAATTGGTTAGAAGATTTTTGTCAGAAAAAAATGTGATCTCCTGACCAGGCACCTTTACAACCAAAAATCAAATTCTACCAATGCATCCCTCTATGTATGACGATTAATAATAACATAGACATGTCAGGTGTAAAATGCAGTGATTTTGAAATAGTTACACTCCCTGTAACTTCACTTCCTGCTTTGAAAGGGCAAAATGACTTCAGTTTGCCAAAGCAATGCACACTGGGATTGTCTTGTCATCAGAAGAGCATTGCTAGGAAATCTCATGAGATCCAAGAGGTAAGTGTGATGCATAATATCATTTAAAATATTGATTTCTGAATTTTGGGTAAGAAAAGTTGGGGGCGTCATACATGGGGGCGTCTTATAGACGGAAAAATACGGTAATCTTCCCTTAGTAAACATGGCCACTGTCAGAAGACTGGGGAAGAAAAAATCCATGGTTTCCCAGTGGAACATTGCCCAAAGCATCACACTGCCTCGGCCTTGCCTTCTACCAACAGTGCATCCTGGTGCCATCTCTTTCCCAGGTAAGCAACACACATGCACCCGGCCATCCACATGATGTTAAAGAAAACGTAATTCATCAGACCAGGCCATATTCTCCCATTGCTCTGTGGTCCAGTTCTGATGCTCATGTGCCCATTATAAGTACTTTTGGACACAGGTCAGCATAGTGTTATTGTAATGAGATAATCAATGTTATTCACTTAACTTGTCAGTGGTCATAATGTTATGGCTGATCAGCGTATACACTGAGTGGCCAGATTATTATGACCACCTGACGTTTGTAGGCAAATTAGCTATAATTGGCTATGATTTGGCGCTGAAGTTGCTAGAGGGCCAGACCATTATAAATAGGGAAGCAGGTTGTTTACCACGACAGTAGAAGTGATTTTTTTCTGAAGATATGGGTAAACAACGCGATTTAACAGCCTTTGAACGTGGGATGATTGTTGGTGCTCGCGCCATGGAGCAAGTATCAGCAAAAAACAGCAGGGTTCGGTAAATGTTCAAGAGCAGCTGTTGTTAAAGTGTTTAAAGACTGGACTGTCAGCCGAAAATCTGGGTCTGAAGGTGTGAATTGTGGCCGTCAGCGACTAGTCAATGTTAGGGCAGAACGGAGAGTGGCAAGACTGGTACAAGACAAAAGAAGGGCAACAGTGCAGTGTCAGATTCCTCACATCACCTTTCAACATCTCGTGGAGTCACGAGGCGGCCCAACGAAGTCATCTCATGGAGTCATCTCATGGCCCAACGAAGTATTGATGGGGTGGTCATAATAATCTGGCCACCTGTATATACCTGAGCTTGCAGGATACAATGGCGGTTTGTTTGCCTATCTGCGTTGTATGCTTATGTTTGCAATGTATTATTGGTAATCAAACGTTATTGCACTTGACCTTGTAAGGTGTACACAATATACTGTAAAACCTGACAAAAAGGAAGAGAAGGAGGATGGGTGGGTGAAAGAGTACAGAGGGAGAGAGTGAGTTAAAGATTTGAGTTAGAGAAAAAGATCACATTGTGGTCACATTTATAATGAATGGCTGTAATCAGCGCTTTGTCAGTCTCTGATCACAGCTATTCATTAATCAGCAGTCTAAAGGTGCACATACACTGCTCGATTCTCGTACGAGAATCGCGGGACATCCCGCGATCGTACGAGAATCGAGCAGTGTGAACGAAGATGTGCGACCGTTTCTACTGTACGGTCGCACGTCTTTTGTCGAACCAGCATGCTCGAAAACCGGCCGAGAATCGTACGATTGTCGGCGGGTTTCTAGCCTGCTCGTTCGACAGCTGCGGAACGGGCCGGTGTGCGCACACGCACACTGCCCGTTCTGCATTGCGGTCATCGGAAGCCCGCCGCTCAGTGGGGCGGACTTTCGATGATCACAAGTACAATCTGCCTGTCCAAGATGGGCAGATCGTACGAGCTTTTAATAAGCTTACGACCATCGCAAGACAAAAGTCTTGCGATGGTCGTAAGGTGTATGGGCACCTTAAGGCAGGGGTAGGAAAATTTGGCTCCCCAGCTGTGCTGAAACTACAAATTCCCTCAATGCTTCTGCCTCTGGGAGTCAAGCCTGTGGCTTGCAATAAATGCCTCGTGGTATTTGTAGTTTCAGCACAGCTGGAGAGCCGAGGTTGCCTACCCCTGGTCTAGGGGGACCCTCCTGTTATAAGTTCATGGTTGCTGAAGCAACCATAAGCTTATAAGCAGGAGAGCATGCAGATGCCTATATGGGTTACTGAGCTGGCCAGCCGCAAGTAGTTCTGTTCTTCTGTAACCCTTACATTGGTGGCAGTGAAAGGGTTAAAGAAAAAACAATCACATTCAATATTACCGAGTTACGGAAGGAAAGATCAACATAAAGCTTTCAGACGTGTCAGTAAGACAAAAAAAGTCAGTAATATCTCCTGTTACCTTCTATTAGTTTACAGAAGTGACAGTGCTCTTGGCTACATGGTGTAACAATCTCGGCTTAGAGAACACTTCTGACACAGTATATAAGAAGAAAAAAGCAACAGAGAGAAGCTACGCACCAGTGATCCGTCAAGGCGTTGTTTATTAATTTCAGAATGACAAGTACACACTGCAGCTCTTTGTCTTCAAACACATCAGCAGTTCTGCCATAAAGTAGCTCTTTCTGGGGCTGCAGGGCAATAGTGCAAAACTCAACAGGTCCCAGCTCTCCTAGACAGCTCCCTGCAGCTTCTGCAAATGCAAACATGTACAAGGAAACTATTGTATGTTTATGAGTGTAACAAAATATTTAATGGAACCTACTGGAATATAGCAGAAACATAACGTATTGTCCTATGACGTAAAAAAACAAACGGTGAAAAAATTTGTATGGCCAACATTTTTATATATTCTGGGCAAAATAAACATACAGAATTCAGGATGTTGATTTTTCTACAGAGGATTTAGATTTTACAAAATGGAATTTTGATATGCTTAAAAGGAGAACTATGCAGGTGAGTGCTTTTCACTCACCTCATAGTTCTAGCCGACCTGTGACAATGAGACTGTCACAGGTCGGCTCAGTAGATCGGGAAGTGAGCGAACACATACCGGTGTTCGCTCACCTCTCGATCTTGTCACAGCTCTCTGCCGTGACAGGGGATGGGCTGGATTACCCCCTCCCCGCTCCGATCGTTCAGCGCTGACTGGTGGAACGGACGGGGAGGGGGCGGGTACAGCTGGCTCTGCCTCTCGATAGGCAGAGCCAGCTGTCACTCACGCAGCTGGGCGGATCCAGACATAACCCCATAGTTCTTCTTTAATCAGAAAAACCTGTCAAAGAACCTACACTGCAGAAGAAGTGCCCAAAAAAGTAGACAGAGGGCAAAGGACCAGTTACCAGTATTTCATGTGGTCTATCTTTAGCTGATCGTTCCTGATTACTGACTTACAATGCATTGTTACGTACTGTGTATACTGTATGTGTAGATGAAGTCATCTTGGTAAAGACAGGGCTTTGCCTATTCATGTCAGAGTTGCCTCCTTGATGACTTGTGATGGATGAATGGATCAAAATGCAGAGGTGGAGGAACACAGTTTCACAGAATTAATTAAGTAGAATTAGGGAGATCCTTGAGCTGCAGGTCCATAGATACAGTGGTCTTCCCAGAAAGCAGCACAATAGTAACATCACCAAATCTCATTCCAAAAGCTGTGACTGACTTGAAAGCAGTTTACTTACATTCAGCGGACCCTTTGCGGGAAGTGATTGTGGTGGCTGCAAAGCCTCTTGATCACTTCCAGCAGCCCTGCAAAATGCTGCTGTCCACCCTATATGCTGGGCTCTGCTGGATCTCCTGTGGGCACAGGATGGCCATGTTGGGTGTCAGCAGCTGCAGGGGAAGGAGATCAGTGAACATATTCAAAGAACTCCGAGGCGATAAGAATCTTGTCACTTCCGGGTTCTGAGCTGTTGTTCCCTGGCTACTGCAGCCAAGGATGAAGCTAATCAAGCATGACCTGTGGGAGGGGGTCCCCTGTCACCACTAATTAGATATAACATAGGGGGCTTGGCATGTTTTTGACATGTTCTTTTCATTATCTATTTACTCTGCGCAACCTCATCTTTTATATTTTAGCAAAAAATTGGGGATTTTATTGTTTCTGTGCACTAAAATGAATTTAAATGCATTTTTCTGCAAATTTGCATTTGAAAAACTGTTACACTAATATCATGCAACAAAAGATTGCAACGACCACCTTCTTTTTTTCTAGGCTCTAAATCAGGCTCTTTCACTCCCTTAATGAGGGAGGGGAGGACATTTTCCATGTGAAAAGAATAGATTTTTTGGCATAGAAATATAATGCTCTCAGTACTTTCTTGGACTAAGAAAGGAACTGTGAGCCATTCATCAAACCCAGAAGACACATTGAAGGGCAACAAATGTTGGGTAACCCAAAGCGGATTTAAGAAAACAATAGACTAGTGTTCAAAATTGGTTTATGTATATCATCTAAAGAAGAGTGGAGAGTCATGAAATTTCAGTTATAAAGTCCCAAAGGAGTATAACAGATTTAGTGAGACAGTCTCACTTTTATTAAAATTGTCCAATACTACAGCTCTGCACTACCCTGAATGCAGACAGCCTAGTTTTATACTTACCTTTACCCCTGATCCAGCAGTCTTACTGTCAACATGGACCCAGCTAGCTCCTCTTTAGTGTCTGTATGTCATGGCCCCATTAATTCCTATTGGCAGGAATACCTGCTCACCCATAGGAATGAATACACATTGTAATCCAAAGCAAGCAAAATTAAGACATCATGTACTGTGCTCATCTCAGGAAATCGAATTCTGACTGACTACACTTAAGACTTAGAACTCAAGAATTATATATTAAAAAAAGCCACTGGAAGACTACAAGAAAACACAGCAAGCGTGCTACTTAACAATCAGCCAGATTAAAGCATCCAATATCTATTGCCCTTAGAAAATGAAAGTCAGTACCTGATTTGCTCTATGGGCAACGTCTTTCTGCATAACTCTCACATAAGGACTAACATGATCATTTATGAACTAAATATAAACACCTTACAGAAAAACTAATTTTTAATAGATTTCATTACATGCCTCTTACCCAACAAATCTTTCCCATTGTCCAGGTGCACAGCATTCTTTGACAACTGTAAAAGGCTAAGAACCAGCTTTGCAGTGACACTGTCCTGAGGATTTCCTGTGTAACAAAAGTGATATATTAGTGGAATATGTGGACATTGTATGATCTGCAGCATCAGGGAGCAATGACACTAGTAATTCTATTAGTGGCAACTATTCACCAGCGACAGAACTGCTAAGAGTCTACTCCCCTTCTCCTATGGCATTGTACCCTCACTGGCTGATCCAGCGAGATGCTGATTACTTGCGGGCCAGCAAAGAAGCAATGGCCATTAGAATGAAATTATTCTAATATTTAAACATTTTAGCGCAGTGAGGTTAGAAGTGCAGTATAAAGATCGATAGAGAGATATAGGGGAAGGCAGCATTGCACTTTAAAGGTTCAATGTGTAAATGTTTTTTTTTTTATTAATTACATTACAATAATCAAAGTTCCAAAAATATATATATATTTTTTACAAATGTATCTAAACATCTAAATAAGAAAATACATATCATGTGTCATTCATAACACAGGTGTATTCATACATGCTTTTGGCACAATTGTTGATTACCAAGTTCAAATGTTTGGGCTTGTTAGGAGAGAGAACACAAAGCTGACACTGTACCTTGGAAATCAAGGACAAGGCCTTTCATTTCATCTTTGTGCAGTTGTTTCCTTAAGTCGTTCAATCCTTGCAGTCTGGTTAAAGGGAGTGAATTATAGACACCCACAGACAGAAAATGGTTTATTTCCTAAAAAGAACAAAACCAGAAGTTGAGTTATTCAAACTGATTTCAAAACATAAGCTGAGGTTAAAACTTTTCTGAATAGTTTATAGAAGGTAAAAAAGTGCTGGGGCATGTAATGTCAAACCAGGTGGTTGATTTCCAAGTTTAAATGAATACAAGAACTTCATCCTTAGTAAAAGTTTTTATAATGACTGTACAACAGGGATATAGAGCTAATACCTGTAGAAGAGAGAATGGCCCTTGGCTGTACTTGATCTTTTGGTGGGACTGGCGCAGGTCCTTAAATAGAGGGTGGTCAGGAAAGGGATCCAGGAGTTTAATGGTGTGGTAGAGGTTTTCATTATTTTGGCTTTCGATTACCAAGAAAGTTAGCAAGTCGCACACCTTTAAGATAAATATAAATGAAAAATATTATCATGCTTAAATATTGACATATCAAAAGTAATCTATACTATAAAGTTCATTACTTTTAAAGGCCAATTGAACACCCCCTGTATTTATTACTGTAATGCAGTTTGGCTGCATATACAGTAATAAATATGCTGCTTTTGTAGGTTTTTTTTACTCATTGTCAAGTTCCATTTCCAAGGGTTAAAATACACTGCTGGCAGACTGCTGCTCTCATGCCATGCAGTGGCGCAGTCTCCAGAAGTATCTGGTCTCCAGAACTGTGACACGCACCATTTATTGGAACAGTGTGCAAGGGAGGCAAGCCTGTATTACAGAAAAAAAATACACTGGGTTCAATTGAGCTTTAAATGAAATGCATTAAATTATGTTAATATGCACTGCATTAGTTTCTCTCAGATTATGTAAAACATTAACCTGCTCTTGTATTTTGGCACAGCTGTTTGCCAAAGGGATGAGACTGCCCACTATGACATGCAGGTGACTGTCTAGGGCATCCTTGCAGTTGGTAATGGCTGCCCGGCAAACCCGATGCAAAAGATCAAGACACAGCATGAAAGTGCGAGTTGATACATCATCCATGGGACCAACCGTTCTGAAAGACATTGGTGTTTAGGAAAATCATAAAAATATATTTATATGGCAGCCCCCATATTATATCCTGACATGTTACCTTTAAATGCAAACATCCTATCTCATTCTTGCAAAGCAGATGGCTATATTTATTTTGTAAACAGTAAATTTGGCTACAATAATATACAAGTATTGGCTAATTTAGAAAATAGGTTTACAGTACAATAATCATTATTTATGGATGGACAAACTCCCAAATTCAGCAGAAAACGAAAATGTGGGAAATAAGTAGATGTGCCACTCATATTATTGTTTTATAATGAAGTCGTAAGTAGACCTTGTCAAACTATGACAGGAAGTGTGTAACTGGAAGGAATACCAGGTGAAAATAAAGGGAAATAAATTAAAACAAGAAAAGAAAATGTTTGCAGCCTCTACATCCAAGTACTGGCAATCCGCGGGCAGAAAGCTTGTGCAAGGACGGGGTCCAGACCCAGGCTCAGATGAGTGGACGTTCCCAGACAAGACTCTTGCAAGTTCAGGAGCCACACATATGCAATTCCATTGGGACAAGCCCACAGGCCACTCCGTCGAGACAGAGTTGTCGCAGCCGACCCACCGTAGCAGAGTCTGCATGCGCTCGCCGGCCGCCCAGGGGAGACTACAAGGATCTACCACATCCAGCCTGTCGCCCTGGCAGCACTTGCTAGAAGAATCAGCGAAAAAACAGGAAGAAAGTCAGGTATGAATACCCGAGAAAAAATTCTTAGCTCCTTACTCCTGACGCTAGGCAAAAAACTGGAGACTTGTCAGCAGGTGGGGGGTTAGGCCACCAGCAGGGGCAGCCCCTAGGCTGTAATTGGTCTTTAGTTTTGTGCCTAGCGTCCTTCTCCTGCAGGTGGCGATTTTACCCTACAGTACATGATCCTAGATCTGTTCCCTGTGTCCTTCAATGAACGGAAGAGAAACAATATTTTACATTTTTGTTCTGGAGTTTAGGTACTATTTAATGATTATTAAGTAATTTACTTAATACTGTATATACTGGAAAGCATTATATATTGGAAAGCAAATGTTTTATGATTTAAAAATGTTTTAATAACAGGGTTTTTTCCAGTATCCACAGCCACTGAGGCAACCCGGAAAAGCATTTCAATGGTGTGGTAATTTGCATGTGTGGCGACTAGTTTTATACGGATACATGGCTTCTACTACTACTACTACACTGGTTAGACTTCAGAATTTCCAGACAAACTTCAAGTGCACCGGTCATTAAAAATACCATATAAACCAAAGGCCAAATGTCAGCATTACCAAATGACTATCGGTTGTACATGGCTTCATAGGTAACTTTAGGGGTCTAATAGAAGATCAAAATTCCATGTGGCTCCTTGCAAGCAGGAGCACCCACTCTCTTCCTCAAATGAGGGTAGGGCACATTCGCAAAACACCTGAAAGCAACACCTTCAAGAGTGGCATCAGCACTCAGTCCCACAGCATTTACCCTTTCCACAGTGAAAACCAATGGGAAATGGGACATTGTAAAGGTCCCCTTATGCAAATTTGGTAGTCCCAGCCTACAAACAAGTGTGTCTTCAGATAAGAGGCAATGCAAGCGGCTTTAGACCTGGAAAGTGCTTTGCGGGCAACCAGCATGGACTCTGGAAAGCCACTAGCTGAACCCCATTCCCAAAGGTCACTTGCAGACTATCCTCATAAAGTCCAATCCAGCGGGGTCCAGCCATGCCACTTTAAAGGTCAGGCTGAGGACAGCTGCACCACTTAGCTGCAATCGAAAGGACAAGCAGCAATGCAGAGAAGAGTCTTGACTGAAGTAAAATTTTGAGGACTAAGAAAAAAGGGTGCAATGAAAAATAAGTTAGCCTTTTACAAAGCAGAGCTAAAAAGAAAAAAAAAGACATCCATTTCATTAGGATACTAGCAAACAAATGTCATGCTGGTAGTGGGAAGGGTTATCCTGGACTGGCTTACAGTTTTTTTTTCCTATGCCAGTGTCTGATTCTCCTGCAGGTGGTAGTATAATCTGTAAGTTAAAGACTTCATGAAACTGCTGTTCCTCACATTGTTTCTAACTACCAATTGTTACTGTACAGCCTTTTCTGTCAACCAGCAGTGTGAGAGAGCTTTCTTGTACACAGACAATTACAAACTATACGCAGGGTTTTAACAACCATTCATAAGACTGTTCACACTGATGTTGATCTCCTTCACTCATAGAATTTATATTACAACAAAAATTAGGTTTACTTAACATACATCATCCCAGGATGAGTGCACATAAACACATAATATGAACAAAGTGACTTGAAATCATGTAAACACATCAGGGGAATTCAATACTGCATTTGCGTTACTTGCTAATGCAGCCTAAGAAATGTCTGCGTCAAATTCTAAAACATGCTGCACCATTTCAGTACCTCTACCGAATCCTGCACCAAATTCAAGTAGTTCTTATTTCACATTTCCGTCAGGCGTTGTGCTTGCAACATATTCAATAAATAAACTGCAACAATTTGATAAGATAAGTGATGCAAAGTAATACCAAGTTTTTTTTGGTTTAACCAGTCTGTCGCATGTTCATTTTGTAAATGAACAATGCGACACATTCCTCAGACGCGACATTCTTTGAAACTGAGGATGCAGCTGAAAATCGGTCCCAAACACATATGCAACACTTTGGACAGAGATGCAACACATCTGTGTACTTTATCAGTGTGCATAAACAGTATTTGTCCCAAAGCTTGTCCCGCAAACCAGCAGCAGGTTCCAAGGTTTGCGCCAAATTCATGAATGCTATGCAGCCTTGTACATGAATTGGCGCAAATAACACTATTCCTGTAACCCTGAGACACTTTTCTTATGCGACTCAAGGACACTCTTTTTGAATTCCCCTGAATGTTCAGTGAACAATAATATATTAAAGATTATTGCTACAGATTGCTACAGAGCTACCGATAAGAACTTTTGTTGTAGCATGGAAGTAAACTGTTTTTGTGGGAATCAAAACATACAAACCTGCTGTTTATATAATGGATCAAGGTGTAAATGACATCTCTGAGGACAAATGCCCAAGCTCCACCTAAGCCATCCTTAATTTCTGCCAGAAGCAGGTTAACAAACAGATGATAAATGGTGAGGATTCTATGTTTCTTGTAGACATTGCTGCTTTCTGCAGCTTGCTTGCATATTGACAGTAAAATCTTCTGGAAGGAATCCTGTAATAACACAGTAACACATGCATTCAGTGGCTGCATATGAAATGACTGCAGTCTCTTCAAGACCATTTCTATCCACCAGTTTCCCCCCCTCCCAACCTGGCAAAAAGCCATACCCCTGGTGCTAAGTTCTGTCCAATGGTGGCTGCTGAAATGACCGCGGATAGCGTCGCTGGATCCGATAAACAAAACAGTAAGTCACCAGCACCAAGCAAAGTTCCTTTTATTCCATGTGTAAAGTAAACGTTAAAAAGAACTTTGCTTGGACAACCTTTGGAGTGCTGGTGACTTACTGTTTTGTTTATTATATGCATGCAATGCAGAAAATGTTACCTAGTAAACCGCACGCCAATAGGCTGATTGAATATAAGCCCCTGACAGAAGAGAAGCCTTATTCATGGCAAAACATAACACTCAGGGGAAAAAAACTATGGATAGTAAACAAGCAAGCTTACTCTGTTACAAAGCAAAACAGCCCTGACTATTGTTTTATATTTATTCCACCCAGTGATTTAGCATTATAGTCGCAAAACCAGTATAAGACACAGGAGTCATGGAATCACAGCTCCCAAGACAGCCCAACACCACATACAGTATCTGTAGATTTGTTTTGAACAAAAAACATTTCTTGCAGAACTGCAGAATTATTATTAACCATTATCCAGATATCTAAATTTAGGTATATATTGGCTACTTACCGGAGTCTTTGAGAGAATTGTCACAATACTTTTCAGTTTACTGTTATGGCAACTGCTGATATAATCCAAGGTGGCTTTAATTACATAGGAGGAGAAATAAGGGGGGTTTGGAGGTGGATCCAGTTCCCTAAAACAAAGAAATGTTTTTGTGATTGTGTGAAATTCTTGGTATCTGATTAGTCTCACAACAGTCAAGGCGGAAAGTGAATCTGTCCAATGTGGACACACACTGCAATAAAAAGTATTTAAAACAGAAATGATTTTCAGAAAGCTTTTGACTCATTTGCTCGAGAGGACATAGAGGGCTTCCATTTAGTACATACATGAAAAGAGAAGGCTTACTACTGGTGGCTTGTGTCAGAACTATGATTTAAATATAGAAGAAGTAAACAAGGATACAAACCTATTGAAGCTGGAAACAGGAGCAGACAAAATCTAGAGCAGATTTGCACTGCAACCAGTCAGCTTCGCGGTCTCATTTTCAAATCTTGCCGATTAGTTGCCATGGGCAACTGCTTCAGATTTGATAAATTCTCTCCATTATGTCGATTAGATGTTTTACAGTTATTTGACTTGATGACATAAGAGGCTATACCAGCAGTGCTGTTTTGCCCCTGATAAACAGTGACTTGCAATATCCGCAAAAGTTTAGAGTTAAAGCAAAAAGCAAAAATATTTGTCTCATAGTTACCCATAAAACTGAGGACCATCTGGATCATCCTTCATTGTACCACTAGGGGATTTATGTAGGGTCATCAGGAGCTCAACTACTATATCTGGCAGATTCCGGAGGAACAGGTTATCAATGTGCTGCAAAGAACATTCAGAAAAAGAAATAAAAAAGTCTTGCACCTCCAATATTGTATGATAATAAACCAAAAACTCAAGAGTACAACGGTCAATTTTTTTATTGTATAGTTACTGAGTCATTGCAATCAGCAACACAACATATTACACAGGCAAAAACAAAAACCAATTCTTATATGGCTAATGAACTACTGCATTTGAAAAAATAGGATTTTGGTACTCACCGTAAAATCCTTTTCTCTCCGTTCATTGAAGGACACAGGGAACAGATCGGAGATCCTGTACTGTAGGGTAATATCGCCACCTGCAGGAGAAGGACGCTAGGCACAAAACTAAAGACCAATCACAGCCTGGACTCAATTTTAAGCGTTTCCCGCACAGCGCAAACCAAGGCCGTGACCAATTCGCGTTCCTGTACCATAAGGGCAGTCCCTGACTCTTCGTCACTAGCAGACTCCGCCTGGGAGGAATCCCCCAGGTCGGGCTGCGCCGCCGCCGAAATTTCTCCCTCTTCCTCAGAATTAAGATTCCACTGAAAAAGATCAGGAAGAAGCAGGAAAGAATACCCGAAAAAAATTCTTAGCTCCTTACTCCTGACGCTAGGCAAAAAACTGGAGACTTGTCAGCAGGTGGGGGGTTTTGGCCACCGGCAGGGGCCGCCCCTAGGCTGTGATTGGTCTTTAGTTTTGTGCCTAGCGTCCTTCTCCTGCAGGTGGCGATATTACCCTACAGTACAGGATCTCCGATCTGTTCCCTGTGTCCTTCAATGAACGGGAGAGAAATATCTATACAGACAAACCTAAAAATAATTGCCATTTTTGGTTCAAGCAAGTAAGTCATTTAGTAGGGATGCACTGCTACCGGTTTTTCCAGACCGAGTAACGATACTTTTCCTTCAATACTTGCCGATACCAATTACGGATACCTTTTTTTTAGTGCCATGTTACAGTTTTTCTAAAACAATACAGACTAGTGATTTTAGGACTGTGGTGGGGCGCCAGGGCCTGGTCACAGCTGCAACTTCTGCGCCACTGCTAGTTCTGCCACTGACTCCAGGCTGTAGAGGGACTACAAGTCCCAGCAATACATTATATAGCAATGCAGAACACGACCGGCTATAGGGGACTACAAATCCCAGCAATACATTACACAGCAATGCCGACTAATACCATCAGCTATAGAGGAGTACAAATCCCAGTAATGCAGGCCTTGTCAGGGCTGTGCGGGTGGGTGCCAGTCCCACCAGGGCTGTGCCAGGTCTCCCCATGGCAAAGGGGGCGGTGGGAAGGAGGAGGAGATGTTAGGCTGGACCGGCGCTGTAAAAAGCCGCCACGAGGTCCCCAGCAGGCTGCCGTGAGGTCCCCAGCAAGCGAGGCAGCCGAAGTCATTTAAAAATTTAAAGGGGAGGTTTCGGCTTTAAGTATCGGTGCATTTACACGAGTATCGGTACTGGTATCGTTGCATCACTATCATTTAGGCCAGTCACATGTACAAGCCAAGCATCAATTTAAATTCAGTTAAAAAAAAAGTCATTTGTAAAGTGTTTTAAGATATAAAATGTTTTGACAACACAAGTATAGCTTTCAGTCAAACTTGAAAAATTACAGCTTAAAACAGACCAACTTCTTTCAGTAATATAATCCTTGAAGAAACGCTAATGTATGGGATTTGGACAGAACAAGGGTTACTACTGCACTGTATTTCACTCATGAAATAATAGGCTTTCTAATTTTTGTGTTTACTAAAAGTACAATACTGATGTAAGAAGAAAAACATTTTGCACTGTATATCACTCATGAAATAATAGGCTTTCTAATTTTTGTGTTTACTAAAAGTACAATACTGATGTAAGAAGAAAAACATTTTGGGACCAATGTATGAAATCTGCTATAGAACAAAATCTTGTTGACCACAAAGCAACCAGGCAGAATATTTCACACCTGTATATTAGCAGACCCCAGCATAATGCCTATTAGCTATAACTAACTTTATGAAACACCTCAGAGAAAGAGGATATGAGTCTGGTGAGAGGTGTTATTCTCTATGAACATAAAAGTTTTTTTAATCTGGAAGAAAAAAAGGATACAGCATGTTCAGTTATTTCAGGCACTTAGCATGATGCCTCTGCTGAGGATACATTTATAAAAGTCCTTCTTTTATATGAAACTAGACAGGCAGCTGGTGGCTCTCAATCCCAGCCGTCTCTGGCAGCTTCAGTTCCAATGAACGTTCCAGTGCCAAAGATGATCAGGTTCGAATCCCAGCCAGGTCACTATCTGTAAAAGGAGTTTGCATGTTCTCCCTGTGCTTGTGTGGGTTTCCTCCGGGTTCTCCGTTTTCCTCCCACACTCCAAAGACATGCTGGTAGGTTAATTGGCTCCTGACTAAATTGGCCCTTGTATGTATGTATGTGAGATAGCGACCTTAGATTGCAAGCTCCTTGAGGGCAGGGACTGATGTGAATGTGCACTATGTAAATTGCTGTGTGAAAAATTGTTGGCGCTATAAAAATACCTGTACTAAATAAAAATTAAAAATAAATGATCAGGAACCAAGTACAATGCTTCCCGATCACTATGTCAAATATTGACTATATAAGCCTTCAGCCGGCAGATGGCAGTGCAGCCTGAAGGAGCCTGTGTTTACCGGATTAATATTGTGACTGTCAAAGACAAGTACAATGTTTTAAAAAAAATTCAGAATTCACTGGCTATTAAAGTGCTAAAGCCAGAAGTAGCCAGACAACTTCTATTTTCAGGTCAGCAATGGCAGCCTCCTTATTCCTCTCAGTACAAGTTTTATTTATACATTCATACAATTAGAACATTAATAAGAAGTATTAAAAACAGAACATGTTTCCAAACAAACACCCATGAGAAATAAAATCCACATATCAAAAGCTAAACAAAATATCTATCTAGTATTAACGTACGTATTTTATTTCTTCAACCTCCTTGGCGGTAATCCCGAGTGTGGCTCGGGGTTAATTTTCCGTACCATAAGCGCTAACCCCGAGCCACACTCGGGATTACAGCGTAGCGTTACTTACCTTGTCCCTCGAGCCGCGCTGTGTCCTCCGGCCGATGCCGGCATCTGTTATCCGGGTTCCGTCCCTTGCAAGCGTCCGCGTCGCAAGGGGCAGAACCGGCGGGAATTTTAAAAGTAAAAATAACGAGAACAAAAAAAAAGGAAAAAAATGTTTAATAAATCAGACCGACAGGGAGGTTAAAGCGCAAATTATTTTTATGCAAACATTCTGAAATTCCAAGTTATAAATAGTGCATGAATCCATGCAAAATCATGCTACTTGGCTTTCTCAGTAAGTATCTTGGCTGCTCTACAAGTATAGCAGCCAGAACAGAACTTGAATTATAGGACCTCTGGCAATGTTTACATTTACAGCCAGTTATAGTGGAGCTCTATGTCCCTTTTCACATATTTACGTGTCTATACGTAGCTGTTCTGTTTTAAAAAAAAAAAAGGCAGTTATTTACATTGCACAAAACTGCATTTGGCTTATACCCTGCCCCATCATTTTTCTCAGAAGGAAAACAGCTATTGTTCGCTCTTTGAAAACCCATAATGCTCTATGCCATCAGGGGCAGTCTGTAATAAATGCATATTTGTAAAATAAAGCTTTATATATATACATAGTCTAAAAAGATAAATTCAATAACATCAAACTAACCTAAAACCATTACAGTTTCCCTTAAGAGTATTCCTATTACCTGTTTACCGAGACAGTTCTCATCTTGAAGCAAGTCATAGACTTTGTATGCGATTTCCCTCTTCTTTATCATATCAGTGTCTCCAGAGCATTCAGATACAAAGTATGGCAGAATATTCACCAAAATTCTGGGAAAACAAGCAGCCAACAGGACCTTCCAGTCCTCTTCAATGCACTGAGCGATGGAATTCACTTCTTTAAAGTCACTCTGAATGACCAAATGTGGAATCAGCACTTTGTAGCATGACCTGAAAGTGTATAAATTGTTTCAAATTATGTCTCAAAAGGTTTAACATCAAAATGCTCAATTCAAACACACAAATATTGCAAATGTGCATAATCTTTTTTGCACAAAATAAGTTATTTAAGTAGAATAGCCATACTGGGTTCCTGGATCATTTGGCATAATGTCCAAGTATACATCGCATATTTGCAATTTATGGCAGACTAACCTCCTATTTTGGCCTTTTCCAGTGATGCAAGGTACACACTACCTCTTGTCACTCCATGATGGCCACTGCCACCTTCTCCTTACCTGGTGTCTTCTTTTTCTTGAAATTGGGCTCCCAGTGATGATGTAACCCCCGTGTATGTGCACAAGAGTTACATTGTCTCTTGCAGCTCCTACTGTCAGCATCTTACAGATAATAGGAATTTACCAAAGTCAGAGTACAATAAAAACTAAAAGATAAAAAGAGATACCGGTATATACAAATCTCTTTCACTAAAAAAAAAAAAATGCTACCATTATAAACTGTTATATTTCATCATCAATCATTATTTTTTTCTTTCACTTCTTTCATTTATAATCCATTTTCTTTTTGCTTCCTCTTGTCCAACTAAATTAGAAATAGACTGGAATCTGATATTTGTAATATACATAAAGACAGCTATCATTTACCTATAGAAATCTTTCAGTGTTGCATTCTGTAACAAGGTGTAAGGAAATGTGGACAAGTTGTAGCCAGTAACGTTCATTCTCAGCCACTCGAGAATCAAGTAATCTAAATGGGAGGTCATGAAGTCTTTCACACTTCTGTATCCCAGAGTGGAGGACACTTTTTCCAAAACCTGAAAATAAAAATATTTTTTTTAATAAGGCCTGGATGGGAAGGGGGTTTAACACCGCGGATGTCAACTGGTTAAAACAGGATTTGTGGTTTACCAGTAAAATCAGTTTTGTGGAGTATAGTACAGAACACAGGAAAATTCACAGACGATTGGGTAATATGCAGGTATCACCAGATGATTGGACACTGGCCGAGCTGTGAGGACCCATTCACCCAAAAAAATGGGCTGAAAATCTCGGCTTATACTCGAGTATATACGGTAACTCTGTTACCTCCGGAAATCCTCGTTTTTTGAACAAGCATTAGAGGACAGAGGGAGAGGGTCATGTGTCCTATACTGTAAGGTACTCCAAGAAACAGATTTTACTGGTAAGTCAAAAATCCTATTTTCTTTATCGTACAGTACAAGACACATGCAGATACAAAGACGACTGGGACTTCCAAAAGCAAAAGAAACAAGGGGTTTGCAGCATAGCAAACCAGCGATGAGAATAATGACAGGTGGAAGTAAAAACAAACAGACTATGTAAATTCCTTGACCTTTGTAGTCTACTAACTTATATTGCACATGTTTGCAATATATAGTTATTTTAATGGGATTGTCACAAAACAAAATAGCTATGGGAGGAGTCTCAAATGGAAGCTTTTATTCTCTAACCCCATGCTATATATCAGTTCTGGGGCACTGAAAATTACCCTTCTCGCCTTCACTAGAGCAACATCGCTGCTCTGGAGCTAGCAGGCTATCTAAGAGCTAGAGAATGTCAGTTTCCATCTAAGGTTCCTCACACAAATATTTTTCAATGTGACAGATTTCCTTTAGAAAGTGTTTATTAGATGCAGAAAACAAGACCAATAAGAATTCAAAAGAAGCTTGATGCAGAGACAAAATGCAGGTCACTCAGATGGAAGCATTTCAAATACATTCAAATACAGAATTCCCCTGCAAGCACACTGCATTTGCCTAGCTACATATACACAAAGAATGCCATTCATTATCAACAGCATTTTCTTAAAGGCCACACAAGGCAAATCATGACAACCTAGGAGCAAGCAATGACATTAAAGGGAATCTAAACTTAAAAACCTGTTGGAGCTTACATTACTTATATGATTTCAAAAGATGCAAGTTTGGGGGTGTGGCCAGCTGGGTTCTGTGATGGCCACATACTGACTAGGCTTTCATGCCACAGAGATTTATCAGTGACTTCACAGAGAAGCATTATAGGGCAGCCTGGCAATGGAGGATTTCCAAGCATAAGAAAAAGGGACCGCAGAAACTGATGGATTTCTTCCCACTGCAACAACTGCACAAGATGGTGCACCACTCATTAGTGATCGGGTTCCCCTCGCAGCAGCGTTTGGATTGCTCAGAATAGGCCAGAATGGAGCTCTACTCCCACCAACTCTTATCACACAAGTCCTCTGCCCCAACTCTCTTACATTACGCTGCCCTGTGAAACAGAAGCAGAGTAAGGTGAGGGCTCCTTGCCTCATGTTGCAGGAAACTCTGAGGCCTCACAAACTGCTCTAGGCCAACTCCCCTACACTCAGATGAAATTTCCTATTTAACAATCAATGTTGATGCAATTTTAGATGCAACTGTTGTTTTCAGGACATGACATCTATATTTGCTAAAATTGATACAACTATCCAACAGAGTTATTCACTAAAGGGTGAAGGGAGAAGGCAGCAGAAGTGAACAATCTAGGACAACATAGCTGAACTGGAAAGTGAGCCAAGTTGGAGAATTTTGTTTACTTATCCTGCCTTCTCCAAACTCTTCCCCCTTTAGTGAATAACCCTGCAAGACTTTGGAAATCAAATATCTCATGTGAAAATTACTAAATTCTTCACAGCACATAATGATCAGTACACAGCAACATTCAGATATAGGCTGGTTAAAAACAAAACTGGAGGACATAGAAGACCACTCATGACATAATGATATAAAATTTCAAAGAATTCCAAATACATTGACACAGGCAGAGTTAAAGCCATTTTTGCTGAAAAGCCCAAGTGGCACTGACGGCTCTAGTGAAATGAGCCTTTCAAATTGCAATGAGCCAGGGAAACGCAGTGCCCTACCTTTGACAGAGTAGGCTTGCACAATGACCTGTCTGATACACCTAGAAATAGTAGAACGAGAGGCAGGCAGCCCCCTACGAGGTCCTTCAGGAAGGACAAAAAAGAAATCAGATTGATGGAAAGAAGCTGTCACTAAAAGTAAGACTCGGACTACCCTAATTACAGCCAAACAACAGAAGCCACCTGCTTAGGATGCCTTGGAACAAGACAGAAGGAAGGACAATGTCCTCATTAAGATGAAAAGAGGGCACCAGCATAGGTAGAAAAGATTCCCTAGGTGTAACTTAAGAAGTCTGACCTTAACCTTGTGTAACTCAAGAGACGGATCCTTACATGAAAGTGCTGCCAACTCCAAAACTCTCCTAGTAGAGGTTATGGCTACAAGAAAAACCCTGTCGCCGGTGAGATCTGTCAAAGAAATAGCCTGAATAGGCTCAAAGGGTGCCTGTTGATGGCAAATAAGGACCAAATTCAAGTACCTTGACGACACTGGGGTGTATTTGGGAGGAGCCAAGGACTGGAGGAAAGACAGAATTTGACCCACAGAAAAAGAACGAGGATGGTACTCGTGCGTCTCACACAAAGCAAAACAGGTTTTCCAGGTATGACAATACACCTTACGAGAGGTGAACATCCTGGCCTCTAAGAGGGTGGGAATGACAAAGTCCGACAGATTTGAGTCCCTCAAAGACCCTGGCTTCATCAGCCAAGCTGTCAAAGCCAGTGACCGAGAAGCAGGATGAAACACCAGACCCTGAGACAGAAGATCTTTGTGGTCCAGAATAGGTCATGGAGAATCTGCCAACAGGCTGAGAACACCTGGGTATCACACTCTTCTTGGCCAGTTTGGAGCCACCAGGATCACAGGACACTAGCTTCACTTTTATCACAATAAAGAATATGCAGTAACAGCATACAGGAAAAATGCCCCAGAAAAATGTACAGCCATTTATTTAAATCGCAGACTTCTCACAATTTAAAATAAATGCTGGAAAGGCATCTAACACTCACAAAGGCTTTGAGGAATAACAGAATTTAGTACAAATTGGGATAGTCAATTAAGATCTTGATTAACAGAGAAGGAAGAACTGTATTCTCTTCCCTGGAAGGTGGTTTCAGACTGGGGCATTTTTCTCGCAGACATTACTCTACCATAAGACTCAGCTCCTTCTAAATTGCAATATGACTGAAACTAACCTTGATACTATGGTTGTGTGCATATTTGCATCCATTTTTTCATTACATTACTTAGCCTTTTACAAATGATTCCACTCTGGAGAGCCATATGTTGCCTTAACAATTTATCCAAATTGTTGCGATTTCTTCCCAGCAGTTATCCGGCCTAACTAGCTGGGATGTGCATTTGTGTTTTGGGGCTTTAAAATATTGTCTTCCAAATACAACATTAAGAAATTAAATGCGTAAACAGGGAATAAGAATTATAGGAAACTAGCCTTTCTGACAAGTGTAGGATCAAGGCCATTCTCTTTCACAGACTGACAAATGGCGAAGAGCGCCTGCTTCTCACACACAGGGCTGGACAGGAGAATCACGGACACCAGCATTAGCAATGTAGAGTTCCTATTATACTTCTCATCCGGGAGCTCCTCTGGATCCTGATTACCACGGGACTGCATGGGAAGAGGGATAGAAACGTATTTGCATTAAACAATAAATATAAATATTTAATATACACGTATTAGTGACAAATAAGAGCAGGAAAGCTTTAAAACCCATCAGGTTGTCTCCTCTCTTACCAATTGGAGACATTTCCCTTTACTTCCTGTAGACACAACAAAAAGTGAGAGGAAATCGCTCCAAAGCCATTTTGGATTTTGCTTTAGTTTCAATCCCAGCAACAATGATCACTTAGACAAATACAGAGGGTGAAGGGACCAGATGGTTTCTTACCACTCATCACTCTACCCAAAAATAAAAAAAGTTTTGGTTTTTGGGCAAATCAGGAAAAACAGCACTGCTTATGTATAATAACCAAAAACCTTTTTTTTTTTTTTTAAACTGCACGAAAAATGTGTGTATTATTACCAAGTAGCTCATGCCTTCTTGGACCTTCATGTAAACATTTTCAAACGCCATCTTCTGCAACTTCAGGGGAAGAGCTTGAGATTTTGTGTCTTGAAACAGTCTAGGAATGACAGATGATCTAGGTGATGATGTGTAATCATCTAATGCAACAATAGTCATTCTACAATATTATATCAGAAATGATTATTTCAGAACCGATACCGATTATGGGCTTTCAGGCCGATAACCAATATTCAGTTTACATCCAGCTGCGCCAGCAGCTTAATGTAAACAGCAGGCAGTCGCCTGATATAGGTCAACCCCTACTGAAAGTTCTGTCAGGTCCACTCCTCTGCTGATTGACAGAAGGCAGTGGGCGGGTGCAATAGCCAGCCTGTTATTGGCTATTGCAATTGCAATAGCCAATAGCAGGCTGGCTATTGCTTCCCCTGCTATCTGCTGTTTTTTTTTTTATTCTGACAGCGACCAGCGGCGAAAATAGTTTTTCTGCCCAGCTCCTTTGATCAGCTGATCAAGGGATGCCGGCTAGAGAGTGGCACCCACTGTGCGAATTTTGGCCGGTTCCTCATTATTATTATCATCGGTAATATCTGTAGATTTAACCGATACCAATAATTTAAAAATTTGGGAATATCGCCCTCGATCATCAGTAGATCCGATAATCGGTCGACCCCTAGTACACAGTACCAAATCTGCTTCTCTAACCAAGATTACGAAAAAGAGAGACATGTTACCTGTTTGTAGACTGCGCAGCGAGCAGGCGAACCTGATGTTGTGCATCTGCAAGGAATTGAGGAAAGGCATCTCGTACAGAAATATCTGTCTTGTCTACATTTAGAAAAGCCCACTTACACTGGGGATCAACCTGTAGTAAACAGAAAACAAGCATTATGGTTTATAATGACTGAACAATTGGAAAAGATTATTGGGTGTAAAAGTGAATCTGAACTTAAAATGTGAAAATTTTCTGTCTCATAGGGAACATCTAGAAATGTTAATTGTGCCAAAGCAGTACTCTGAAAAATCTAGTGTTTTTCTTTCTCCTGAAAAATAGCAGTGCACTTCCAGTGCCTTGACACTCCTGTGCCTTCAACCTTATAGACATATATCTGCAGGGAGAGATCTGTGCTCTCTACTTGCCTTACAAGATTTGGAGTGATATTTGGTGATATTACTACTGAGCGGCTTCCTGGGGAAAAAAAAAAGCTGTACCCGAGGTCCTGCCCTGAAGAGCAAGAATATCCCTACTTTGGCATAATTCATTCTGTGAATCTGTGCTTTCTGAATCTTTCCTGCTGCTTTTTGAGTATGCCTTCATCAGTAATTAGATCACAAGTCATCGGGGAATAAGGGTTCAAATTTAACATGGGCAAGTCCTGCCTTTACTAAGATGGCTGCCAAGATGGCCGCCATAGAGATGCACTGTGGAACAAGGCATGGTAAGTCAGTAATGTGGAAAAGATCAGTTGCAAAAAGCCTATAGGCAATACTGGTGACTGATCTTTTGTCAGCAGTTTGCATTTTTGGGCATAGTATGTACATTTCATGTCCTCTTCAAGGGAAAAAGGACACGGTGACAGTAGAAAAAAGGAGTCATGGTCCGTCAATTTCTCTGTACAGGAGGAAAAAAAATCTCCCATAGATAATCAACACCAAACAGATATCAAGTGACTGTACAGAAAAAAAATCTGGAGGTGAAATCATTTACAATAACTTGACACAACAGCAGGTAAACAGTACCTCAATTAATGTTCTCATACAGTCCACAAGGGCCAGTCGTACCAGTACTGTGTGTTTTCCTTCCTTAGTCAGATGCCTGAATTACAAATATGATTATTAAAAACATGTTGAATATGGTTCAAGTGTTATGCTTATAATAAAAGAATATATGTACCAAAAGCCTTGTATGACACTTAGCAACTGTCCCTCAGCATCAAACGTCTCCTCTGTTCCCTCCTGGTCCTGCCCAAGACACAGTACAACTGGGAGAAGGCTTTTTAAAATGGCTGCACACACTTCCTGGTCTCGCCGGTAGGAGGAGCAAACATCACTGTAAACAAAACAGAGGGTGCGACACCAAAGTCGAGTATACACGGTTAAAATTTAGAACAAACAAAATCGATTTTGGAATGCTAGTTCGACTTACTAATCATTGATGCGGTGAAATCAATCAATTTCAATCACAGCAACGAAATTTTTTTGAGGTGGCATTTTGGAATTTTTCCCCCCAATCAAACTAACTACTAATAGTGAATGTGGTTTTCGTTTTGGAAAACGCCATTCATTTCAAAACCAAATGTTAAATAAAATTAAAAATCAAACAAAATTTTTTAACAACAATCGCCAAGCTGCTGATGGTATTATCGAAAGTTCCAGCAGGATTTTCCATACAAACAACCGTGTGAAAACCTACCCGTGTATACCCTACTTTACACAATACATGCAGTGACTAGAAAAGGCAAGGAGGAGACTTACGAAATAGGCTTCAGTAGCATGTTAATATCGTCCATGGGCAGAGGAACATCCTTCATAGGCAGGTCATTTAGCAGCTGTAAGTACTACAAGAGTAAGAAACAAAATTGTAATATTTGGCAAGCAATATGAAGAGCATGAAAATTGGTAATGCGCCCTTACAGAGGACCGTTATCAGGCAGATTAAAGTGCATTAAATATAATTTGTTTATAATTGTTCCTTGTATGGGAAAAAGCACAATATCCAAAGCTGAGCCATAGTTTTCAGATATCAAAAAGGCAAAATAAAAACCTGTCTGTCTGAAAATCACATTTTTGGGTGTTTGTGGTTATTGCAGAATCATTCCTATTTTCCCCTAGGATCCTCAAAGCCAACCTGTCAGCTGAACAAAAATAACTTGACTACAAATACTGATAAAGTGCAGGCAAAGTATGTGTTACTTAGTACCTTGATTTCTGTGTGACTCATAATTCAGCCATGCCCAAAATAGAACTAAGCATTCTTTTTTTAGAGTAGACTTGGAGAAACTTCATCATTCTACAGTCCAGTATGATCAACTCTAACACTTATTCATAAGACTGGTAAATAGAGAGGCTTGGAGGGGTTTACTTTAGAGCTAGACAAAAGTCAAGGTGCTTTGTGCAGTGTGTGCCTGGTATTTAGGCGCTCAATGGAGCTCCGAGTTACTTGTAATATTTGAAGGTCTAAGAGGGTGATATTACATTGACAGATTCATTAAAGAACAGGTTTGCTTTAGGTAAACTAATGCTAACCCACATCTCAAAGCAGCACACTTATCACCATACAATAATGGCGGCCTCCTCTGGTGGTTACGGTATATTCTTCTGCAGAAAGTGTCTTTGGGGTGGTTGAAGTCCCTAGTGACTTGAAGGGGGTCTTATACTGAGACTAGAGATCCTCATTAAAAAGAGCCCCATTCAGGTCAATTGGTGCCAGTGCTCAAAAGAAATTCTGCAAAGAGGCTGCAAACACAAAGAGGTAAATAAGAAGGAGGGGAAAGAGAAGTGGGGTTAGCGCCGATTATCTTAGGTGCAATGGGGAAAAGGAAAGGAAGGGGTTAGTGCTAGTTTACCGAAAATGCAAATCTACACTTTATAATGAAAAATTCCAGAATAGGATTTTTGTACTCGCCAGTACAATACCTGGAGGCCATTGAGGGAAAAATGAAGCCTTTAATCTTAACTGCTATTGGCTATTTCAAATCACAATAGCAGTCTGGATATTCAAACCCTGCCCACTGAGCAGAGGAGCGGCCCGAGAAAGTTCTCTCTCAGGTCCGCGCCTCTGCTCAGTGGGCGCAAGCAAGAGTCAGCCTGCTATCTGTGAAAGACACACTCAAAACATGGTGCCCGTGTCCTACATCCCCCCACTGCATCACTTGTAA
>NW_017306497.1:1490047-1497180 GCF_000935625.1 Nanorana parkeri
GGGCAGCACATAATTTACAAATTAAAATTACTTTTATCCTTATTTTGTGTCTCTCTTCCAGCTATTTCTAGACTAAATTCAGTAATATAACTATAAAAAAAGGGGACGCTTGGGATGATGAGATATATTCTAGCATCTTTAATACTAAAATAATCATGTGACAAAGATTTCCTAAACATCTAAACACGTTACACCGCCTACCCTTCACAGTGTTGGTTCATACTCTTGCGTTTGCTTACACTAACATATAGCAACATTATTTATCTCACCACACGAAGATGAAGAGGTTTGCTGGTGTCCAGTGAGTTATCAATGAGGTTGAGGAGTTTTCTTCGTATATCAGAAGGTCTGAAATTCACAGAATGGTTGACAGCAGCGGATGCACAAAAACACAGGAACTGCAGGGCCTGCATCAGCACCATCTCTGGTTTGCTGAGGTGATCCTCTGACAAAGGGCTTACTGCACCTACAAAGAAAACACTCAAGTTGTTGAATAATGGAAGCCAATGCATCAGCATGATAGCCAGGTAACGGACATTTTTCAGGAGGAGCAGTTTAGTTTAGTTTTTTTACTGTCTAAGTTTTCCAATATCCACAAAGGTAGCTAAAAGCCCCTGTATTCCAGACCCATTCCAACAGCTCACAGGCATCATAAATTATTTTCCTCATCCTTTGCATATATTCTCCGAGTCTAATTAATTTACTCACCAGTTACATTTTGCAATTCTCCATAGTCTGCATTTTCTGTAGCTTCAGCAGGAGAATGGTCATCAATAAGATCTACAGCACCTTGGTTATCTACATCCATCTTTGCTTCTATGTCACCATCCATAAAATCAACCTCCATGGCTTCCACCGTACTGCCACTGCTCATTATCTGAAATCGTACAGAGACACTAAAACAGAGCAATTTAAAACATAGGCACAGGAAAAAGAACCTGCATTTCTTGCCATGTTTAGAAAGGAAATAATAAAGTTCATAGGAAGGAGGGTACATTTTTAGAAGGTGACTTCCTAAGTCACTATGGACAGTTAATTTTGCCTACACCAACAAAGCAGGTGCAACTACAACTAAAGGTTATGCTTCCATTTGGGGTGGATCAAAAGACAGGATTTAATGTGAAAAAGAAAAAAAAAAAACTGGCAGCCACCTTTGCCACATTTCACAATGTGCCTTATTCACACAACCCTGATGAAGCCATTTTCTTTTTTTTTGGTGGCGGAATGCTATTTTGACATGATTTATTTAACATGTTATTCTGCTTCAGCTGGTGTGTTTAGAGAAACGGTATAATCAAAAGGGACAGTCACTGAGATAGTCCCTAGTTATCTATCACTCTCAATATCTCTCTCCCCCTCTCTCTTTTGAATATTAAGTAAAGAAATGGTATTTTAAACTGAAGTTTAGGAATATTTTTGGCAACAGTTACCAAGGATACTAGAAAGGTAACCCTAGTAATATACACCACCAATGAAAAATTCTACTTCTACCTTTCCATTTTCCTATCACAGAGAACATCAAACTATAACAGATATCTTCCATTCAGAAGTGATATAGGTTACCATATGCAATTCATTATTTTCACAGGTAAGAACAAAGATAACGTGCAAAATCTAATGTTGCATAAGCAACAACATTAACTTACCAAATTCCTAGAAATATCACATAAGTCACTTAACATTCTTGATGTTAAAAGACGTAGGAATAAATCCATAAAAAAATGAGTTGGATGAGACTGTAAACAAAAATAAAAAATGAAATTAGTACAAAAAACTTAAAAAGGACTGGAGAAACTTACATGATTCAGGGATTGGATGAGCATGTATATATTTGAGTAGAAGCAGGTTGCAATTTGTGCTGAATCTATACAAGATACTTTACGGCAGTCAGGTGGGCTACGCAATCAGTTTACCGTCATGTTCAGAGGTAGGCTCTAACTAAACATGTCATTAATAAAGTGATGTAACATACTGTATCTAATTGGTACACAAGCTATTTTGTGATTTAAAAGGTATTAAATAACCCCTGCCCTGCATTCAGACATGATTTTCTATTGCTGATAACGGCAAAAATGGTTTTCTCTGAAACCCTAGCAGTCTGTAAACATACAACTTGTCAACCCCTTGCTCATGTAACTAGCTTATTGCCTTCCTTTAGTAAGAGTAAAAATAAAAATCTATTTTAAAGCCCAAATCCTGCTGCTTTGGTTTTTTTGTTGTTTTTTTAACATAAATGTATATAAATTAAATCTAGAAACACAATTCTAAGATATTGCAGCTTACTAATCCTTAGATGTAGTGGCAGCATTAGTTTTATTTTTCATGCTAAGTACATTTTCTGCAAGTACAGAAAAATACCTATTCATCTTGCCAAAAATCCAGTGTCCTTGTAACTTCCTGTTTACTTAACTAAAATCTTGAACAATGTTAAAGGCCTCTCAAAACTTCTTCAGTAAACTACATCTCACCCTATGTTATGGAGAAGAGGTGGTGTTCTGTAGTCCTGTCCTAGGGTAACAACACTGACCCTCCACTAATACAGTACAGTAAGTGACAGTTGTCACCCTAGGACAGGGAGTGTGTTACTGGCATGATCACCATATGGAGAGGGAAAAAAAAGAGAGCAAAAAGCCTGGGCTCAATTCATTGAGCTAACACACCAGGTTAAGTATCCTTATTTATTTTTTCTTATAAAAAGTAACCTTTTCATTTAAGTCTAGGAGAAATTGAAAATTACAGTCAAATGGCTGAAAACATAGTGTTAACGAATTATGAATTTAGCATTTTATTAACTTCACTTTTCAAAAAGGAACTTAGCCACATACTCATGATAAGGAGAAACAATTACCTTTTTACAGTTACACACGCAGCTCAGACAATGGGATATAATCATCCCTAATGAGACAATTTTAGCTTCCTCATTTAACTTTCCCTTTAATAATGATGTGGTCTCCCCAGCATACTGCATCAAAATCTGTAAATAAAAAAAAAATAAAAATAAAAAAACACTAGAATTTCTTTACATACCATTAAAAATATATCTGTAAGGATTCCAGTAAAAACATTGAAAGGCATTTTTGTACCAATGTTTTACTCCAAAGGCTGGAGTGCACAACCAACCTTTGGAAAGTCAATATTTACATACGTTCTACAACCAAAAGTTTGTGGACACCAGAGCTCGTTGGACATCCTATTCCAAACCACTGGCATTAATGTGGAATTGACCCCCCACTCTGCAGCTATCACTGCCTCCACTCTTTGAGATGGCTTTCCACAAGATTTTAGGTACTTGAGGGATTCTAGATGTGCTATGGGAATGTAGGCCATTGACATAAGAGGTATATCCTGGCACCTTATGATACCTGCTCTTCTTTGTATAAGAAGATTTTTATACTTACCATAAAATAGTATTCTTCAAGTCTGTTGGGGACACAGGATTGTACAATAGTCTATTACATGTGGTTAATACTGCCACCTACAAGAGGTTTGGACACTAGCAAACCGAAAAAAAACTTTAAGCCAGCCCCAGCATAACCCTGCCTCCAAGCATCATGCCTCAGTTTTATGAGTAAGCGCTTTATACAGCAAAAACACAGGGGCACAAGGCCTGTGACCCTCCACAGGATCGAAGAAAAAGATTTAAAGGCAAGCACAAGAAATCTTATTTTCTTTATTGTCGATTGAGGGACATGGGATTGTAGAATAGCCTTGACATGTAGGATGCCATTAACACTCCAACTGAGGGGTAGGCAAAGCCACTGGTAAAAAAAAAAAAAACACAGCAAAATAGGGCCTTACTAAAATCAATCTCAATCAATGAGGAGAGGCTTGATAAAACAACATTTTCCAATAAGGAAAAGGACAGTTTCAAGGAATGACATATAGGTTCAAGCTGGTGTTCCAAAGGCAGGATTGAGAATTGCAGTGTATGTTCTTGGAGGGAACTCATGACTCCAGATTTACAAACATCCACCATAACAAAACCAAAAAAAGGAAGAACTACGAGTAAACATACCAGAAAATAGCTTAGACCAAGCGACAAACCTCCAAAAATGAGAAAAAATATGACACACAATATGTCTACATAAAACAAACCAACTGGATAACAGTCAAAACCCCTCGACTAAAAAAGGTAAAAGGAGGCAAAATATAAGGGGCGTTCTCAACCAGAAAATATCTCACAAGAGATAGGTATGGATGAGAGATTTTGTCCTTAATAGAGAAAAAAAAAAGAGGGCGAGGAACTGTGTGAAGAGAAGGAGATGAAACTAAGGATACCAGATTTTTGGTATTCCTAGTGGAAGACAGTGTCTTGGGGAAAGGACAAAATTATACATAGAAGAGCGCAACCACCTAAAAAATTGTTTAGATGCTAAGCATCCTGTAATGACTAACTGTTTAAATAAATTGGTTGATAAATAACTCACGGTTGTGATGTCATGGATGGACATGCACTCCCTGCAGTCAGCGAAGTATTTCTGGATGGAAAGATCTGGACGGTCAGGATCTAAATGGTCTAAGATCTAAATAAACCTCTCCAGGCTGCGTCCTACTCTCCCGGTTGTTGAAGAGCTTTTGCACACCATTTTCCATATAGTTAACAAGTGAGAAACCTGACCATATTACAGTTGTGCGCTTCCATGCATTTTTTGTTCAAATTGGGGAAAGGACAAGGCAGTCAAAAACCTTTCAAAATGGACAGAAACGAATACTGATGGTGCATCTCAGAAAAAGGACACATCTTAACATAAAACATGCTCACTATTTAAGGAGAAAGATGTAGTTGAGATATAAATAGACCCCAGGATGAAGGAAGGGATAACCTTGCAAATGTATAGAGAAGTATAAAGGAAAAATGTTCAAACTACTTAAAGATTTTGCCATGAACTGCTGGGGTGCAGGTTCCCCACTCATCAGCACAATTCTATATGAACTGAAGTACCGGGCATCTTAAGGGATAAGGATGAGTGGGGAACAAAAATGTTTCCATCGTCATAGAAAGTAAATATATTCTTCAGGGAAGGTTAGAGGGGAGAGTACATACCCAAGAATGGGAGAAAAAAAGGAAATAGTAGTACAGAACTAAGTGGGAAATCTCCCAAGCAAGGATATCCAGTAAAATTCATGCATTCGGTAATGTTGGCAAGGAACAACCTGGAGTGTGACTATGATATTCAAATTTATTTAGTATAGATACTCCACTAAAGGTTGAGAAAAAAAGAAGGAGCTGCAAAAGAAAACCTGAGCATTCTAACACAAAGAATCACATAAAAAGCTATATTGTGGAGGAATAAACAGACAACCTCACACAAGGAAGTGGGGGCATGTTACTATGCAGAAGACTAAAGCTCAACACACATCCTACAATCTGATTGTGCAATTTCCTTTAGATCTATCAACTACTATTGCAAGGATTTGTTTACCCGATTGGATGCAGATTGTTTGAATAGACTAGGTAGGTGCTCTTATTACATAGTTTTGGTAGATCTAAAGTTGAATGTACAAACATTGTATGGTCAGATTGTAACATGTGTGGTGACCATAAAGCTGGCCATACATTGTTAGAATGTCAGCCAATTCACAGAAATTGTCTGAAACTCTTAAGGTGCATGCCCCTGCCAGCACAAAAATGTTTATTACTAAATTGGTTTGTGTTGAAGAAGTCAGGCTGAAGTTTTTTGCCAGAACAGTGACTGCAGCCAGTTAGCTGCAGTCACTGTTCACGTATCCCAACAGTGGCCGGTGCCGCAGCATGAGATTTTTTTATATTCATGCTATTTGGTATGGATGGAGGAAGCTGTTAGATTAAAGCCAGGCATACACTGAGTGAATTTTGGCCGATTCTTGATTAAATTTGTTCAGTGATCGGCCCTGTCGACAACCCTCCGTCCAACATCCTTCAATCAGAAAAACAAAGGAGCCAGGTGGAAAGGTATTGGTGGAACAGTGACTGCAGCCAATTACCAGGAATACCCATACATGTAACCTGAAGGCTATAGTAATACATTCATATTCAGAGACTTGAATGTCCTTGAAGCTGTCGCAGTCTAAGACCCCGTTCACATTGAGCGATTTATCGCGCGGCAAATTACCGCACGATATCGCTTTCAATGCAATCCAATGGGGCAAAGGGTCCTGCTGTCGCGGGTCGTGTGTCGCTACAGCAGGACCCTTTTTGCAGCGGATTTAGCCGCGATTCAAGCTTGCTCAATGCAAGCTTGAACGCGACATCGCGCGGCAAATCTCGTGATGTCGCGCAATATGCAAATCGCGCGATTTGCATATCGCGCAGTGGGAACGGGGCCTTAACTGTGCCATGGTTCTTAGCCTGGAGAGAGCTCTGTGTCTAACAGCAACCAAAGGTCTGGGAAGGGCCAATAGGCAAAGCCTAGTGCCCGAAGGTCACATTCCAGGGAAGCCCTGCAATCCTTGGTTCCGCTGTGTCCAGGTACGGCTTCCAAGGCAGTGCCAAAAATGAGCTGACTCAGATAGATGCTAAGAATAGACTAGCTTAAGAAACATATTTGAAGTTTTAATTGAACATTTTGAAGAAACAATCATCCACAATGGAATCTTATTTAAAAACAAAATAATGAAGAAAAAAAAATCTGAGTTTTCAACAGCAGAGCTGAGGAAAAAGTGTCCAACTACAGGGTTATACAGGGGCTGGCTTAGCATTTGTTTACCAGTGTCTAAACCTCCTGTAGGCTGGGTTATTATACCCCATGTAGGCTGGGTTATTATACCCCATGTCAGACAACTATTCTACAATCCTGTGTCCCTCAATGGATAATAACGAAATGTTAGCTTTCAGAACGGTTTGTCAATAAAATTTGCTGAATGGACAAAGTGACATGTCAATAGGATCACTCTCCCTTCCACCCTCCCTTACTTTTTCACCATACTCCCCTGCCAATTTGATGACAGAGCCCTTGGATATATGTAGTAATACAGGGATGTGGAATTCGTATCGCCTGACGCCCGGTACATGTAGTTCCGGGCGCCGAGGAAGTGTTTTTTTCACTGTTTTAGCCCTGCTACGGACAAGTAGCAGGGCTGGTTTTCTTATCTTAAATGAGCGCCGCTGCGAGCAGGGGGTGTGGGCCGCTGAGAGCGGGGGGGGGCGTGGATGG
>NW_017306497.1:1497904-1523269 GCF_000935625.1 Nanorana parkeri
AATAAAAATTTTACTAAATAAAAATGTAAAAAATAAAAAGGCGATAAAGTAAAAATAATAAAACAAATGAAAATTTTTTACAAAGTAAATAAAAATGTAAAAAATTAAAACCAGCCCTGCTGCCCCCATCTGCATGCGAATAAACGTGCAGTGTTTGCAACTGCGATCGTGTGCAACCACAGGGGCATGGCGGTATTGCAGCAGGAAAACGCGCAATCTGCCAGGCACGACTGGGGTGCCATTAGAAAATAATGGCACTGCCAGTGCAATCGGCAGTGGTGTGCGATCCGTGACTGCCCGGTCATCGTGCACGAAACCGAGCGAATGGCTGGGTGGTCATGGAATCACACACTGCTGCCGACCGTGCTGTCGGTGCAATTATTTTCTAATGGCACCCCATGTCGTGAAAATAGGTACATCTACCTTTTTTTCAGCGATTGCCACGCAGCTGTAGCCCTATACATGTGGATGCATATTCACTTTCCCAAGTAATTTGGGAAAATGGAATTATCCGCACAAATCTCCCTCCCACTATACTTACCTTTCGGCGAACGGTCCTTCCCGTCCACCAGTACGGGTGTACTATCTCTGTACCTGTTCCATGTATTCTTAATTTCGCTCGCAAATTGCAAGCACTCGTTGGTCAACGCAGTCACCTGACGGCACTGACCAATGAGAAGCGCTTCTTAGCACTGCTAAATATGGTTTTGGTTAAAAAAAATGTTTTGTATCAGGACAAGTAGATTGTCATGAGGGACAAGTAGATTTGGCCCCTGCTTTAGTCCTTGGACAAGTGGTTTTTTCAAAAATTTCCACACCCCTGTGTAATGCAAGTAAATGTGCATGTGATTTCCGACCCCCTCTGCCAAGATGCAGCAAGAGTGAAAAACTACCAGGCCTGAACACTGTTAACATGGGCGATGCAGGAAGGTCATTAAAACTGTATAAGCTCCAAGATAGAGCTGACTTATGACTCAGATTCAGTGTTCCCACAGACAAACAGGGTGACAGGAGAATATGTGAAAGGTATCAATGGGTTGGTGACCCTAGACACAATCTATCTCTATCGCTTTCTTCTTTTCTCTTCCTACCTCTACCTACTACATTTGCAATTGATACAGTATCATACCCTTTCAAGAAAAGGTGAGTAAAATATAGGTGGATGAAAAGACATTATTTTTAGACACAGCTGCACAAGTTCAAAAAAATTGGCAACTGCACAAATCAAGGGCTATCCACAATACAAAACACAGAAATTTCACAGCACGCGTACCAGTCAGCCTGCAAAAAAAAAAAATTGCAGTTTCTAACAAAATGCCTGAATGAGGTTTAGTTGCATAACTTTTGCAAAATATGTGGCAGCCACACTGCCAAGGCTACCTTTGGTAGTATGGTCCTAACGCTAATCTATGAGAGCCTCCATATTGGAGCATACATAGCAGTGGATAAATTGAATGCACGTATGTCTGGAAGTTGCCCACTCCTTCTTAAAGGCACAGGGAAACACTGGAAGCTCAGCACATCAAATGTCAGCTGAAGGCTCCAGTGTGTCCCCACAGCAAATGCAGCAAACAAGGAAAAAGCAACCACACCAATCAATTTATAACTAGCCTTAAAAGCAAGGTGCATGTGGAAGGGCTTTCCACAACACAGAACACAGCTACACAAGTTACCTTGGCTTTTTGGAACAAAGTAGATTTACAGGCTTCCTCTTCATTAATGACCGCAGCATGGCAATAACAAGCCAACACCCCAATCAAGAGGCTGGCGCACTGGACTAGACTATCGGGTGGAGTGGTCTGGAGAAAAGAAAACAAGTTATGTAGTAAAGTGACATGAATTACCCATTGTGACCTTGATATACATAGCACTTCCTGTCTGTGTTACTCTAAATCCCTCCATAAACTATTGTTCAATTATCTCATGTCATGCAGAGCACAAATAATCATAATCGATATTGCAGCAGACAGGTTGTGGATGCTAGTGACTTGGCAAGTTTGAGTATTTTATAAATTCTTCTATTAATTTATCTATACAAATAAACAGAGATTACCTGCAGCTATCTCTGATGCACAGGTACTAATGGGATTATCCCCTGAAATCAGCTAAATATTGAATATGTAGGTTGAGAAAACATGAATACGTTTTTCTATTTCCTATTCATTTTTTTGCAGACGATTCAAATACCTTCAGCTGTGGAAATTTTCCATAGCTACTTTGTTTCTCCACAGAGAAATAGGTCTACCAATTTATTATAGTGAACACGAATTTTAAGATGTAAAGACTTGCTAAAATATAGGAAACATCTAGAAGTATTATTTGTGCTTAAAACTGTACCTTTTGTCTTGAATTCCCTCTAAAAATAGCAGTGCACTACCTGTGGCTAGGCAACCCTTTGCCTTGAGCTTCATAGTAACATATCTTCCAGGCAGGATCATATAAGGCACTGTGCTTGTGACTGCTAGTCTCATGTAATTTGGAATGACATCTGTTGATGTCATAACTGTGCTTCCCACTGTTCTTGCTGTACAGAAAGCTGTACCTGAGGACCTGCAGTGCTAGGATGTCCCCGGTTCTGATTCATTCATTTTGTGGATCTGTCCTTTCAACACTTCTCTTCCTGCTGCCTGATTGTTCTTATATCATGAAAGGAGAATTATGAGGCGAGTTATTTTCACTCAGCCTCATAATCTGAGCCGACCTGTGACAATGAAACTGTCAAAGGTCGGCTCAGTAGATCGGGAAGTGAGCAAACACATACCGGCGCTCGCTCACTTCTTGATCTATCCCTGCAGAGAGCCGTGACTGTCACTCACGGCTCCCTGCAGGAATTCCCCCGTCCCCGCTTCGATCCTCAAGCGCTGACTTGCAGAACGGACGGGGGAGGGGGCAGGCACAGCTGGCTCTAAATGGAGAGTTTTGGCTCAGACTCAGTAGGGGGTATGTCAGACCTCTGCACAGAAGAGATCACTGATTCACTACTGACCGCAAGGGCCCCACTCTGTGGCATGCAAGTTCTATCGGGCTATAATTTTTTTTACACAAGCATATAATAAAAAAGTGACTGACCCACTTGAATGAACAAACTTTTCTATCATCTATCCTGTCACTAGTGGCCAGGTAAACTCCACAGGATTATAGCCCACTGGTTGGTTGTTTTGTCATGTGAGATGGTATGGCATGATAAAATCAAGCGTTGCAGAATACACCAGTATAGCAGACATATGAGGGCATACCTCTGGGGAGTAGCTGTTGAGTAGCTGCTCGGATAAAGAGAGCAGATCACATTCTAATTTCTGTTTTAGACAATGATTTACAGTTAGACACGTGGAGCTGGCCTGCCCAGTGGTCACCACGGCAGCAGCATTGGAAATTGTAACCACTTCATTAAATGAGGATAGAAGGTACAGCTCTTCAGTTTCTGAGAATCTGCTGTCTTTTCCTTTTTTATGATGCAAGCTGGAAATAGAAAAAAAACTTACATTAAAAAAAATATACAAAATCTTTGTACTAAGTTATAATCTTTGATTGCAATGAAGCCAGGAATAGAATTCACAGAGTAACAGCTTTGCTCACTATGGAGCAATGAATTTAGCAGTACCTCTGTTCTGACCAACCAGATCAGGAATATAGTAAGTTTGTGGATCGCCTTTCAAATTTAGAAGACCGGGGAAGTAGTTGAATCACCAATTTTTGCAGCATTCAACCAATTCATCCCCTGCCCAATAAGGGGGCTACAAAAAAAATAGAAAGGATGATAACTACCTTCCTGTGGAATAAAAGAAAAAAAGGCCTGGCACACCGAGGCTTTTGCAAATACTTCCTAGCAAATCAATTGTCCTACACTCACAATTGGCTTACAATGTATAAAGATAATGCAGTAGTATTGGTGCCAACACAAGGACATGAATAGGTGTGAGTGGGAGCAGTTCACACCAGTGCGTTGTGTTGCGTTGCCCTCTACTGAAAATAAAACAAAACCTAAATGTAACGGATGTCAACGCAATATGCAAACTCAAGTCAATGTACCTCCATTGGCTCGTGTTTATGGCTTCGGTCCCGTTGTAAAAATACACCCTTACAATATGAGACTGACCAATAAGCCTGGAACAGAGGGCCAAAAATGTGTCAACTCTGGAGGAGCAATTGGAAAAATCCAAGGCTCCCCCAATTTGAGGAAGTCCCTGATCGAATCCTTTGGGCATCAAAAGGGGTGAAAATGTTAAGGAACATTATTGAATACTAATAATAACAATAATAATATTAAAAATAATAAACATGTCTTGCAAGGGACTATCCCTTACAACTTGTCTCTGCAGGAGATCGCCCTATGCAACAAAAATAGTGCATCCCATTTACTTTATTCATACCATCTGGAATTGTAGCAAAATCCAAACCACGTAGACACAGGTCCTGAAGTTAATTTCATCCATAACTGCTCTCTCTATCAAACCAGAAATTAAAGTATATGTCTTGGAGTGGTGGAGCTCCTGGCCACACTGAAAAACCCTGAACACTCTTGGATCTCCTGATATATTATGCTTGAAAATCTATTGTTGTGGAATGGAAATTCCTTACACCACCAACGATTACCTATTGTAAGTCCCTTTTTAATCCTTCACTACACCTATAAAAAAATAACTATAAATAGCAGAGGGTGCCTTAATAAATTCAACAATGTTTGGTCTCCCTGGCCTGGAGTCCCCTGACACAGTCACAGTCTTATTCGACTAGTCACGTTTATTCTGCTTGAAGCCCCCCAATGAATTTCATTATATGGGAGGGCCTGATAAAAAGGTCTGGCTGTGCAACTCAGACCACTGCAACCTCATTCGTATCTCTAGGCTATCTTCCTATATGGGAAGTTACAGCACCTCCCCATTCCCTCCATACCCTTGCACATCTCTTCGCATCATACACAAACTGAGACTGGAAAAAAAACAAAAAACCAGCATACTCCTCAGTAGATATGGGCACTATACGTGCCGTTATTGATTGCTCTACCCACTTATGGTATTTTTCTCCATGCCATTTGATGAAACCCTGAATGTGATATGGTATCTACTCTCTCATCTTGATATGCACATACACCAGCAGCAGAGCAGAAATGTTATTGAGAATTATCACATCACCTGTGTTTTGATTGCACACAGTGTTCTAATGTAATTGCAAAATTGAATAAAGTGAATTGAAAAATAAAACATAAGATTGAAAAATTAGGATGAGTCCGATCCAGGCAGTACTAAAGAAAAGTGAGTGGGGGAAAAAAACGGAGTGAATTATGAATACTGCAATTGCCAACCTCCTCTGGAAAATACTAGTTGCCTGGCTGTCTCTAGTGTCAATAGAGACACTGACTGCACTGAGTGAAGTCAGAAAGTAACAACATACTTGTCCCGAATAGTGACAAAGTATTGATGCAGATGATCCAACATGACAGCCAGGTATTACAGATTTCCTTTAAACACAGTCCTCAGTCCTTCACCCCATTATTTTGGAAAAATTTGCTCTTTAAATATAAACAGTGCTTTTGGTAAGGTTCAATGACACCTATACACATGTGATGCAATTAATGAATTTTACAGCCAAGACTTGGAATTCATACTAAAATTGAATTTATGAACAATACAGTACAACACATAGCTTAGCCACAAAAATGTTACTTAAAAGTCAGTTGTATACCAATAGGATTATTTTGATCCCTTAATTGACTCACCACTCTACTGGATTCCCAAAATATGACATAGCAGCACTGGAATCCTTCATTGTAAGGCTCACAAGAGCTCTATGGAAGGGAGGGTGGTCGAAGTACCTGAATATGTGGACAGAAACATTTAATGAGATATCACATTTCACTATGCACACAGATTATACATTTACTGCATTGCACTGGAACCAAATGGATTTATGAATTCACTGACAACAAATTATGGTTTTGTAATCAGCAGTGCTTGAAAAATGATACAAGCGATCGAGCGTCTCTCGAGACGCTCGATCGCTTGACTATAAAGCTCCCGGCCGGCCGTGTAATTACAACGGCCGGCCGGGAAGCTGCTCGTCGGGCTCCACAGTCTGCTCGTCACAGACGAGTGGATTTTTCGAGCCCTGGTAATCAGTTTGGTAGTAAGAAATCTGCTTGATCTCACTGGAAACTTTTCCTTTTAGTTTTGGATAGAGTGAGGAATGTTTAAGGGTGCATTCACACCAAAATCGGAAGGTACGCCAAAGTCAACGAAGGGTTGATTGAGTTGTGATTGTACTTTCCAATTTCCTTCTGATCCAATGTGTTTTGTCCTAGTTTTTTCTTTTCGGCAAGATTCATGTGGTGTAACATGCCCCGAGTGGACATACTTCACTGTACTGGCTTGTAATGCATTAGCACACGCGTTTTTGATGCATTGCTCTGAAAAAAAAAAAAAGTAGAGCATGCACTACTTTTTTTAGTGCAACATATGATAATGCAACACTACAGTGTGAACTGCTCCCATTCATTTTTAATTGCCTTTGCGTTATTATCCTTTAAAAAAAAAGAATGGTAACACAATAGAATCCATTGTGAATGGGGCCTAAAACCCCTGCCAGGTTATTTTTGCTGTATTTTGTTGGAGATTTCTCTTCACACCTTTTCCTGGAGTCACAACAGGAAGCAAGAGGAAATCTCCTCTTAGGAAGTTTCATTTTAACAGGTGTCCTCTGTAGATTTAGGCCTTGTTCACATGGGCGGTAGGCTCCACCACCCCTGTGAAAAACAATCTGCGGTGGAATCCTTTTCAGAGGGTGCATGACAGCCGGTTTACATATATGCCAGCGGTGAATTTGGTGTCTCGTGGCTGATTTTTTACTCTTTAAATCTCTATCCCAATGAGTATTGTGCATTTGCTATTTAAAATTTGCCATACCATATGTAGAAGCCTGAGCGGCTGCTATTTTGGTTTAACTGCCTGTTTTAACACCCTCTTGAAGCTCATGTGAATGAGGCCTACCCTAACTTCTTGTTCTGGTGATGACTCTAAACAGTTCTGTCAGTACAGGGAATTATAGAAAAGCTTTCAATTGGGGACGAAGATTGCAACAAATACATTTGTCAGCAAAACAGAGAAGTCAAATTTTTGTCAGGATATTATTAGTGTCTTCCAGTCCGAGTCACTCACTTAGGGTTGCCACCCGTACGGTTTTCAGCCGGACAGTACGGTTTTGGCATCTTGTGTACGGGTTTCAGGCCACCTCAGACACGTACACAAGATGTCACAGTTTCAGGCAGATAGGGGCAGCCCCGGGGCCCTGGAGAGGAATACGTGAAGGAGGACCTTCTGCTGTGTGAGCACAATCCCGGCAGTCAGAGTGTGCGGCTGTCTGTGCGGCTACAGGTACGTGGCTTGAGGGGTTAATCAGGGCCGGTACTAGTGTGGGAGTGTTGAAGAGACAGTGCCATAGTCTCTGAACTGTCAGATCACTGTCTCCTGTCCCGGTGGAGCTGCGTGGGGGGGGAAGGGGGAGGGGGGAAGAAAGTGAGGGAGTGTAATTCTTAGGCTGATTTTAGCTCTTGCTGTGAGGACCTGTAAGGAATAAGGTGACCGGATTTCCTTGTGTCCATGATTTATGCAGAACCTCCTTGAAGGGAATCTGCTCACCTTATTCCTTACAGGTCCTCATAGCAAGAGCTAAAATCAGCCTAAGAATGACACAGAACAGAAGAATATTCAGCGCTCTCAGATGGATGGGGAATGTATATGATGGGTGAGCTGTATGGTATGCAGCCCTAAAAAAACAGGAGGAGAATGCCTGTAAACAATACAACAATAAGAACACACAAGGGCACAATAAGCTTGATGGTGTGTATTCTAAAGACTACCTGTCTCTATGTCAAAAAAGGTGGCGCACTTACATATAAATCCTGGAACTGGACGAAGGGCAGACTTAATGGAGGGTCCGGTTGACGAATATGTATTGCTCCACGATGCTGGTGTATGGAGTATACGGCCAGAAAGTGCCCGCCATGTCCCCAGGTCTTAGTACCAACATTAGTATCACCTTTCCTTGGCCGCTTGCCGCCCCGACAGCACCTTTCCACCACCGCTGTCAGACGACTTATATGCTGCTGACCCCAACAGGACTCACAGGCATGGACACCAAGTGCCGATATTGAATCTAGCACTGCACTGACTCTCCATTAAGATCCATCCGAGCGCACACACGGCAGGAACACAGACCGAGTCCTTGCTCTTCATCCCTCCTCTGCCTTGCACCCCGCACTATCCACACCTGGCGGGCACTTTCTGGCCGTATACATCATACACCAGCATCGTGGAGCAATGCATACAGGTCAACCCGACCATCCATTAAGGCCGCCCTTCGTCCAGTTCCTAGATTTATATGTAAGTGCGCCACCTTTTTCCCCCTTTTTTGACATAGAGACAGATAGTCTTTAGAATACACACCAATGACACCATCAAGGTTATTGCACCCTTGTGTGTTCTTATTATAAGAATTACACACACTTCTTCTGGTCTGGGTGTCTGCTGACACCCGGACACAAGACACTAAGTGCCGATACTGGCACTTTACATTTCTTGACAGATGCGGCTGCCTGAGGTCCCCAGCAAGTGTGGGACCTCAGGCAGCTGCATCTGCCTGAATCGTCATCTTGTGAGCCGGGCGCCTGTAAACAGGTACAGGCCGGCCCGCACATCTTCTCATCCTTCGGCTCCTTCCTGATAGCATGCTGCCTGCCTCCAGACCCCTGATGAGACCCCGCACTTCCCACACAGCCACCTGAGAGCCAGCATAGCCCACCTGAGAACCCGCATAACTCACCTGAGAGTCCGCACAGCCACCTGAGAGCCCATGGAATCTACCCGAGAGCCCTCACAGGCCACCTGAAACCCTGGAGACATCAGGACACCACCCCAGAACACAGAGTATGTAGCTTCATATTATTTTGTGTTGCTGTATAATGTATGCTGGGAGTTGTAGTCCTCTATAAATTGTTTCCTTATTCCCTCCCCTGGCTGGCTCTTCTTGCTCTTTCTCCTGGCTTCCTCTCCTCTATAATCCCCCCCTCCCCCCCCCAAAAAAAAAAAATTTTTCCACACACAGTGCTTGAGTGTTCGGGTTTCACTTGAAGAAAAGGTGGCAACCCTACACTCACTTCATTTGCAAAATACACCCTTAGTCTCCTAATTGGACAACGAAGCAGCACAATGACCAGCCATCAGTTATACCCTGCTCCTATCAGGTTTTTCCCTATCAGTTATTGTGTACTTTAGAAAAGCCTGATTGGCCTCCAGTCCTAACTGTCCCACTTCCGCTCTGAGAACTTTAGCTAAATATAATAGTATTTAAAAATACATATGGTAAATCATACATCATCATATAGATAACTAAAAGTCACCAGATAGATTTAATCTTTAAAGTAGGACTATGGTCAAAGCATTAAATCACATATCTGATGAAGGCTACCCATTCCAATGAGACCAGACTCCCTGTCCTAAGTGTCCCCTAGAACATTCTGATAATATGTGTTGCTCTTGTCAGTAAAACCATTGGATATGCACTTCCTTTGATAAAATGTCAACCATTTTGCAGTGAAACCTTTGGTCCATCCGTCACCCTTGCTGCTGCCATAAATGCAGAGTTACTGACACTGTTGATAGCCCCACCTTTAGGTTGCCCATTACTCTGCAGGGTTTGCAGGGTAATGATGTAAAAGCCCTGCTTAGTCCCTTCAACCTTCTCTGGGAATATCTAGCAGAGAATTCAGCCTCCGAGCAACATTTACCATTAAAAAAAAAAGGGGTAAATTACATTTCTTTAAAAGACATTTAAAATATTTATGTGCTTTGAAAATACTTGTTTATCACTTTGAAAGGGAAAAACAAAAGGCTTTAGATGTATACCAGTGTATTACAACTGGCACAAATCACTGGACAGTAAGAACGGTATACTGCCCTGGTTCATGTCCACTAAGGGCTAGAAAAACTCAGAGTAACACTCAATTCCTTCCCATCACCTTCATTGTCTGTCACGCATTTACAAGCCATCAGTTTTTTCTATAGTATAATGTTTGTAATAGACTTTCAAATGTTCACAATGCAGTTACTGAGTCAAATGGCATATGCACTGTTATACATTATAACTTTAAGCTTTCTTACATGATTTCTGTTTTGTTCTAGTTTGCAGCTTTAAAAGCTTCAGTCAAAAATAGATTCTAAAATAAAAATCACCATTTAAAATGTTTGCTCACATATCATATACTATATTGATCACAAAACAACAATTCTGTAGCAGGTATATACTCACTCATTGATACAAGGGGCATGATCACTGGCATCAGCAATTTCACCGTCCTGGCTGCCAAAGAGTAACCATGTAATGATCTCTTCTTTAAGCAGTCTTTTAACCCCGCTGAGCTCATGGATATGCTGCTCAAGACCTGAAGTGAGGTGATCTGGGACAGCACAGGAAGGTAGAGACAGGGCCACACTCAAGCAGTACACTGCAGAGCTGAAAGCAACGAGCAAATAGTCATCATACTATTCCATCACTTTATTCTGCATGTTCAAACAATTGTACATGTCATAATTTACTAGAATCACAGACACAGTAAAGTAATTACATTTAATTCAGGTAAACCTGAAAACACTGCATATGAATACTTCATTTTTACAATTCTAGCCAGGAAGCGGAGCTCCAGGATCATATTCACTTGTTTCTTTAAAAAAAGCCTGTTGTTTACAGAAGTAAATAAAAAGAAAATTAGCGGATCCCTCCCCTTCTTGCCGCCTTGCTTAGAGGGAGCCCAACAGAGTTTATTCTTATTCACAGAGAAAGAGAGAGACAGTCTAAAGGCAACCAGCTTCAGCTGTGCTCCCTCTTAACGAAAGCCAGAATTTTCTGTCATGGGTTTGCTGTATGTTTAGGGTAATTCAAGATTTAAAGATACACATATTAACTGCTTGCCGTCCGTCCATTGTATGGTGAAAAACAGAGTACGGCCTCCTCCCCCCTCCACTGCTGCCATTCTCCTACTTTGTGATCTCTCCTCCGATCTCTGATGGCAGATGTGATGTGTATTACACTAGTTCCGCCTTCAGTTGTCATTTCTCTGGCTGCTATAACAAGGGAAGAAACTGGGGAAGCAGATGTTTGCTTCACCAGCTTCCTTGGGGGCCCCTAAGTGACATTAGGAGTCTTAAAGACCCCTGACGTCTCCATAAAGAGGACCTGTCATAGTATATTGGCTATTACATACGGGGCTTGTTAGCCCCCTATGTGATAACAGTAAAGTTAAATCAGTCACACACAAAAAAAAAAAAAAGTAAAGTCCCCCGCGTGCATGCACATATAAAACGTAAATACACGTCGGGGGCACCTACGTGGGAAGACAACGATTACGCCACACAAGTTACATATCAACGTGAACGTCAGAGTGAGAGCAATAATACTAGGGCCTTCAATCACTGTCAACACTAAACTGATGAGTGGTAAAAGCTTTTAAAGTGTTTTTGGGTATGGAAGTTTTTTGCGAATTCGCGAGAGCACGCAATTTTAATGCTTGCCATATTCTGTGTCTATTTACCCGACGAGACAGTGTGAATAAAGATAAACCACTCCCATAGAAAAGAATGACATCACTGAGTCCGTTCCCGCCATAACTGATTCAAAATTAGAATTACCTCGACTATTCCAGGTGTACCGAGGCGCGCGGAAAGACCGGGCCGTTGTTCGGCCGGAGCGGGTGGTTGCCAAGGAGATGGGGCGCTTTTCACAGCCGTGAGCGCCGCCCATCTCTAGTGCGCATGTCAATCGTATGGGGCGCAAGGCGGCTTCCGCTCCATCGTCGTTGCGCAACGGCCTGCGCATGCGCGTCACGTATCTAGGCACAAGGAGGAGGGCTGAGCTGCGAACTGACACCGCCTTCTCAGTCAGAGGCGGAACGTATCACATTGCTGGCTTGCGCTTCAGCGACGGGGTAGTGTCTGCGCAGTGTTCACTTGTTAAAAAAAGGGGGAACCTCATTCTAATTCCCATAAGTTCGTGGGTTATCGAACAGATACATGCACATCCCAGGGGAGGCGACAGGGCTAAACCGCTCCTTCGCAGGGAGGCCTTCTGGATCTTTACACTGGATTGTGTACAACCCAGGGGCCTCAACTCAAATCTGTCACTATCATGCTTTCTGGATGAAAGATAACCCCTATATTCCATGAGCAATTAGAATAGGGATTCACCCAAGTGAGGAATCCCTTTGTTCCCTGATATGTTGAATTTCTCAGTGGGCCACACTAAGTTGGGCAGCTCTGAGCAACTCCACCAACAGTCTTTTTAAATAAGTCCCACCCCCCACACCCCTCACAACCCCGACCCAATCAAAAGATTTTTTTGACCGGGACCAATTGATAACCTTCGATATAGGTGTCCAGCATTATAGGGTCCTCAACTATGTTACTGACCTTTAATTGTTCTAGGCGAACAGCGCTATGTCTAATTTATACCTAGATATACTGTTGTTACATACGGATCAAAATAACATGACACCTGATCATGAGTACCTTCCCTTTCCTTGGGGATACTCCGGCAATTAATTTTGGGGTCTATTATGGCAATGACGGAGTGAATATATGCTAATAGCTCCTGCGTTTTAATGTGTAGGCTCCATCTTTCTTTTGCATTTATTTGACAATGATGGATGCCCAATGAGTATAGAATTTGTGTCCACATGCAGAATGAGCTGGGTGCATTGTTAACCTTTATTGTCATAGGGTTCATGCATGGTTTTTGTTTTATTTTTATTCTTGTTTTGCCACTGAATCCGTTCTGCCATTTGGCTCAATCTCGTCTGCTCCTGACAACCTTTAATGTAATTTCCCCCACTGGCAGCACCTGGTACTTCATGACAGTATGAGGTTCCCCCTTTTTTTAACAAGTGAACACTGCGCAGACACTACCCCGTCGCTGAAGCGCAAGCCAGCAATGTGATACGTTCCGCCTCTGACTGAGAAGGCGGTGTCAGTTCGCAGCTCAGCCCTCCTCCTTGTGCCTAGATACGTGACGCGCATGCGCAGGCCGTTGCGCAGCGACGATGGAACGCAAGCCGGAAGCCGCCTTGCGCCCCATACGATTGACATGCGCACTAGAGATGGGCGGCGCTCACGGCCGTGAAAAGCGCCCCATCTCCTTGGCAACCACCCGCTCCGGCCGAACAACGGCCCGGTCTTTCCGCACGCCTTGGTGCACCTGGAACAGTCGAGGTAATTTTAGATTTGAATCAGTTATGGCGGGAACGGATTCAGTGAGGTCATTTTTGTGTATGGGAGTGGTTTATTCTTATTCACACTGTCTGATGTCTATATAAGGTTGATGTATCTGTTACTGATGTGTCATTCTGAGACTGATGAAGGGGACCCTTTGCGGCCCCGAAAGCGCTTGTATTGGATGGCAATGTGCCATTAAAATGGATCATTGATTTACAACAATGGTGTGCTGGTGACATTATTTCCTTTTTCTGTATTTACCCGACGAGACCCCATCTTTTAATTTTACCAAAAAGTTGGGTAATATTAAAAAAATTTATAACATAACATAGGGAAAACTGGTTTGTTTTTCTTCTAAATTTTCGGTACTTTTTCCATTATATTGTAACAAATAAAAAATAAAAAAACCCAGTGGTGATTAAATACCACAATAAGAAAGCTCTATCTGTCCCCACAAAATGGTATAAAATTAATTTTAGTACAGTGCTGCATGACTGACATAATGAAAAATGGCCTAGCCAGGGAGGGGGTTTAACACCCCGGTCATCAAGTGGTTAAAAGCAGACAAAGCAAAGTCCATTTTTTGCACACTCCCTTCTTCCCAAAATTATGTAGTAAAATGAAAAAAAAAAAAAAAGTCTGTGGGGAGAAAAGAATAGTACATAGTCATAGTAGTACCCTCAGCTTCCATATTGCAGAAGGTGACATAACCCTCCGACGTGATCCCAGGAAATGCTGAGTACCCTAAATCTGGGAAAAGATGGTCCATCACAGTGCACCAGCATTCCCTGCGATTTCGCCACAAGAATAAGGAGGTCACCCTTCCCTTTAGAAGTCTGTTGACATAAGCCAGAGAGGATAAGGTAAGTACTGTATACTAATTAACTATTTTTCCCCACCGTCTACTTTTATTTATTTCAAAGCATTTTGGCATGGGAAGGGCCATAAAAAAAATAAGAGAACCTCGTATTTTGTTGGTGCAAGGTCCGCTTTAAATATGAGAACTATAAATCTAGAATAATATTTTATATACGTGTGTGTATAAGACTAGCTTGAACTGAAACAATAAATGTGCATGACTTGTGCAGAGAAAATCAATGTAAAAAAAGTCAGTGTCACTTTTGTGGAACAGCTTGTATAGAGAAAACCATAAAAAAATATAAATATAAAATAATGTGAAACAAAAAAAGGAATTCATTTACCAAAAACTACTACTTTAATTCTGAAAGTTATATAGGTTAAAGAGGAAATAAAGGAAAACAATATTGCTGGGAGGTTTTTGGGTTTTATTTTTTGCAAGAGAGACTTTTCCCTTTCTCCTATCAATAATTAAGAGTGTACACTGCCTGTGCACATGCAGTGTATGTCCCCAGCACACTCCATGCATCTGTAAGATGCTGAGAAAGCAATACAGTGCCTGGACAATGTAACTTCAGCGCAAATAACATTTTTGTGTTGTTTTATTATCAATGGCTGCCCAATAGTAAAAGTCAGGAGCACGCAGTCCAGAAGAAGAGCCAGAGAACATGGCAGCAGCACATTAAGGCAAAAGCCAAAGATTGTGACAGCTTTGATCAATGCAGTATTATAGTACTACAAATTACCCACATTGATTTTTATCACATACTATGGCTGCTTAAAAGCCAATAAGTAATAATCAAACAACTCAGTAATTAACCCCGTGTAAACTTACCTGGAGGGTTTTCCGGCAGATCCCGAGAAGATTTTCCAGAAGTCTCTGTCTGCAGATACCAGCCCACCTTGTAATACGACGCCTATCAATGCAAAGCTTTCAGGCTCCGTCACAGCCAAGCTGCGCATAGTCACAGCCCAGATTTTAGTCCAGAGTTTGTGAAAATCAGACTTTGGGGCCACAATCACATCATTTTTCTGCATCTGGCAAACTGCTACTTCCTTCAGACACCTCAGTACAAAAGTTGCACGCTCCCCTCCTCTCTGCTGGGCGAGCAGCTGGTGGAGAATGGTTAATAGTGGTATCAGCTCACTACTCGGAAGGCTGTTTGGGTGGCGTGCTATTAAACAAGCTACAATCTGTAACCTGGAAATATAAACAATGACAAAAAAGAAAGGAGTGTAAGAAAATACATAAATTGAAACTATAAAAAGCAGACCTCCAAGCAAACCAGTGAATACACAAGTGGAATACATACAATGTGTGAAATTGTCAAACGATTGCCAATTCTGTTTAAACAATCTTGCATGACACTATTATTTCCTACTGCCTGTATGCTCGTTAGATATTACAACATCAATGTGATGGTTCTAACATACTGGCCAATAAGCAGGCTGCAGTATTAAATAGGTTTGTGCTCTGTGGCAGAGGAATGTCAATCACAAGAGTTTTTGAAAGAAGTACAAATCTTTTTGCAGATAAAAGTATGTATGTGTATCTTAGTGCTGTATTTTGCTGTTTGCCTGGAGTCCTTAACATTAAAAAACATATTCTATACTGTATATATATATTATATGTGTAATGTTCAATACGTTTGTGGAAAAGGTCTACAGAGACCATACTATTTTCCAACACCCAAACACCATTTAATACCAATAGTTACCTTAGGTGTATGAAAACACCAACAACTAACTTCTATATGCTACTTTTTGGTCTGGTAAATATGGCATTGAAAGTGTTTTGTTATACCGTATTAACTCTAGTATAAGCCGAGATTTTCAGCCCATTTTTTTGGGTGAAAAGTAAGCCCGCCAGGAAGCTGACAGCGCCAATCACAGGTACTGAGACATTTTCCCGGTCCGCAGCTGCAAAGATCGGGAAATGTCTCAGTGCCTGTGATTGGCGCTGCGCGCTGTCAGCTTCCTGGCGGGCTCGGCACGTGGAGCTGCGAACACGCCCGAGCCCATCATTACCAGTCATTATCTTGGACTACAAAACAAAAGATGTCTTTGATGTAAACATGGGGAGAGTGGGTGGGTTTGAGAAGCTTAGCAAGACAACTGGGCTCAGTTCACAAAAATACTGTGAAGGGAATTATCAAAACTGAAGCAGACAAAATCTGGAGCAGCTGTGCATGGCAACCAGTCAGCGTCTCTCTTTCATTTTCAAATCTTAACTGAACAAACTGAAGAAAGAAGCTGATGATTGGTTTCCATGGGCAGCTGCCCAAGATTTTGACTGCTTCAGTTTTGATAAATTCACCCCCTTGTGTGTTGACAGCCCACAACAGGAAGATTAGGAGCTCATAGCATTTCTGACAGATCAACCTGTATTTTTCTGTACTCGTATGGTAAAACACAAGATGCATATTTTTTTTGTTATTTTGCACTGACACAAACATTACCACCAACATTCATCTGTAAAGTGGCGATATTGTATATGATTTCTCAATAGGACATTGCTATTAAAAACAATGGAGCACATATATGATCTGGTAATCTAACCTCCTGTTGATAGAGTATGCCAGTTCATTCAGATGCCCCAGATGTCTCCCCAAAACACCACTTATATGTGACTACGTCTGTCCAAACCTTGCATTAATATTACCATGGAATCACATCAAAATCTTTGTGTGATCTTTGAAGTTTATCACGGACCACCTCCCAGCCCAATTCTATCCTTCGACGCTTGTTTGGGACCATACTTGCAGATGGATCCCTCTGGGTCACAGCAAAAGCAGCCTGAGTGATTTCTAAAATTCGAGTGTTTTCTGTGAAGAGCTGAACAAGAGAAGAGAGACTGGTTTATCATCCACACATGTATAAAAAAAGGAACCACAAAGAGATGTTAATAAAGGACACAATTCACATACATGGGTAACTTTGGCAAAAAACATTACCATTTTAAATGGCACCTCCACAATGGACCTGTTTTGCAGTGCACCACAAAGCATGGTAATGTACTGATGTGCGCTGTGTTGCAATTTAATTTTTATAAATAAAAATAACACTTATAAATATTAAAGGAAGCACCCCATGGAATGTTTGCCCTAATTACGAATACAAGTTTTGAGAACCCAAGAAACGTCTTTCTCTGTAAACACAAAAAAGTCCAGACATCCAGAAAGATTTTTCAACAGGGTTTCACTGTTGGTTTTTTTAAATGCGTTACCACTGATCCTCTCATACCAGTTGGGTGGACTATACATTTTTGCTTTGAGTTCAATCTGGTTTATGTAGCAGCACAACAGCAGCAGAATCTTCCCAAACTGCAAGTCAACAGTATCAAAACAGGAATCTATGTGACATGTGACAGAAACAAAATGCAAGCACATCCCAAAGTCAAGACCACAGACCCGACAATACAGGGCTCATCGTCCTGATACAAGACTAAAGTGTATGTCAAGCCAAAAACATTTTCTTCCGTCCCAGTGACACCAGTTTTACCAGATAGAAGTGAAGGAAATTCTGCAACAGTGACAGACAGAAAAAAAAGATGGTAAACATTTTATCCAACTCTACAAAAAATAGCATTTTATTTCTTTCTGTTTTGCAGTTGGCGAATACCCCTCACCTCCTGTCTGATAAAATGTTAGCAGGGCAGGAAGTAGTGGAAATCTTTCTGTGACAGAGAGATAGCAGCCCTGGATAACAGAAAAAAAAACAAAAAAAAAAAAACTTATGAGGTTCTAGCACTTACCCACACTATCAAAAACTAAAAAATGTTTTGACTTTAAGTTGCAAACCAAACACAACATCTTATCATAAGCAAGAAGTGTACGTTAGGAGAAGTCTTTAGGAAGGGAACTACCTGATGACAAATGCCTGCCGTCAATTCCACCAAGTTCTCTTTGACTGCAACGTTCCGAGATCCTGAAGAGTATTTCCCTCTGCTGCCAATCTGACTGATTTCATTCGCCATGGCATCATACAGATTGTACAAATTTCTCTGCCACTTCTCGATTTCAAACGCATATGCACCTTAAAAAAAAAAAGAGAGTCAGATTAGCCCCATCCACACAATACAGAATAGACTATATTTCCTGGACAGCATCATGTGTTTACATTCTGAAAGGAAGATTCCAGCCAGTATCATATAGTAGAGACCTATGGTATTTATTGTCTGTTCCAGATATTCAATCTTAGAACAGGTGCCCTTCTAAGAATGTTAAAAAAAACCTCACAAACCACCATATGGATTTATTGTTGGTGTGTAAAACGTATCTCTGTGATTAGTGAAGTGTTTTAAAAGCTAAACTAACAGCAAAAACATTAGGGTAAAAACCCTGAAACCATTCTGCCACAAGAACTGGGGTAATAACTTGATCCAGAAGACCTGAGCCTAAGAGCTCAATGGAGATCTGGTAATCTGTGAGGTGACACAGGAAGGTCAGAGGTGAGAAAGCTCCTCTTCCTGCACCCAAGTGTTGGAGATGCAAGCATCTGCAAAGTTGTCTGAGTTTTTGGCAAACTTGTCAATTTATAATGAGCTTTTATTGTCTGAGGTTTTGTCCTTGGAGGTGGACTGGGAACCAGGCTTGGAGGATCTCGATGAGGAGGTCAAGAAGAGGAATGAAAGGGCCATTTCCTGACAGTCAGCGAGGAGGAAGACTTCACAGTCTGATCCTTAGGCTACGTCCACTGAGGAAAATGAGTGCTTTTGCCACCAGTAGCATCCCTGATAGTATCAAGAGTTGAACCAAAAGCTATGTTTTTCTTTTTCTTGCAAAAGGGTTCCAAAATCAGCACTTCAAACAAACTGCCCAAAGCAAATATTTACTTACATGAGACACGTGCAAAAAATGAGATGCATGGCTGAAATTTAAAGCCACGGTCACCTTCTTCACGCAATCAAAAAGCAAGGGATCAACCACAAAAGCGGTTAGATTTATCGAGGAAAATTAGGTAGCAAGACATGGTTTAAAAGGAGAACTATGAGATGAGTGATTTCCACTCACCTCATAGTTATAGCCGACCTGTGACAATGAGACTGTCACAGGTCGGCTCAGTAGATCGGGAGGTGAGCGAACACATACCGGGTTCGCTCACCTCTCGATCCTGTCACGGCTCTCTGCCGTGACAGGGGGAGGGGCTGGATTCCCCGCTCCAATCTGCCAGCGCTGACTGGCGGAACGGACGGGGGAGGGTACAGCTGGCTCTGCCTCTAGATAGGCAGAGCCAGCTGTCACTCACGCAGCTGGGCGGATCCCGACGTCTAAGTCTGGATCCGCTCCGGCTGCGGCGTCTCAGTATACTGAGCTTAGGGTAACGGGAGGACGCTTGTTTGTGTCCTCCCGTTACCCTAAGGAGAACTGTGGGGAAAACACTGACCCCATAGTTCTCCTTTAACAAAGTAAAGTCACAGCCAGGATCAGGTAAAAGGCAGAACACACCACAGACAACAGAGCTCTAGAAGGAGTTTCTAACTGCTTATCAGTTAAGTCCTTAAAGACAGGCACGCCTTCTATTGGAATAGCTTTGTTAAGGCAGGACACTGCCAGATTCAGTGGTATTCAGTGGGAATAAACCCCTTTTGCACAAAATCCTCTCCAATTGGGTCTCATCTTTGGATGAGCAAATGCCTTAATTGCCATACAGAAATAGTTGGAAAAGGAAATGAAAAGGGAAAGTCTTTGACAAGAAGCTTTAAAGGACATAAGACTGGAAAAAGCACTGATAGAAGCAACTCTTTGATCCTCAAATTTCAGAATGGTGTGCACAGCATCAATAACTGCTGAAACAGTCTCTTAATTTGAAAGTGATAGTAGTAGACCGCAACTCCTCAGGGGCGAGCTCATCAGTCAAGGACTAAGACAGACCCTCTGCGGCAAATGGCTCTAAAGCCACTAAGGCTGCAGGTGAAGCAGATATTGAATTTGCAGGACAGGGCTTGTGGTCTCTGCAGTAGAGTCAGCAAATAATGGAATGAGTTAGGTCATAAAAGTATTGTATGACTGTAGTTAAAAGCTCAGCTGAAAGGGCCGAGGATACAGCAACATCCGACAGAGCTAAAGACGACTCCAGTTTTAGGACAGATACTAGGAGCACAGACAATATGAGTCTAGAATGAAGATGTCAGCACTATCAGTAGGCGTGCCGCAAGCAGCCCCAAAGCTGATAGAGTGAGAGCAGGGGCCATCTGAAACAGTGGGACTGTCTCCTCTGCATTTAGAATAAGACATGGTACATGGTGTAAGGCAACATGAAAGGCTCAGGTAAGGGAGAGATGATTCCTTGACACTGTATGGTGGCAAGGAGAGGCGGAACATGCACACCTGCAACAGTCCACCCAGTATATGATCTCAGCACTCAGTCCCACAGCGTTGACCACTTCGGTGGAAGAAACCAGTGAGAAAAAGAACAATTGCACATGCAATAACTGAATGAAGATCCAATTGTTAATTTTGATGGCACCACACTCTGAAACTACGCAAATCTTGCAAGAGAGACAATGCAAAAATGGCTGGGCTTAAAACCACTGCTGGAAATTCTGAAAAAAATGCCTCAGGTGGGGATTGCCATTTGCTCTGAAGGCCTCTACAGAAGGCAAGACAGAGATCTTCTGTGACCTGGAAGGCTTCCCATAATGGCTAGATCCACTCACGCCTCATCAGGTATTGAGCTAGGAGCAGTGGCTACTTTACAAAACACAAAGGAACCATGGGGAACAAAAGCATCCACCGTCCTGAAGGAAGGACAGTGTCAGCACTAATCCAGAGATAATTTGAGGATCTATAGCTGAGTGATAGACACATAATCTACATGTTTGTTAATGGTTAAGGTACTTGAATGTATTTTCAAAATTTAACTTGAGTTCAGTGTCACTTTAAGAAATGGTTGAATCTGCTGAAATCCTACTAATGACAAAGTTGGACCACGCTGATGAATATGTCAACTGGTCAACCCTCTACTGCTATTCTACAAAAGTTTCCTAATGAAATACCGACAAACCCTCTAGCTTGTGGAGAAACTACAAAGATTATATCTGCGGCAAATTAATTGTAGAAGTGTAAAAGACAGGCTGCACTTGAACTAAATTTCATCTAGTACCATATAAAAAAATTCTACAAAAGGTAACAAAGAAACTTTAGCAAAACAAGAAGTCATACAGAATATTTCCTTGAATGAAAATTATTAAAAGGACTTTTATAAAGAGCAACTTTTGATTTACTTATACTAGCTTTCTAAAAGTAATGTGCAATATGCTGTCAGACATGCATCTAAAGGGAAGTATTTAATTTAAAGTAATTTAAGCACCCTCTTCTGTAGTCTTGGCTCCTTTTGGATGATGAATGTGCAGCATTAGTCGGAAGAACTCCACAATTTCATCTTTCAGAGTATCTTTAGGTCTATGCTGGATCCACAACCTCAGTACCGTAGGGAAGATCTCTTCTCCTAACTTACACACTCGCATGCGGCAGTTTACCGATGTGGTGGAGAGGAACACATTAAGTGCCGCGAGGATCTGATCCAGCCCAGGAAGGTTCCTCTCTTCTCTGAAATAAAATGAACACACATTTACCCTATCAGATAATAGACCTTCAAAGAGTATAAAGAAAGCAAATCTACTCCAATTTCTGTACCTCTTTTTGAGACTCTATTAATTCATGAAAAGTGCAGTACCAGGACTAATTGACCCTGATATATATTAAAGGAGAAATATGGTGTTAAAGCTTTTTCCCATAGTTCTCCTTAGGGTAACAGGAGGACACAAACTAGCGTCCTCCCGTCACCCTAGGCTCAGTATACCGTGAGCTGTAGCTGCTGCTCGCGGTATACTGAGACGCCGCAGCTGAAGCGGATCCCGACAATTGTGCCGGGATCCGCCCAGCTGCGTGACTGACAGCTGGCTCTGCCTATCTAGAGGCAGAGCCAACTGTACCCGCCCCGTCCGTTCCGCCAGTCAGCACTGAGAGCCGTGACAGGATCAAGAAGTGAGCGAACGCCGGTATGTGTTCGCTCACTTCCCGATCTACTGAGCCGACCTGTGACAGTCTCATTGTCACAGGTCGGCTAGAACTATGAGGTGAGTGAAAAGCACTCGCCTCATAGTTCTCCTTTAAGCTCATAACTGGAAAAAAAAAACTTTTATTTTTCAGTTCAAATGAGCAGTAACAATCACTTTCATGTTAATTCAAGACATTACAGGGGGCAAGGTGGATAAGCATAAAGAATTATATAATATGGCTCGACTAAGCCTGAGTGGACTACAGAAGTAAAGTATACCTTTTTAAGTTTTGTATAGAGATTGGAATGATTAGCAACCCTGTCATGATGTTTCTACGCCATCTGTGTCCCGTTTTTCCCTGTGTCCCGAGATTTCCCTTCACTTAGTGGCAACATCTCCAAAATTAGGGGAGGGATGTTACCAGGACAGGTGTCCCCACTAGAACATTCTCCCTGCTTTGGAGACAACCATAAAATGTTGGGACAGTGAAAATTGTGACCAGGACAAATAGTGAGAGTGAAGCTCACCAACAGCAACACAAACCTGACAGGGATTCTCACCCTTCCTTACTCTATCCAAATGTTCTGGCAAATGTTCTATCCAAATGTTCTGGCAAATGTTTTGGCTTGATATATATATATATATATAATTTTTGTATTCCCTGTTAAATCATTTTCTTGGGGTATGTTAAGGCACACAGGAAATCTTTTACCTACGGGTTATACTTTCATCGACAGGAGGATTGGACACTGCCAAACAAAAAACCTGTAAGCCAGCCAAGGATAACCACTCCTACTACTAATATGCCTCAGTTTTATAGCAAAGCACTACCAAGAGCATGATCATAAACACAAGGGGATGGGACCTGTAACCTTTAATAGACTTCCAGAAAAGGGTTCTTGGCACAAAGATTCTATTATCTTACTGGTCCATTGAGAAACATAGGCAGTCTTTTACCTCTATCCAAAAGCAGTCCAAGTAAGGGGTGGGCAACACAGCAAACAGTTGTTAATAGAACCAGGATGAAGCAGACACCAGCTGAGGCCACAACATCAATCTGGTAACAAAAAACTTAACAGGAAGGTAGAAACCTAGCATAGGCATTTAATGCCCGATGCCAAAAGAACAAGAAACAAACACTCATATAACCAGTGAAGTATGTCTTGATAAGAAAAAGGAATACACCGAACCATTGGACTACCTGGACCATACAGAAGGGTGGACTGAACACCAATCAACCTACAGTAATCAACTCATATGACCAACAGGGAGTAACTGAGAGATAGGACCTAATAGGTTAAACCAGGGGTGTCAAATCCAAACTTACTAAAAGGGCTATGCCAAGGGTTGTAAATAAAATCAGGGGCTGGACTTGAATATCAATTAAAAGAAAATAAATAAATAAATAACCCTGCTGCGATACAAAGCTCCAGCCCACTAATCATTATACAACAGTCCTGGTGTCCTGTGTGTGAGGGCACTACAAGTGTCAGCAGTCCCTGTCCATTATATGATACTCCTGTGTGTGAGGGTACATTAAATGCACAGGGACTGCTGATACTTGTAGTGCCCTCACACAAAGGACACCAGAATTGTCATACACAGTAATGATTAGTGGGCCCGAGCTTAGTACTGCGGCAAGCAGCAGGGTTAATTTTTTTTAAAGTGTTAATCAATTCCCAGATACACACATTGGGACTTACCAGGAGCTGCCGAGACCAAAGATAGGGGTAAGGAGGAACTGCTAGCGATTAGAAACCTGTGGCCCAGGCGGAAGGTGCGGCTGAGGAGAAACATGCGGGCGAGAAGAAACCCTGCAGCCCAGGAGGGAGGTATTGAGAAGAAACCATGCAGCTCAGGAAGGAGGTGCAGAGAAGAAACCATGTAGCCTAAGAGGAAGGTGCCGAGGAGAAACATGGAGGTGCATGGTCCTTAGAGGGTGACTGACTGAATCGCTGCTCTATGCACCGGTTAGTAAAAAAGAAAAATATTAACCCTGCATGCTGGTAGAAAGCTAAGGACTGGCGGGCCTAAGAAAGTCTTGTGGCAGGCTGTTTATGGCACCCGGGCTTTGCAATTGACATATGTGACTTAAACCAATAAAGAAAGCAATGAAAGAGGCTCCTCTTGGACAGCTAGGGGCATACAGAGAGGCCAAATAATGATGTCATGGTTAAGGAAAGGTCAGAACTGCTCTAGGTCGAAAGAAGGTCCTAGGCCTGGACTCACCTGATACAAGCAGAAGTCCAAAAATGTGAATCCTTGAATGAAAGACTGTCAGGACAGACACTCACCTTGCAGAGCCAATACCTACCTGGGAAGAACTTTTAATGTAGAATTACCTCCAAAGAGTAAAAAAGGTGGTTCCTTAAAACACAGTTAAACCAAGTTTTAATCCCAAAGAGTCAAATAAGAGTCAAATAAAACAGGGTAGGTATTTGGGAATTCCCCATACAAAGATAAGGAAGAACATTAACCTTCTTAGCAATAAAATAGCAAAGAAGAATGCAGACTTGATAGTGCTGAGGGCCAAGCTCAAGTCCCATCTATCTGCAAGAAGGGGTAATACCCCTGGGACAAAGTCCCATCGTAATTCGACAGTTGCTGTAAATCCTACTTATCCTTGAATATCGAAAAACTCACAAATTTAGAGGTGCTCCTTACTCTTAAAATCCAATGATGTGACGGAATCCATGGAACAACAGTCAGGAGCCTTAACAATTCGGTGAAGAACTGTCATCTGGGTTAATTAAGTGCAAGAAAGATCACTAGTAAACCATGCCTCTTGAGTCTGCGGAGCAGACGAGGAAGAAGCATTAGAGGGGGAAAGGCCTAGACTCTGGTATATATATCCCACGTAAATCACCAGAGCATTCCCTGCTACCGAATCCTCTTGCAACTAGGGCTGCAACAACTAATCGACATAATCGATTATAATCGATTATTGAAAAAGTTGTCAACTTTTTCAATAATCGATTAATCGGCTTCCGATCAGTTGGCCCTGTTCACAGCTCCGCACGCTGTGCGCCGCACCTCCTCCCCACCTCACGCTTGCCGCTGCCAGACCCGCTCGCATTCACGCGCCACACGCCGCACCTCCTCCCCGCGTCACATTTCCTGCCCATCCACATCCACGATCGGCAAGGGACGCGGGGAGATGTAGTAAGGAGGAGCAGGTGTTGCTGGGATTTGTATTTCTCTATAGCTGATGGTACATTGTGCTGTATATTATACATAGGAATACAAATCCCA
>NW_017306497.1:1523482-1541305 GCF_000935625.1 Nanorana parkeri
GGGGGGGGAGGGGACATCAGAAAATCTCCACCTTCAACACAGGTCCTGTAATGCACTTGGGCATCCCTCTCATTTCTAGATGTAACAAGTTTTGGAAACAGACTTCAAATTGATCTTATCACTCTTCCGCCCATGACAAGATCAAAACTGACTCTCTTGTCACAGCAGAATTTCATGTACCTTCTTTATTGTAGATCCAAGCCAGACCAGATAAAATGACCTGCCATGGATGATGTAGTCCAGTGATGTAGAAGGAAACAAATTTCCTGAAAATCCAGAAACTTGGCCAACTTATCCAGCAGCAACAGTGTGAGGAGCTGAGGCAGTCTGGAAAGAGACAGCAGAAAAGGGGTGGCCTTAAAGACGGTTACCCACAAACACACAACTCTCCTGCAACATTTGGGAGAAGGGTAAACCCTGGACTGAGGGACATGGACATGAGAGCACAAACATTGAGGATTCCTTAGAACAAGAAACATTCTGGTCTAAGCAGTCTGCAGGCAACGAGAGGATTCCAGTGCCGATAATTTAGGATACAACTAAATTATTGAGGCATCTGGACAATCAGAGAGATGTTATGCAACAGAGCCAATGCAGACGGTTTCTGGATGTTTCTGAGGCAATGCCTCAGGTGCTCACGAAAGCCCAGACAGCCGGTAGCAGGTAAGGGTCAGATGGCAAGGTCACTGTAGGCAGGCAGGAGGAAAAAACAGAGTCAGAGTCCCATGTGGCTTTTTGCAAAGCAGGAACAGCAGCAGATAGATGCTTCCTCAAAGCTGATTGGCAGGAAAGGGAGAGAACGGTGCACGTGGCACTCCACCCAGTGGAGGATGTCAGTGGACACATCACTTCCACATTCAGCAATCAGAGGGTATATCAGTGGCAGGAAGAGTGCCGATCTCCCTCCAATCCAGCCACAGAAACCAACCGTGCTGGTCCCAGGCCCACACGGAGAACGGCTGAGCCCAGGATAGCAGGCAGCGGTGGAAGAAGTCGGGCAACACACTTCCGGCACCATACAAGTGATTAGGCGGTTCTATAGCCACCCGAATGTTGTATGCAACAGCCATCACCGGCTGTAAACAATGGTGAAATGCCATATACTGTATTTACTGCGACTCGCACCCAAGAAGCTGCCGTCCGGCTGGTTAATTAAAACAGCCGGAGAGCAAGTGGTTAAGATCCCTTCCAGGCTAGCCCTGCAATGTTCTCTCCAGGAGGGACCGGACACAGCATTCTAAAAGCAAGGCGAAGGACAGGCCACTCTGGACAGCTGCAATCGTAGTAACCAGCTCACTCAGCAAAGTACAGAAAAAATGATAACTGATGAAAAAAGAAAAAATTAAGAATGCTAGCAAAAATTGAAGTGAGAAATTTTCAGAAGAACTGAAGAAAGACTTCCATTTCCCTAGGACAGAAGCAAAAAAAACAAGCCATGCTGAAGTAGAAGGGATATCCTGGGCTGGCCTACAGTTTTTGTTTTGTTTGCCGTGTCTAATCTGCTGGTAGGTGGCAATATAACAAGAAAGGGAAAAGAATTCCTGTGTTCCTCAATAGATAAGAAAAACTATTTATTCCAAATAATTTACAGTAACAAAACAAGTCTAAATGTTTCACACATTTTCAGTTGTTGTGCACCCTTTGTTAAACTTCCTTGGGTTAATAAATGTGTCCCAGCTTCACTTTAAGGAGTTTATTTGTATGTGCTGTAATTAGGCATGATGTACATTACCTGCAAACACTGAAGTGTCCTCAAATATGAGCCTGTTTCTACTCATGTAAACCCTAGGAAATGAAGACCTTTTCATAACTTTATCGTTTGGTGCTAGCTGCTTCAATCTCTGACAAATATCAATAACATATTTCAGTGATGTTTAGTAGTACCTGTTCAGTATATACACAGAAATTGGCACAATTATGGCTGATCTTCAATTAGCTATATATCTCAGATGTTGGTTAGACTTGAGTGTATGATTGTACCATATGAAGATGTCAATTTAGCAAAATACAGGCATAAGCATGAACACTTAATTAACCTGAGCATTCACCTCTATGTCTATGATGAGGGGACAAGGAAGGAAGAGACAAAAGACACAAAGAAGAGACCACCAGTGTTGGCTTATCTCAGTGGCACCAGGGGCCACAGAAACTGTTCAAATCAGATATATCAACAATTCCTCCACACAGTTGAACAGTTGGTTCAGTCATCAGGCTACCTCCTAAATTAGCTGACAATGGCTGGATAAAAGTTAATCTTATATTGTTGGTCAGATTTATACAGGATATAATAATTACCTGACTTTGGTCATCACCGTGGAAAAGAAACAAAAGAATTTGCAGTGGAGGCCCTCAACCTGCAAACAGCATCCCCTGGTGAGCGTGTGGATAATGCGAGCCACCAGCAATCTGTTTACCGCACTGTTTGGTTTCAAGTACAGGTTGCAAAAAATGTGTAATAAATCTGAAAAACATATGAGATCACACAAGTCTAACAAATAAAGATACCATCTTATGAGGAACTACAGTGATAGGAATGCACTGTCAAAGGGTAAACATTTAAAAGGTCAGCAAGACTAAAATCACAAAGTATATTAAGACAGGATCTAAATGTATGCAATGGACAAATCAAGCACATTTTTTCCTTTACCTTTTTCCAAAACAGATTATTTGGCTTGTGGCTGTGATGCACAGTTATTAACTATTTCCGCACTTCAGCTTTATATGCCACATACTTAGTTGAGTTGAGCTGCTAGTACATCCAGGATTCACTGAACCTTATAAAAAATTGTATGAGAGCATTTGGAGTCGGCACCAGTCTTATGTCAAAATGACCAGGCAGACTTTTACTGGTAGGTAGTCAGATAGCAGGTCCACATGAAATACCAAGATTGGATTTCCTATTTAGTGCCTATATTATCCTGAGGTTTAAGTTTTGTTAACATGGAAATTTCTATTGGAGAGCCTTGACCTAAGTTAACAGTGACTGTCTGCCTTACAGAGCTATAATATGAATGGGAGGACAGTCAGAACAAGTTGTTTATCATCCTCATTCTGTGAGGTGCCTTCAGCCATGAAGGAGGTGGGGATCCTGCATTTGTCACACATAGAACAATTGCTGGCAATTAGGTTTAAAGCATCACAATGTCTATTATAGAGTATACTTCACTCATTATTACAAACCTCTTTTGACAGATCAAGATCAACTGTTTGTTAAAGTTTCCCTGCCTGCAATGTTTGAAGAGCAGAGAGACTTAGCAGCATCATTGTAAGTGAATACTGTGATGCCTTAATGAATAAAACAAATAACACTTTCCAGTATGGCAGTAGCTGTGAAAAATACACTTTTGAGCTCTCACTACAGGCAGACACACTTTTCAATAAACAATATTACCACCACCTACCTTCCCACTGCTTTGAAGTTATCTCACACCAGTACTTGCGCACAGTTAGGATATCTTTTAAGAGGATACTGCTGTAATCAGAACCGTAAGCAGCACATGTTGTGGGGTCTTTTACAGTGTTGCTCACATGGAGTAGAAGCTCTGTACATTTTAACCGTGGGGCTCCTGCAGAAACCAGAACACAAGAATGGACAAATAGCAAAGCACATCTTCGACAATTTCTGTTAACTTAAGCAGCCAAATTTATATGACATATAGCTCACAAAAAGCATCAGCTAAATGTGATCAACTGTAAATCTCTTCACAAGTTTTACTAACTTATCTTAAATGCTGAGCTACATCTGAACACAAAACTAGCCCTACTTTCTCCGAAGGCCTGCAGAATCTGAGTGGGTGCAGTATACAAATTCTGACTTGATTGATGTAGGAGCAACAGAAAATTACAATTTACACACCTACAACACCACCACATCTGAGAAACACCCACTTGATGAACTGCAATGTCTAAGAGACAGTTTGATATACTATGTTAATGGGCAGGGTTCGCACATATTGTATTCTCATACAGTGACACATTATTTCTTCTGCGATTGCAAAAGGTGACACCAACCGAGTTCTGGCATACTAACATCACCATCCAGACAAAGTGACATGGTCTCAAGGTGCCATCTACTGATATACAGAAGTGTTACACTGGCCATAGGTGGCTTAAACTTCAGCCGATTCAGTAGAAGTAAAAATTCGATCCATGGGTAGCCCTGTAACCACCACCCAGCTCGACATGCTTTCTGTCCTAGGGTAACAACGCTGCAGTGCTGTCATCCTAGTACAGGACTGTTGTTGATTTTATAAAGATATTTAAAGCAAGAGAATGCTGTATTTTAATAACATATTGATTTTGTATTTTAAAAAGGAGAACTATGAGGTCGAGTGCTTTTCACTCACCTCATAGTTCTAGCCGACCTGTGACAATGAGACTGTCACAGGTCGGCTCAGTAGATTGAGAAGTAGGGCGAACAGATAACGGCGTTCGCTCACCTCTCGATCCTGTCACAGCTCTCTGCCGTGACAGGGGAGGGGCTGGATTCCCCGCTCTGATCCACCAGCACTGACAGGCGGAACAGATGGGGGAGGGGGCGTGTACAGCTGGCTCTGCCTCTAGATAGGCAGAGCCAGCTGTCACTCACACAGCTGGTCGGATCCAGACATAATTGTCGCAGGTCCGCTTCAGCTGCGGCGTCTCAGTATACCGCGAGCAGTGGCTCGCGGTGTACTGTGGCATCTCAGTATAGAGCGAGCTGTAGCTCGCGGTATACTGAGATTAGGGTGACGGGAGGACGCTAGTTTGTGTCCTCCCGTTACCCTAAGGAGAACTATGGGGAAAAGCCTTAACCCCATAGTTCTCCTTTAAAGTACTATGCGAGAGGAACTTGTGATTTTTCTATCCTAATTGTATACAACATTCAGGACTGGCAGTTACCGGCCTTACAACCCTGAAGTAATAGCATTAACCCTTTTGCGACCATGGACGTACCTACCGTGTTTCCCCGACAATAAGACACTGTCTTATATTTTTTTTGGCTCAAAAAAACGCACTTAACCTTATTTTCGGGGTAGGTCTTATTTTTTTTAAATGTACAACAATCCACACGTATTCCCGGGAGAAGATTTACAAGACAGGAGTGAGTGTCAAAGTTAAGAATATGGTGATCAGGGCAATCAGGTGTGTCGTACCTTTCCAAGAGCAATTTGTTAACCATGGCTGGCCAGAATGAGTGAAGCACGCTTTCACTATTGATTACTCACAGGCGGAGTGCATTTGGTATCACTCCGCCTGTGACAGGAGACGGCGCTATAGAGGAGGCATCGGCTTAGCTGCCTCCGCTGCCGCCTCACTTCCTCTAGCGCTGGCTTTGTTGGCACCGCTGATTCTATCCTGCGGCTCTTTAAATTCCCCCTTTTGCCACCACCGGCCCAGGGATCGGTCACAACTAGGTCTTATTTTCGGGGTAGGTCTTATATTTTAGCAATTCCCAAAAATAGTACTAGGTCTTATTTTCAGGGTAGGTCTTATTTTTGGGGAAACAGGGTAGTACTTGGGTGGAAGCATGGCCCTGTAAACAGACTAAAGCCACCGGGACTCTGTTTACCTTTGTAAAGCCGACTGCTGGCTTTACAATAGAAGCGCTTCTGGCGGCTCAGCTGCTGCAAGATCTCTTCTATAGGCTGGTAAAGTACCCCTCCTGTGGGCCTGGGATCGGCATGTTGGGTGCAGATGGGAAGCTGCCCGTTCTATGGGACTGAGAGCAACACGGATTGCATCACTTCCGGTCCCTGAGCGGTCATTGCTCCGCTCCTGAAGCCGACTAATAAGCTATTGAAGTGCAACCTGCACTTCACTAGCTTATTTAAAGTGGAAAGGTGATACTAGTGGTTTTTTGGACCCCCAGTATCACCTTAAAGAGGACCTGTCACCACCAATATGCTATCACATGGGGGGCTTGTAAGCCCCCCTATGTGATAATGTTTAAAGTGAAAAAAATATATATTTTTAAATAATATGGAATAAAATAAATGTAAAAAATTAGGGCTGCAACTAATGATTATTTTCATAATCGATTAGTTGGCTAATTTTTTTTCCCATCCAATTAATTCAAAAAATTATCAATACCATCTTTTATTTAAAATAAAATACATAAATGGGGTGTTGCAAACAAAATGTATTTTATTTAATTTCATTATTTCAGAATTAAACTGCATGCACAGTTTTTTGCAATCGTACTGCAATGGAGCGCAGGGCTTTCCGTGCGTTCCAATGCAGGCGATCGAATTGTGGGGGGAAGCATGTTTCGGGTACCATGGTACCATGGATACCTATCCGTTTCATGTTTTTACAATTTTTTTATTGACTTTTCACCTGCTTTAATATCTTTGTAAGCACCAATGGAACAAAAGCATTACTACCAATGTATCATTTATAAATAAATGGGTATAACAACGTCACAACTTGCACTCACTTTTATTTGCACAGCGGATGAAATATTTAACAAGGCTTCCAATATCCTGCATTTTCTTCTGTCGAGCAGCTTGTGTGGATTGGGAGACATTTGTTTTAGCAGACTTAAGGCTTTCAATTTCCTTGTAGATGTATTTTTGTAGGAACCTGGTGGATGCAAGCATTGCATTTAGTTTTAACAAAGGTTGTGTTTAATGGAGTTGTAAAACCATAAACATAAACACAAATAAACAAAAGTTATCCTTAGTGTTATAAAGACTCAGACCTTGGAGGTTTTAAACAATCTAATACACTGGGGATGCTGTAATTCACATGTTGCTACCTCTGACTGATATTTGCCAAGAATATCATTGTATTGTTCCCTGGGCTCCTGAGGGCTGTACCTTAGGACCTGCAGCGCAAGGACTCCCCTGCTTCATCGATTCTGTGGATATGTGCTTTCCCCACCTTTCCTGCTGCTTCATATTAACCAACCAACAGTCATCTGGGGGGCAGATCTAACATGATGAAGCCCTGTCTCTACAAATATAGCTGCCTCCACACAGAGACACAGTTTGAAACATGGTATGGTAAATTGGTCACAGCTTTCACTGTACAGATTCACAGAAAGTAGTCTTATTTACGACCATCAGGAGAAGCTATAGGCTCATTTTCACCTTCTCACTCTTGTATATATTTTTGTTTTAAAAAGCCTATTGTTTGCACAGATTAACAGCTCAAGCTCATATTTAAACACACACATACACACAACTGAATATTTCAGAGATCAGGCTCATCTCTTACAAACTGTGTAAGCAGTGAAGAAAACTGATTTACCAAATAATTTTCCAAAGTCAAGTTATAAATGACACCTCATGATTTATATAAATATGTGACTCTATGAGAGGTGCCTGTGAATGCTCACAGGAGAGTATCCAATAAGCTAGAAAACCATTGTAAATGTTTAGGAGCGTTTCCTTTTCATTGTTTCAATTGTGCACTGACAGGCATTGAGGCTGATTTACTATGGCATTTGAGAAAGTTAACACTATAAATTGTGTAAATATTCACTTTAAGTATCCAATAATGTGAAGGTGAAATAGGTAAACAGGGATTTTCTTTTCACATGCTTTAATAACTGAAATTGATCTTCACACATTTTATTGTGTGAACATTCTCAAATCCTTTAGAAAATTGAGCTCATTTAGTGCATTGCCGTCATGGTTATAGGAGACATATTTCTCAATTGCTGCAATACAAAAACAATCTGTACACCTATGAGCAGCCTGAACACACCTGAACACAGTATCCCAGTTAAGCTGTTTATTGTGCCGATTGTCAGAGTTACGATCCAACTGCTGGACTGTCTCCTTATCACGTAGCAAACGTTTGAACTTATCAATTTCTTTCTGGAATGATAAAAAAAAGTCTTACGTCATAAAAACACATTTTCCAGTTAAGGATTAACAGAGAACACACTTTTAAGAGCAATCCCCAAGTCACAGCACCAAGTACAGTACAGACCTTGTACAGTATTCAAATATACCGTATTTGAAGACCTATAGGAGGAAGAATACCCTCTCATCATGCCATATCTATGATAGATAATCTTTTGACCTCCTCTCCTCCCGAATATGGTCTACCTTTTGGGCTAAATGGGAAGCAGAGATGGGTTTAAAATTCATTGCTCTCCAGAGGGACAGTATTCTTTCTCTGGCACACAAATCCTCTTTTGCTAATAGGTATGAAGATGTGGGTTGAAAAAAACCTTACTAGATGGTATAAAGTCCCATGGTCACTGCATAAGTTGAACAATTCAATTTTTTCAGTTGTGTAGAAGATGTGGTTCTGCTCCAGGTACAATGTTACACCGCTGCTGGTCTTGCCTGTAGCTGAAGCCGTTTTGGTACTTGGTCCATGCGGTAGTTACCCAACTGACCATGGTAGACCGATGGAACAACCTGGCTGTTTGACTCCTGCATTTGAATGATTGATGGGCCCTTTAACAAATATAAATCCTCCCTCACTGTCCACTTGATCAATGTGGCTAGGGCTTGTATTCCGCTGTTGGAAACAATATCAGCCTCCCACTAGCCAGATTTGGTTTACAAAGGTTAACAATATTTACACCATGGAGGACCTCATGGCTTCCTTGAAAACTGAGAGAAGTTTGATTCCACATGGAGACTCTGTAGTTTCTTCCTGATTAGTGATCAAAATTGGCAAACTATGACAACCTGTTGAACCATAACCACTCCGTTTCCCTCTTTGTACGTGGGGGGTGATATGATATAAATTGAGATTCTCTGAACTCCGACTGCATGGGTACCTCAGGGAATGGGACCCCTTCCCTCTTCCTGCCGGGGCAGACTCTCCCCCCACCATTTACCTATTTCTCTGCTACCACCTTCTCATTTTCATCCCCAACATGGTCTCTTCCTTTCTCGTCTCTTTGACTTTCCTACAACAGTCTGGGATTTGCAGCTATGCTGCATATTTTCAATCACCTTTTCTAGCTAGGACCCAATTAGGGTTCTACAAGGGTTCCATATTTCATATGGCCTGGCAGGAAGCACCTAGAGTTTCTCTGGCTGCTTGGTATGGTGACATATGTTTCTGTTCATGTTAATTCATAGGAATGATTGGATTTTTTTAAAATAAAGAATATGTACATACGCGTCTTTCTGTGGCCTTGTCTGTCTCCAATTGTCGGCAGCAGAGCAGGAGCTCGTGTACTGCAAGGCTCATTGTGCCGTGACCAGGAGATTTCTGGAGACAGACTGCAGGATACAGCCCCTGATATAAACGATGACCACGATAATTTCTCACCGGTTATTCATATCTAAAGGAAGAAAACATGCAACAAAACCAAATATGAGAAGACATCATTCTCAATGACAAACACGTCTATATGATAACAATGGATTAAAGCGGAACAAAATTCTGAGGTTGAACTCATAATAAAGCTACTGTGGACCTATCCTCAGGGCAGCAGCCCTCAAAAAAGACATTCACATAAAAACATGGGGCTACTGCAGTTGGTTTGTTTCCATGCTGAACTCTGGGCACAAAACATTCAAAGGCAATTGAATTGATCCATTCTGTATGTACCAAATGCATTTACAAACCCAGATAGCCTTTTCAGAGAGCAGAACTGTGTAAGGGACCCAGCAGATCAACTCACTACAGGCTGCCTGCAAAAGACTACAGGGGGAGGCGGAGACGAGACCAGTCAAGTCAAATCTGTTCTCAGTGCCAGGTAAAAGCACAATAAAATGAAGTATTATAAATATTTGCTTGCAGCATTTAGTCCTATTAACAATATAGTGACTTTCCAATATAGCTCGGAACTTGCTAGGAAATTTGACTAAATCAGGAAAAGTCATTTCCGTAGCGCAGCCCCCTGCCTCCTTGCATGTCATAGCCCTCTCCTCTTCTGTGCTGGCCCAGCTCCTCGCCCTTTCCCCCACTTCCATATATCACCTTTTATGTTGTAGCCAGGCGAGAAGAAGAGAAGGGGAATAGTATAGGGTGTCACTTGAGTGACAGATCTGCATCTGCTGGGGATGATAACACCACACCAAAGATGTTGGCCTGGGAGACTCTTAGGGCTTTCAGATGTAAATATGCCACAACTACCTGTCATGGTAACCACATAATAAGGGAAATCTCTCCAGTCGGCTAAGCAATTAACCCAGGGGGTGTCCGGCGGGGGGGGCGGCCCCTTCTTCGGGACGCAGAAGCGATCTGGCGACAGGTAAGTCGCCAGGATTGCTTCTGTTGTAAAGCCGACAGTCGGCTCTACAAGTTTAGACAGAGTCCCGGCAGCAAAAGTCACCGGGAGTCTGTTGAAACAGCCCCGATGCTGGCGACGTACACTGTACGTCGTCAGTCACGAAGGGGTTAAACCAGACATGGACAAATTAATATGGAATTCAGCAGCCAGTCTGTTCAATCCAGGAGCCAGCAGGATTTGTTTTTTTTAGGAGTCAGCACCATTGACAACAACTAGAGAGAACCTCAAAAGTTAGGCACCATTTGGAATTTTTAAGGAGCATTGGCTACCTGGCTCCTGGGATTTCATTGAATTAAATCCTTATCCACTCCATACAAAACTCTGCAGTTTCATTTGAAAATAAAGCTCATTTGATCCTAGTATTCAAACCTTTTTCATTTTACGAAAAGAAAAAAAAAAAAAGTGTCCCAGCTGGAGAGTTTTTCCCTCACTTTCCATCCTTGTGCCCAGTGGCGTATTTTGATTTTATGCTGCCCTGGGCAAAATTAAACTTGGGCACCTCCCCCGCCCCCATCTAAATTTGCTCCACTACTTCCTGATTAAGAACCCCCCTCCCCTTATCTGTAAACTCCACGCCTTATACATGCCTTATTTTGGCATTTAATTTTGCACCCTGCTCCGCTTAACCTTTTTCTCCCGTCACTCATGGCTGCCCCAGATAGTACCAATGCTGTGATGAATATAATTAGATTGTGTTATCAGCATTTTACGTAGGAGTACTTACATACTTCACTATTAACACAATTATAGACAAGTTTTGCCAATACTGAGGGCGCTCAGTGCGTTCTCCTATCTCAATTAAATGATTAATCCCAGAAGAAGTCAGAGGCAACAGAGAACTCAACCTCAGCTTCCCCTCTCACTCTCATGGATACAGCACGCAACATGTAACCATTTACAAAGGCGCGCGCTGTATGCAGCTTAAGACAGGTTTCGCTGTTAGCTTAGCGGGGAAGGCCGCTGCACATTTTGCATAACCTTTCATAAAATGGAGCCTTTGGCTCAGTAGTTTGGGGGCGTTTTTTTGTGGCCCCCCTGGAAAGTGCTACCCAAGGCAAATGCCTAGTTTGCCTTGTGCTAGATAAGCCTCTGCTTCTGCCCATACAGTAGGTAAGAGATAATCGCCCAAAATTCTATGCTCTCTACATATTATTCCAAATTGATGAGCACTGGGTGAGAATAGAAAATGCTTCTTTTAAATGTGTTGTAATGGTTTGCAATGCGCAGTAAGGCGAAATAGCGAACTTCGGCTCCTGCTGTAAAAAAAGAAAAATGCACAGCAACACAAAAAAGCATGTCAGCACACATGCATCTATCATGCACTAAACGCAACACAAAAGGTTTGAATCCAGCCTTTAGGAGGCAGAAATGTTCAGGAAGACAGACAGATGCAACAAGGCGAAAGCTGGGAGCTATGAACAACCACACTTTTTAGGAGACCTTAAACTTCACTAACTGCATGCTTGTCCTGGGTAAGTAATGTTGAAATATTTTTAAATGAATGGATATAGTAATGCCTCCTGGAATACAAATGTTATATCACATATCCCAAGAGACATCACTTCCTCATTTACAGAACAATATTTAAGCAGACACAACGCTAGATCTATCTGCACATGCGCGAGGTCTGGTACCACCATTTACAAGAATAGTGGAAAGTACTGCTGCCTCATGAGATACGTGACGTCTGTATCCCTGGAGGCGGTAGGAGGTGAAAGAATGTCATTCTCACCTAGGTGAAAAATACGGCAGGGCGTGTGGCCAGCAGAAAAAAATGAGGTAAATTAAAAAGAAATTAAGTAAAGTCAGCTTTTTACAAATGTGGAGAGGATTAGAATGCTTTAATGTTTTATTTTGTAGTGAAGGTCCACTTTAACCCATACATTCCATCTCCTTCATTATATACTGAAATGTCCTTCACTACCCTGACTCTGTCTAGCACCAGGAGGTGAATGGAAATATCAGGTACTTCCTGGTATGGAGGTGCATGTGGCTCACTCCAGATGACAGCACTGGGCCAATTAGCACTGCTACCCAAGGAAAATACCTAGTTTGCCTTGTGGTAGATAAGCCTCTGCTTCTGCCCATACAGTAGGTAAGAGATAATCGCCCAAAATTCTATGCTCTCTACATATTATTCCAAATTGATGAGCACTGGGTGAGAATAGAAAATGCTTCTTTTAAATGTGTTGTAATGGTTTGCAATGCGCAGTAAGGCGAAATAGCGAACTTCGGCTCCTGCTGTAAAAAAAGAAAAATGCACAGCAACACAAAAAAGCATGTCACACATGCATCTATCATGCACTAAACGCAACACAAACGGTTTGAATCCAGCCTTTAGGAGGCAGAAATGTTCAGGAAGAGAGACAGATAGATATGGCTGCAAAAAGGCAAAAGCTGGGAGCTATGAACAGCCATACTGAAATTTTAACCTTAAACTTCACTAACTGCATGCTTGTCCTGGGCTACGTGTGGAGCCCATAGCCATGTGTAAACTTTGACTCTGTTGACTTACAAAAGTTCTTATTTCCTATTCAAGCAGCTGGAAGTAGAGCAAAGAAAAGGTAAATATTTGCTGCTGGGAAGGCTAAATTAAGCAAACCTGTTGCTTTTCCCCTTGTGGGCAAACTGCATGTTCACTTTAAGCACCATTCTTAGGCCTGGTTCACGAAACGCGCGACAAATGTGCATATTTGATACGCCTAGGTGTGAACCCAGCCTTATTGTCTTAAATTTCAATAGATTGGCCCATTATAATAAGTATTCCTTAATGACTTTAACCAAAAATAATTACACACCCATGAGTGAGAGAGCAGCCTGGGTAACGGAATAAGCCTGAGAGATATTATACTCCTGGATGCCTCCCAAATACAGTTCACACTCCCACAATAGAAACACAAAATGTTAACACAGATAAAATGTAAGTGGCTCTAAAAAGGGTTCTCACCCTTCTGCGTATTCCAGTTCATACAGTATTTTCACATACACAGGGCAAACGAAGACAAAACAGAGAAGATAACAAAACAACCAATCACAGCACATAATAAAAATAATACACTAACCTAAAATGTTTCACCAAAATCTGGTTTCAATGAGTAACACAAAATGTGAGCAGTACAGAATTCTAGCCGTCTCAATTAAAACTAAACCAAAGAATCCCATGAGGGAAATGGAGCCGCTGACGGAAGCAAGCAATGAGACCTTATCTGTTCTACTTGAAATCAAAATCGAAATGAAAAAAAAATGTTTTGATTGCTATGAGTACAAGCCCCAATTATGGTTCAGTTTGAACAAAACAGCCCCACTGGCACCAAATGATTAAAACTAGGCAGTCACCTAAAAAAAAAAAATTAAAACTGCCACTGAAAAAGTGGGAGGCGAGTCCTCATTTTGATGTCTTCAAGAAATATGGCAGCTGAAGAATCTCCTTTTATAAATATAAAAGAAATGGGAGGCAGCTAATGCTTCAGGTTTCAAATCACACCACTTGGATCAACGTATTTCTGTGGCAGGTAGCCAGATTTTGTGCTTAGCTGCAGACACCCAGCCCGTACAAATCAATGACAAGCAGAGAGGCTCCACAGCAATCCACATATATTTGTACAGGGAGTGAATACCTGCAACCTAGGGACAAACAGTCTGTATAAAGAGCTACTCATCTGTCCCCAGCCGCAGGTAATCACTCCATGTGCAAATACATGCAAACAGCTGCAAACCCTCTCAGCCTGTCATTGATCTGTACACACATTAAAAACACCTGGCCGTACCAGCCAAAGGAATTTGCTAATATAGGTGGTGTATGATCATGTGATTGAGATCATATGCCTACGAAAATGTTTAAAAGGAGAACTATGAGGTGAGTGCTTTTCACTCACCTCATAGTTCTAGCCGACCTGTGACAATGAGACTGCCACAGGTCGGCTCAGTAGATCAGGAGGTGAGCGAACACATACCGGCGTTCGCTCACCTCTCGATCCTGTCACGGCTCTCTGCCGTGACAGGGGAGGGGCTGGATTCCCCCCTCCCTGCTCCGCCAGCGCTGACTGGAGGATCGGACGGGGGCGGCTACACCTGGCTCTGACTCTAGATAGGTAGAGCCAGCTGTCAGTCATGCAGCTGGGCGGATCCCGGCACAATTGTAGGGATCCGCTTCAGCTGTGGAGTCTCAGTATACCGCGAAGCTGGTATACTGAGCCTAGGGTGACGGGAGGACGCTAGTTTGTGTCCTCCCGTTACCCTAAGGAGAACTATGGGGAAAAGCCTTAACCCCATAGTTCTCCTTTAATGCTTGGCTATCATGCTAATCCAAAGGCTTCGGTACTAAGTTACTGTCCTGGGAAATGTATGCACAGAAGGGCTTCTGAATGCTTTTGATCTTTACATTTATTCTGGGCAAGAGACTTAAGCTGGATATACACTTATCAATTTTTTTTCGTTCAACCCGTGGGCTGAACAAAAATAATTGACCCGATTTCTCCATCAACACAAACAGAGTGTTGATCGAGGAATCCTGCTGTTTACATTGTATGCCGCCGGCACCTGTCAGAATACCCGGTCAGAGCGGACAGCTCATTGGCTGCCAGCTCTGATCAATCAAAATTTTTCCAGCCGGCTCTTTTGATCAGCTGATCGAGGAATGCCGGCTGAAAGGGAGCCAACAGCCCCACACACTGCGAATTTCAGCCGGTACATTAAAAACCGCCCGAAATTCAACCAGTGTATGGGGGCCTTAACAGAGTATTTGAAGCTGACCATACAAATCAGATTATACAGTGTCCTATAGATTTACCAAAACTATGTAATAAAAGGATACACCTAAACAATTCATTTAATTAGAATCCAATCTGGCAGGCCCATGCACTTCATAGCTGATAGTAGATCTAAACGAGATTGTACAATCAGATTATGTAGTGAACGGCCACAGCTTTACCTAGTAGGCCAGGAATGTCAGCCCCCAAATTTCTCACATTTTCAGAGGGACAGACTGGTATAGTTTGGAGGTACCCTTACAGAGAAAGCTGACTTTCCTTACACTGTCTGTGAATGTTCTCATTCATCCAGGTCATGGTATATCTGTAAAAAAGAAGTCAAGGCAACTGGACTTGCTGGATTTTTCTTGAACACGTTTCACTGGACATCCAACCAGCTTTCTCAATTCAGAGTGACTTGTACAAAAAAATTATCTGGGAATAAATATGGTGAATGTCGCTCCAATCCACATAATATGTTAGTCAAAACCAGGTGTTGATTGCATTTGCATAATTGGAGTCTAGGAGGTGTTATTAACCTGCACCATTCTACATAAATAGGTCTCTTTCACACCTCTTTTAAACCAGTCCTCCTCCTCCCTGTCTAGGATGCGTTCTTGACTGTCTTGAAAGGAGTGACCTTTTTCCTTTAGGTGTAGGTACACTGCCGAATCCTAACCAGAGGGTTTGGCTCTTCTATGCTGTGCCATACGGTGGTGAAGCTGCTGTGTTGTTTCACCGACAAACAATTCTGAGCACTCCGCACTGGACTGCGTACACAATGTTGTTCATCTTGTGTTTTAGCTTTGGGACTTTTGGGTGAACCAGTTGTTGCCTCAGTGTATTGCTGGGTTTAAAGCAGACAGTATTTGTGATGTTTTTTTTAAAAACCCTTCTGAGATTCTAAGATTTGACTGATCTATACACATGCATAAACCCAGTGAAATAGTGATGAATGAAATGACAAAAACGGCAAGAGTATCCGAGACTTTAAAAACAAATTGCAAAGAGCAGTTGAAAACAAAACATTGTGCATTAAGTTTAGATCAACATCGGTAATAAAAAGAAAGAGAAAAGGGTATAAAACAAATCAGGTCATGTGTGAATGTTATGAAAACAACAAGACTAAGTATAGGGAAGCAAAACATTGAGCAGTAGATGAATGCTGATACATAGTTACACTGCGCTGTTTATAATACACAGCCCTGACAGCTGACTAACACTGCCTTGTGTGCCATCAACAGCATGCAATCACAGAGTTTTCATTTTGTTGTGTACAAGCGGAAATGCCCCAGTTATGTTATTACTGCCCCCGGTATACCCCTCCCTGCATTCCTCGGCTTCGTACTGGTCCCCAAGTTATGTCATTACTAACCCCCGTATACTACCTGCACCCCTCACCTCCAGCTGTGTTATTACTGCCTCCAGTATACTTCTCCCTGCACTCCTCACCTCCTTGCTGGTCCCCCTGTCAGTTCCACGCTGTCTGCGGTGTCACACTCTAATCCGTCCGCAGAACTTTCTCTTTCAGTTCCGCGTGGATTCTAGTGACAGTCTCCCGCCCTCTTGGACACAAACATAAACTGTCCTCAGGCTCGTGTTCTGCCCTGTCAGGGCTCCATCTCTTCTCTCTGCTACACATCAGCTGCTCGGGCTGACACAAAATAAATAACTGAGGCAAAAGAAGCGATATTCTAATCAAAAATAAAAAGGTGCACAGGCTGGTTTTTATAACATGCTTGTATGCACAAGTTATGAAGAGTACAGCAGAAAACGTCACATATTTGCACTGAATATTAAGATATTTGTAAGTATTCATATATGATTGATTGCATTATGCCGGTTGGCTCCTTTATTCCTAGGAGTTTTTGTCGCTCAAAGGTAAGTGCACCCAGAGCTGTAGCTAGCCTATTTTGCGCCCGAGGCAAGAACAGAAAATTGTGCCCCTCCCCCCCCCCCCATGTTTTTTTGAGGAAACTAAATGAATAACAAGGAATTAATGATATTTAAACCGTTTACTTCAGTTACATAAGAAACATAAAGATATGTAACTTAACATAAATAACAACTTCCTAAAAAATAAACTTACAGTGTAGTTAAAGGAGAATTATGGGGTCAGGGCTTTTCCCCATAGTTCTCCTTAGGGTAACGGGAGGACACAAACTAGCGTCCTCCCGTCACCCTAAGCTCAGTATACCGCGAGCTACAGCTCGCGGTATACTGAGACACCGCAACTGAAGCTGATCCCGGCAATTCTCTCTGGATACATCCAGCTGCAGGATTAACAGCTGGCTCTGCCTACCCAGAGGCAGAGCCAGCTGTGCCCGCCCCGTCCGTTCCGCCAGTCAGCGCTGGAGGATCGGAGAGGGGGGGAATCCCTGCAGAGTGCCATGAGTGACAGTTAGGGCTCTCTGCAGGAATAGATCAAGAAGTGAGCGAGCAACGGTATGTGTTTGCTTACTTCCTGATCTATTGAACCGACGTGTGACAGTTTCATTGTCACAGGTCGGCTCAGATTATAATTCTCCTTTAACCCTGTGACACACTACATGCAAAGCAAAGCTGTCAGGTTGTCAGGCATGGAGCTTCGCATGCAGTGTGTGAGCTGAGCGTGGCCAGATGAAGGACTGCATCGTCAGCCAATTGGCTTGAGCGTAAAACCGAATGGCCTTCGCATCTTGACGCGTGGGTTTACGCGCGAGCCGATTGGTTGAAGATGACATTTTTAATCTCAGCACGCTCAGCTATGCACGCTCTAGCAAGCTGACGTGCCGGAGACAAAATTACATGACACACTGCACGTGAAGGCAGCGTGCCACCGCTCCGCGCTGCTTCGCGTGCAGTGGGTCACAGCCTGAGGGCCCAGTCACACCATAAAGAGTG
>NW_017306497.1:1545122-1578679 GCF_000935625.1 Nanorana parkeri
AGCCATGCGCCCCACCCACAGTGCGATCGCCGTCACCCGAATGCGTGACACATCAGTGCCTGTGTTCCGGTCCAGTGGGATCTGCAAAAAAGTAGTGCATGCAGCATTTTGGCAGATCGCACTGGACCAGAACGCAGGCACTGATCTGCCACGCATTCGGGTGACGGCTATCGCACTGTGGGTGGGGGGCATGGCTGTGGTGCCATTGACTTCAATGCACTGCCACGCCCCCTCCCGCTCCAAAACAAAGTGAGCCGGTCGGGTTGTGTTCCAGCGCGTTCCAGAGGCTTATGGTGTGACTGGGCCCTTAAGGATGTAGGTGGGGTAGTTTGCAGGGGGGGGGAGATATTGGAGGGGGTTAGGAACATCATCAATTAGAGATGTTTTAAAAAATATTTTTATCTCTATTATTTAAATTATAGTAAAAATTATGTGGGGGGGATGCTCAATGGGAACAGTATTGAGTCCATACAGTCCCCATTGAGCATCCCCCCACATAATTTTGATTATAATTTAAATAATAGAGATAAAACTAATAGATTAGATACTAATGTGGAGGCAGGTACACAGGTGTCACACATATTACTATCAGTATATCGCTCCCCTTCTTCTCCATCACTTCTACAGTACAGAAGTGATGGAAAAGAAGGGGAGTGATATACTGACTGACTGTCATTGTCACAGCATAGTACCTGAAGGCTGCAGCTCTCCCTCTCTGTCCTCTCTGTGTCAGATCCGATTCTCGTCAGGGATCACCTCAGGTTGCCTATGCTGGACTCGTCACTCGACCTTGGGACCCGCCTCAGCCACCTCACGGCCACACCTTCCTCGCTACGTCCTCTGGCCGGTGGGAGCTCTCCCGAGTCCCCCTCTTCAGTTCTCACCGCTGGCAGCGTGAGAGAGCTGCGGCACCCCAGACTCCTCGGATCGGTGCTGGCAGCGTGAGAAAGGTGCGACACGGCGGCCGCAGGCAGAGCACACTTTTTAAACATTGGCCGCACTAAAAAATCTTCGGGCCCGCGGCGCCCCCCCCAACTACAGAGTGCACCAAAACACTCAAGACAAGGAATGCCAATAATTTCTATGGCCCCTGTTCACACTTAAGCGTTTTGTTGCACAATGTTTCCCATTGAAGTTAATAGGACCAAAAAGCGACCTAATCTGCCAAAAAGTAGCTCATGTACTTTATCCAGGCATTTTTTTTCTTCCTTGCAACAAAACGCTCAGGTGTGAACAAGGGCGGCAGAAATTATTACCTATGAGAGACAAAACGTCTATGTGTGAACGGGGACTTAGTGAAAGACCCCTGATGTCTCCATAAAGAGGACATGTCACACCCAATCTGCTATTACATAGGGGTGCTTGTTAGCCCCCTGTGTAATAGCAATAGAGTTAATGTAAAAAAAAAGTGATTACAAAATTATAAAAATTAAAGTAACATATAAGAAAAAAATGCAAATAAAAAAAATGTAAGTCCCCCACGTGCATGCACATACACAGGCAAACATGCGTCGGTGCGCCTTCGTGCGAAAACGACAATTGCGCTACACATGTTACATATCGCCGCAAACGTTGGAGTGCGAGCAATAATTCTGGGGCTATCAATCACTGTTAACACTATACTGATGAACGGTTAAAGTGTTCCCTGTGGGAAATTTGCCGCAGCCGGAACGGATCCCGACAATACAATACTGTCGAGATCTACTCAGCTGGAGGATTGGAGAAAGAAGGGGGAGAATCCCTACGGGGAGCGGTGAGTGACAGTCACGGCTCTCTGCAGGGACAGGATCGAGAAGTGAGCGAGCGACTGTATGTGTTCACTCACTTCCCGATCTATAGAGTAGATGTGTGACGGTTTCATTGTCACACGTCGGCTCTATCTTTAAGGATGAGTGTAAATCACTCACCTCATAGTTCTCCTTTAACCCGCTCTATTTGTCCTGACAATCATAACTACAGAAAGTGACAGGAAATTACAGTCACCAGAACAAGAATGAAGAGGAACTCTTCCAATGGGGACATCTGTTCCGGTGACAACTGTCTAAGAAGTGATTTCCCCACACTTTGTGCTGTGTCTATAGGACAGGGAAAAAAAAGTTCACCGGGGTTTTAAAGCAAAACAATCGCAAATACTGTACAATTGATCGACTTTTGACTAACCAGCAGGTTAGAAAACTTCGATCATCGGACGAAAAGTGTCGTCAGATGATTGCAAGGTGTATGGGCACCTTAACAAGGACACAGCAATAAAAACCTGACAGGAGTTCTAATCCCTCTCCACTCTACCCAAAACTAAAAAAAAGTTCAGTAGCTTAAAAAGTTACATTTGGACAGGTGTTAACATTGCAGAACGCTTCTTTTGACAGTGCAATTCATAAATATGTATATGCCGGACACTGACGGAAGTGATTGTCATGCCATTTACCTGCATTCTTCTGCATTCAGCACTTCCTGGAGTGTTGACTGCCTGGTCCCCCGCCATGCTATGTGGTTCCTTCTGTTGGCCTCCACATCCTGGGCTAATATAGGGATTGTTGGGAGGAACCACAGAGCACAGAAGGGGACCAGACATCCAACACTCCCCAAAGCGTCTGATGCAGAATATTCAACTAATTGAGTCTTAAAAATAACGAGAATGTTCAGGTGATAGAGTCGCTTTATTAGTAGATTGCCTTCATTCTTTTAACCTCTTGCTGACTGTGGTGTTAAAGGGTTTCTAAACCCTCAGCTTTTTTTGCATAGATCTACTGCTAACAAGCAGTAGATCTATGCAAAAAGTTTTTTAAAAAACAAAAACGCTTCAACAGCGGTTTAAACTTACCTGTATCTTGCCTGCGCGCTCCCGCCCGAGAATGTGAAACCACTCGGGCAGCCGCAAAGCATCTCGGGGCGGGTGCATGCGCAGTTCACATTTTCGGCCGGGACACGAGGAGAGACACAAGGTAAGTCTATGGACGCGTGCACCCGCATGCAGACACCATGGGAAAAGATGTGCCAGCAATCACAGAGGAGTCAGCACTGGATCGGAGACTCGCCGCACCGCTGGAGAGAAGGCTGAAAAGGACAGGAAAGAAGAAGATCGGATTAAGAAACATAATTCAAGGTAAGTGCTGACATTAACGTTGTGTTGCGGCAAAAACATTTTTGCCTTTAATGTCACTTTAAAACCTACTTTAAACCCCCTTTTTCAGTATTCAGCGCTGCAGTACTTTGACTGACATTTATACCATCATGCAACGCTGTGCTGAAATGAAATTTATATAATTTTTTGGGACAGATAAAGCTTTATTTCGGTGGTATAAATAGACACCAAACATGTCAAATCTTATATTGCGTGCGCCTGCGAAATCGAAATCGAAAAACTACCATGCCTAAAATTGGCCATAGGCGATGCTTTAAAATCTTTTACCGCTCATCAGTTAAGTGTTATTAGTGATGAATGGCCCTGAAATTATTGCTCTCGCTGCGACACTCACTGCAATATGTGCATTCACGCGGGGGACTTAAATTATTTTTTTATATGAGACTTTAATTTTTTTTTACTTTTTTTTTTTAACACTTAACTTTATTGCTATCACATGGGGGGCTATCAATCCCCCTATGTGATAGCTAATAAACAATGATAGGTCCTCTTTATGGAGACATCAGTAGTCTCTAGGACCACTAATGTCACCTAGGGACCCCCAAAGAAGCTGATGAAGTAGGGATCTGCTTCCCCAGCTTCTTCTCTGGTTATAGCAGCCAGAGAAATGGCAGCTAAAGGCGGAAGTGATATAATACACAACGCTTCCGCCTTTAGAGAGAGAGGAGGAGAGATCAGCCGTGAGAGAATCACGTACACTGGTTACCCACTGTTGATTGTATTACTGATCAAAAGCTGGTTGAAATTGTATATTGCTACACGCCATACGCCTTACATGTCCTTCAGTAGTGACAACTGCACTTCTATGGACAGGGTTTATTATGTGTATTTCCACTTTATCAGCCAAAGTGGGATAATACCTACTTTATATTTGTTACATGTTCCCATTCACATCGAATAATGTGAATAACATTTTAAAACAATTGTTTTTGACCTGTTTAACTGTTTTTACTTGCTTCATAATCCTGCCTAGCTCCCCCTCCCATGTAATGTTTAACCTAATTGACCCTGTCTGTACTGGTACATTGTTTATAGTTGTGTAACTAGATTTGAACCCTGTCTGTTCTAAAGATTAAAGATCTCAAGGCTTGGGTTCTGCATTGTGTGTTAAAACAGAACTTTACCCTCCAATGTAAAGAGAAACTTTACTCACCAATTTGATGTCTCCCAGAACAGATACTTTTAAAGAACTCCAGGTACATTTTTTAGTAACCCTGGCAGTAGGGCTACCCTCGCACTGCAAGCCTTAGGTGCTTGTTTTGGTGTAGGACTTGAAATAACAAAGTTACACTTACCGGATCCCACGAGTCAGCATGTTCTTAGGGCTAGTTCACACCAGACCCAGTGTGTTCAGTGATTGGTGCTGGAACACACTGGATCGCATTCCGGCCGGCTCACTTTGTTTTGAGGTGGGAGGGGGCGTGGCGGTGCATTGAAGTCAGAGGCACCACAGACATGCCCTCCGGCCGCAATCCGATCGCCCGCACGGGAATGTGTGGCACATCAGTGACTGCGTTCCGGTCCGGTGTAGTCAGAAAAAATAGTGCATGCAGCATTTTTTCTTACTGCACCGGACCGGAACGCAGTCACTGATGTACCAAGCGTTCTAGTGCGGGCGATCACATTGCGGCTGGAAGGCGTGGCTGCGGTGCCATTGACCTCAATGTACCGCCATGCCCCCTCCCGCCCCAAAACAAATGAGTCGGCCGGAATTCAATCCAGTGAGTTCTGGCACCAATCGGGCCAGAGCGCACTGTGGCTGGTGTGAACCAGTCCTTAGACCAGTCACTGGAGTATCTCTCCCCATCTGCTGCAGTGGTCTAAGGTTCCTGCGTCATCACGTTATATACACAGTGTATAGGACGTGACGATGATAAGGGACATACCATCTCTGCAGCAGAGGAGGGACCACTGTCAAAGCCAACCGGCTAGGAGGATCAGGTTAATATAACTTTGTTATTTTCAGCCTTAGCAAGCAGTTAAACAAGCAGTTAAGTAGCACCACTGCATGGGTCAATAAAAAATAAATAAATAAGCTACCAGGTCTTCTACCATCTTGACTGGTTGGAGGGGGATGACGTAACACTGAACATGCGCATGGGAGTTAATTCATTGCAACATGAAATTGTTCCTAGAATGTTAAGCTGGCCATACACCTGTCAATTTCTTTTGTTCAATCTGTGGGCTGAACAAAAGAAAAATACGCAATTCCTCCATCAACACAATCAGCGTGCCGATCGAGGAATCCCACTGTTTGCATTGTATTCTGACAGGTGCCGCCCTTAAAGGAGAACTATGAAGTGCTTTTCACTCACCTCATAGTTCTAGCCGACCTGTGACAATGAGACTGTCACAGGTCGGGCCAGTGGATCGGGAAGTGAGCGAACACATACCGGCGTTCGCTCACCTCTCGATCCTGTCACGGCTCTCTGCCGTGACAGGGGAGGGGCTGGATTCCCCCCTCCCCGCTCCGATCCGCCAGCGCTGACTGGCGGAACGGACGGGGGAGGGGACTGGTATAGTTGGCTCTGCCTCTAGATAGGCAAAGCCAGCTGTCACTCACGCAGCTGGGCGGATCCAGACATAATTGTCGGGATCCGCTTCAGCGTCTCAGTATACCGCGAGCTGTAGCTCGCGGTATACTGCGGCGTCTCAGTATACCGCGAGCTGTAACTCGCGGTATACTGAGCTTAGGGTGACGGGAGGACGCTAGTTTGTGTCCTCCTGTTACCCTAAGGAGAACTACGGGGAAAAGCCCTAAACCCCTAGGTTCTCATTTAATGCACTTTAAAAAAAACTAAAACTGTCCCTCAGCCAACCGCCATTAACCCCTAGCGCTGCACACTCAGTACTACAACCATTCTTGACCTTAGGGTCCACAGCGAAGCTGCTTTTGATCAATCTTCAGACCCATAAGCGCAAATTTATAATTTTACAGTGTCCTATGTATACTCTTGCTCCAAAGAAAAAACTAGAAAGGTAAATATTGCTTAAACAAATTATTTTAATGTATGCTGCGTGAGTTGAAACATAGAACAAACTCACTGAGGGGTTTTCACAAATTTTGCTGCAAAAGTGGAAAAACACTAATTCTTTAAATTAAAGTACTTCCTAATTAGGCTGACAATATTTCCTTCAGCTAAAACGGGACAATGGGTTGGCAAAAACGGGAAGGTTTTAATCTTCCACATTGCTGCAAAAGTAAGATGATAACAAAAGTTTTATGACAATATAGTAGATGTGTACAGCGTGAAGTTTTGGACAAAATGAATTATTATGCAGTTTCGGATTCAGAGGCAACGAGCCTCTGAAATCCGAAACTGCATAATTTAAAAAAAAAAGTGCTGCGGCCATATTGCGCCATCTTGGTGCACCTAAGAGGGTGACGTCAGATATACCAAGATGGCAACGCCCATACAACGAATTACTACTGTGTTTCCCTGAAAATAAGACACAGTCTTATATTTTTTTTGGCTAAAAAAAAACACACTAGGTCATATTTTCGGGGTAGGTCTTATTTTTTTTTTTATGTACAACAATCCACACTTATTCATGTACAACAGTCTACATGTATTCAGGGCAATCAGGGGTGCCGTACCTTTCCAAGAGCAATTTGGTAACCAAATGCTGGCCAGAATGAGCGAAGCGCACTTTCACTATCGATTCCTCACAGGCGGAGTGCATTTGGTATCACTGCGTCTGTGACAGGAGTCGGCGCTATAGAGGAGGCATCGGCTTATGCGGCTCTGCTCCCTACGGTGCCGCCTTTCTTCCTCTAGCGCTGGCTGCGTTGGCACCGCTGAGTCTCTCCTGCCACTCCCGCGTGTCTTCAAGTTCCCCCTTATGCCACCACCGGCCCTGGGAATGGTCACAAGCAGGTCTTATTTTCGGGGTAGGTCTTATATTTTAGCAATTTCCAAAAAGAGTACTAGGTCTTATTTTCGGGGAAACAGGGTATATGCCCTAATATATAGTAATTTGTATATTCGGATATAGTAATTCGGATGAACTGCCACATTGACATAAATTTGTTGATTTGGCAGTTTGTCCGAATCCAAATGCACATCTCAATAATTATTCTTCAGTGACAGAACTCATGCGGTTCTGCACCTTTCCTCCTTCCTATACTGCCTCATATCCTTCCATTGTGTCAGTCTGAGGAGCAGAGAACTATGCCATTAATCTTGAGATTTCTTAACACTCTGGAGCACTGCCCTGAGATAAAAGCTCTGCTGTTGATCATGTAAAATGGCTGCCCTAAAATCCCCGCCGATGCTTATTGTGCACTTCCTCAATGAGACCGGCTGGCCGCATGGATGTAGACGTTAAGGCCAGCCGCAGTTGCGGTCATCTTAACATTTATATCAATGCGGCCGGCCAGCCGGTCTCATTAAGGAGGCGTACAGATTCAGAGCGCACTCCTAAGAAGGAAGAAAGGACAACATTTATTTTTTAAAACAATTGAAAGGATGGGGAAAAGTGAAGAAATAACGGTACTGTCCCATTCAATACAGGATATATGGTCAGCCTATTCCTAATTAATCTGTCCCATACTCTGCCGAATGTCACCATGTCATACACATCTGTGAGGATTACTGCACAGAAGTTCCCCAGCACTGGAGCTGCGTGACCTGTGTGGCAGAGATGCGGAACTGAATAGCACAGCTGAGGTGGAAGGGGGAAGGATTACAGAGTGCACCGCCATCCAGCGCGGGAGAGCGGCGGAGGGTGTTGTGATTGTTGGGGCTTCGGCTGCTCTCTGGATGACAGCGGGACAGCCATGCTGCTCCCTTCCGATGTGGCCAGGCTAATACTTGGTGAGTGACTGTCCTGATGGGGTTTCCCGGCCGCCATAGCTGCTCATATCTTGTAGCAGTAGCTGGCCCTCGTTCCCAGGGTCAGGCTCAGGTCGTATGGACTCGTCCCTGGAAATGTCACAGTTTTTGCACATTGATCAGTCTCCTTGTAATATTACTGAGTTATCAGGAGGCTGCTTTCAGCTGTTAGTATCCATTTACCTTGTGTTGTCTGTTATAAAGTTTTAAGGTGACTCTTCTCCAGATAACATTTAAAAAAAAGTCCCTATTCACACCATTGTGTTCCATAAACGCGTGTTGGGGGGAAAAAATGTGTTAATGAAACGCGTAAAACACGGGGAACGCACTTGGGGTGCCATTACTAGTTAACGGCATGCCAAATGCAGCTGATAACCCGCTTGGTTATCCTGCATGGTGAAGCGCACACAAACGTGTGGGGAACAAATTTGCTACATTCACTACTTTTCTTAGTTTGTCATTGTCCAGGAACCCACTGATCTCAATGGTGATGTGCAGGAAACACACCCGCAAATGTGCTTCATTGCTATGCTACGGCGTAAACGGGGACTTACCTGTCCTGCCATTTTCTTTTTGATCCCCGCTCTGTTGCAGAGCTGTGGTGACAGAATAACCTTCATCTGACACGTCTGGGAGTGTGGTTTACCTTGCTCCCCTGTCATGCTTTGCTTCCTTCCACCTAGCCTGTCATCATTACAGGACACACTAATAACACAGGGCCCAGTGAATAGCCCCACAGAGAACGCCGGGGGAACAAGTATCTTACACTACCGGAAGTGTCAGGTGCTGAAGGGTAGCTCTGCAACAGAGCAAAGATTGGTGGTGGGGAAGGTAAATACAAATCCTTTTGGTTCCAGGCTGAGCTTTTTTGAAACATTTTCTTGATTGTACATCACAGGATGGTAAAGTAGAAATTAATGAATGATACATTTTAGTTTTGGATAGAGCAGGGGTCAGCAACCTTAAACACTCAAAGAGCTATTTGGACCCGTTTCCCACAGAAAAGAAAACGCCAGGGGCCACAAAACCCCTTTGACGTCTAAAATGAAGATAACACGTCATATATAGTTTTTTTTTGTTAACCTTTATGCTATTAATAGCATGTATATGTGGGGTTAGTAACGTGCTGGACTCTGGGTTAACCTGAGACCCCGCAGAGCCCACCTGAGAGTGACCCTGCAGAGTACACCATAGATCCTGCACAGCCCATCTGAGACTCTCTATGGTGGGCTCTGCAGGTCGTCAGGTGAGCTGGTCGCCGCGGTCACTTTCCCTGTACCTCCTCCCAACTCCTCTTACCTGCTGCTGGGGCCTGACCTCCTCCACCCCCTCCCCTGTCACCTCTGCCATACCACCCTTGGTACAGCTGATACTCATGTAAGAGGCCCCCGAGACCGCCCAGACCCCTCTCATGGGTACCGGCCGTACCCCCCTGATGGCGGTGTTCTATCAAAGTGTGTGACCGATGACGTGGTCACACATTTCAATGCAATCCCGCCCAGTTTTCCGGCGGTGGAATGTGTGACCGCCAATAGGTGAAGCATTCCAACGCTTTTACAGCTGTTCCAGGGAAGATCGGCATCGCAAATCGTATGTGCAGGCGAACCGATCTGCGCTGGAACAGCTGATCAGTCCTGAAATGTCACTTCTATCCGACTCTGAGTGCAATCTCACATTCCACCCCACTCACAAAGTCGGCGGGGACCCTGCACTGCCGCATATTCCACCAGGGGGGGTGCCCCCGGACCTCACTGGGCCCCCCCACAGCCTCAGGCCCCAAGTCCCCAGCAGTAGTTCCGCCCCTGGACAGGGAGCCGCTGCAGAGGGATGAAAGAGCCACATGCGGCTAGTGTACCCAACTAAAACTTTTAGGGCTAGTTCACACCAGATCCAGTTGTGATGCAGCCTGTTGAGTTTGTCTGCTGCAACCAAAATACATCACAATGCTTTCCTATAGCATTTCTGGTGCTCTATCCACACCAGGGCAGTCCGTTCCAATGCAGTCAGAAATAATACTGCTTGCCCTATTTTAGCTGCATCGGATTGCACTGGAACACACCTGAAATCCCATTTTAAGCAAAAAAAAACGCATAAATTGTGGTAAAACGCATTGCAGCTGTGCAGACGCACGCTGTTCTGGTGTGAGCTGGCCCTTAAACATAAATGAGAAGCGTCCATTGTGAGTGGTTCAATCAGCATTTGAAATGGCTTAAAAACCATCTGACTTTAATATCGCTTTAATTCTTCAATATACGGCATGTCTCCCAAAGGGGGACTTCAGAGACAGTGCTCCACCGCAATGGATCTCAGTCCTGGACCTGTATAGCACCTAACAGAAGCTATATGGATTGGTTTGCTCCTCGGCAGTGCCTTGGTGGACCCTACCTGGACCTCACTGGAAGGAAGATGTGGGGATGACCTGGAATATACTTAGGGCACTAGATCCAGCCTGAGGCATGCACCTTGGCACTTAATACTGTGTGTGTGTGTGTGTGTGTGTGTGTGTGTGTGTGGTTGTTGCAGGGTGCGTTGGGCCTTTGTGGTAGAGCCCTGTCCCTGAAGACCACCTTCTGGAGGGATGCCATTCTTTGAAGAATTAACTCCTTGCCTGGATTTGTTTTCTTCTAGCAACTGTCGCTTTACAGGAGAACGTTAGCATTTTCAGCATTTTCAGCATTAGGGGCCATAAAATAATAATTATGATGATTTACGTTTACTTTAGACCAGGGGTCTCCAACTCAATTCACTTGGACAGATTTTCTCCTCCCATGTGGGCCACTTGCCAAATCTCATACTTCAAAACAAAATGTGACTATACGGTACCAGTGTTAATATCTGTGTGTATTTATAAAGTCAGTATATGTGTTTGTGATGGTCCCTTTGTATGCAGTGTCAGTATAGTCTTTTGTGATGGTTTGCGTGAATTGTAAGGATTTCTTTGAGTGATGTTGGTATGTGTGTTGTTTCTCTGTGTGTCATATCACTATGTATACATGTGTATATGTGTGCAGTTTTTTCCCCACAAGTTTTAATTTTAATCCTAGAGGACTCCACACACACAATAATACACAATAATGCACCCACCACAGAAATATACACACACAATAATACACACACAGCTTCTTGAAATAAAACAAAGAGCCCCCTGACCTGCTTAAATTTTTTTGCAGGGATGGGACACATTCCCTGGTTGTCCAGTCGGCAATTAGTATGGTCTGCACCCTTGGCTGGTGCGGACCTTAATAATCCTTCCTTTCGGTCGGTGCTCATTGAAGGCTGTCAGAGTGCATACTGTGCTCTGACTCCCACTGAGCACCGGCACCGCGAGAAGCAGCTATGCGGTCTGCATTTCTGTGTCAGGTACGTGGTCCATGACTGTGTGCCTGAAGGCCGCATTGATATTGGCCCATGGCCCAAACTTTGAGAGCCTTGGTTTAGACTAGGGCATGTAGGCCTGTACAGTTGGAGTCTGTTTAGGTTCCACATCTTTGTATCTTCTCAAGTGTGCCTGCCTTTAATCTTCCGTTTGTTTATGGGCACTGTATTGTGGGTCTAGGTCAGTGGCTGTTGGCTAACAAGATATAGGGGGCAGTCAGTTGTGGTCCTTGACATTGCCACATACCAGTATATTTAACTTCTTCCCGTCCGGCTGTTGTATTTAAACGGCGGGACAGGGTAGTGAAATCCGCTTGTTGTGATGCAAGAAATAATTTTAACCAAAACTGTATTTAACCGTGCTAAGAAGCGCTCCTCATTGGTTAGTGCAGCCAGGTCACTGTGCTGACCAACCACGATGGGGAGGGGTGACGGAAAAGCAGCCCGCTACACATGATATGGGCGTCTGTACATTGCATGTAAAATGTTAAACTTTGGTGATAATCGAGATGTCAGACTTCTGACAGTTAGTAAAGGATGATTGTACCAAGCAGCCTTTGCCATTTAACAATTCATTTTCCTCTACGAATTCCTAGTGAACTAGTTCTTAACTTAAGCTGGCCATACACCTATAGATTATCAGCAGAGTTTTTATGGTCAGACGGAAAAAGTGCAACAAATTCCTCCATCTACGCTAAACTGTGTGGATGGAGGAATCTCCCGCTGGACCAAGCTTCAGTATCTTGCTAGTCGGCCTGCTGGCTCTCAGAATACCTGAACAATCTGATTGGATGCAGGCATTGTTCAGGTATTTTGAGACATTTCTATTTTTAGTTTGTAAACTGTAAATGTATATGGACACAGCCATAGATGCTTTTTACATCTATCTATCTATCTATCTCTATATATACACACTGTAATTGTGCTTCACTGCTTTTAATCTCATCAAGTCTACAGGCCAGCTCAGGATCATAATAATTCTCTGTACCCAATACTTTCACAAGCTGGCTTATCCTGTAATTGATTTTTTGGTTGCACTGTCTGGCATACATATTCTCCTTGGGTCGATATCTGTATGCCAGACAGTGCAACCAAAAGGTTGTTAAAATATGACAGTAGGCATACCATGTGTGTTAAATAATGAAAATAACCTCCAGATTTCCTTTTTAGAAAACTGTACAGTAATACCTCAAGATGTGTTCTTATCTGACAGTGTTCTAGTAATGTGTTCAGGGTATTTCTATTTTGTTCACTATGATCTGTCATGGGTTCTTTCATTCCTATAAATTCTTGGCCTGTAAGAATCAGCCTCTGAAGACTTTTTATCTGATTTTAGGTTACTTGCAGCAAGAAAAGCTGTTCTCTACGTGCAAAGCCTTCATTACAGAGTCACCCCACCTCAAGGAATATGCAGAACATCACACAGATGAAGGGGCCATCCCAGGATGTCTTCTGGTAAAAGCTAGCACAATATAATGCTTGCCAGTCTTCTAGACTTTACAAATGTATTAAATGCATCTGAAGTTTTTGTTTACTGTATTGGACAAAATCTTGACCCAGTTTTAGTCTGATCCTAACCTGTACATTCTACAGCCCACATGACATACGGTATATAACATTATTACGATCATCTCAGATATGCTATGGGGGCATTTATCAATTCTTTCGCACGGCAAGGCTAAAGAAGAGCAGGAGACAGATAATGCAATAGGTTTACTACGCAGTTACAGCATTGGTCATAATTTCCTCCCTCAGCTTCATAAAGTAACTCTGCAATTCTCTGACTCTGACCCTGGCTATTTCTTAGAAATATGTCTGTTTACAGTTAAAAGCTGTCACATCTTTAGTAATAAGAACTGTCTCAGAACTTTTCAAACTGTAGCACTTGGCTGCCCAGGAATACAGATTCACAGGACTGAGAAGCAATGTATTTGATTTGTTGCGTGTCCATCAATAAATAGATGCATTTGGAGTGCCGGTGTCCATATTCTTATGCTTACCAGGACTGAGAACCTGTCGCAAAGACTTTGCTGAAAAAGAGGTAGTTTGATTTGTGACTAGTGTTGTATCACAAATCTGGCTGCCTCTTTTTCAGCAAAGTCTCTGCGGCAGGTTCTTATTCAAGAGATAAAACACTATGGGGGGTATTTATCAAAGCTAGAGCAGAGATAATCTGGAGTAGCTGTGCATGGCAACCAATCGGCTTCTCTAATCAGTTTGTTCAGTTAAGATTTCAAAATGACAGAGAGAAGCTGATTGGTTGCCATGCACAGCTGCGCCAGATTTTGTCTGCTCCAGTTTTGATAAATTCCCCCCATAGTGTTTTATCTCTTGACTGCCATGTAGCTTAAAGTGACACTAAACTCAGGAGTGAAATCTTAAAAATGCATTAAAGTACCCTAACTATTAACAAAAATGTATCTTATTTGTGTATCACTCGACTGTAGATCCTCAAATCATCTCTGAATTGGTGCTGACACTGTCCTTCCTTCTGGAGGGTGGCTATTTTTTGCCTTATAGCCCCTGTTTGTTGTAAAGTAGTCACCATTGCAAACTCACTCCTGTTATGTGATGTAAAGTAAACATGAGATTCTAGTCCATCATGGGAGTGAGCTTGAAGCGGTGGCCACTTTGCAACACACAGGGACCATGGGGAACAAAAGTAGCCACCCTCCAGAAGGGAGCACAGTTTCAGCACCAATTAACATGTTTATGTTAATAGTTAGGGTACCTGAATACATTTATTTTTCAAGTTTTAACACTAGAGTTTAGTGTCACCTTAACCTCCCTGGCGTTAATCCCGAGTCTGGCTCGGGAGTTAAGAAATCTCAAAAGAACATTCGATAATGCCATCAGAGGCTTGACAAATGTCATTCAAAATTGTCATTAAATTTTACCCTTCGATTTTGGAAAGAATTGAGTTCCAAAAATGTTTTTTTTGACTGCTCAGACAAAACGTTATTGAGCAGGGAAGAGTTAGAAACTCTGTCAACCCTTTTCCGCTATCCGGAGCTCCGTTGGATACATTTACTTTCACATTGTGTCCTGTTGAACATTTCAATAACACAGATTATTTTCTTTCTGCCCATATTTTGGATTTCCCCTCTCTTCCTGTCTGGTGTAACAGTTTTCCTAGCTCCCGTTTTTCCTATTTCATTCCTATAATCTTCAAAAAAGTATTCATATGTTCTGTATCTGTTCGCCCATGCCCGAGTATTTGTATTTTAGTGTTGGTTACTTTTTAAGGGCTTGTGTACTTTGTTTTCAGATTCAGAATTCAAATGTATCCTCACAAATGCAGCTTTTAGGTGCTAAAGATAAAGGTGATATACTTAATAAAACAACAAGGAAAATTGCCTTTACAATGTTCAAAAAATGTACATTATTCAACAAAAATATTAATAGATGTAATGGTGTACTGTGGAAAACTACCCTTGGCCTCAGAAGCTGGTATTTAAAATTACTTCTTGTGGGCATTTGGCATAACTGCCCACCAGTCTCTCGACTGGACCACAGCAAAATCCCTTTAGTTGAAAGATGTTTGTGGGTTATTCTGATGATCTGCCATTTATTTCAAATACCCCCCCCACATTTCCATATCTTCTTGTGCTTTGTGCTTCGGATCATTATCATTTTGGGAGCACCATCTCTGGTTCAACTGTTGTACAGATGGCCTTGCATTCTCACCAAACACACTCTGATATACACAATTCATAGTTGACTCGATCACTGCAAGCTGCCCAGGCCCTGAGGTAGCAAACCACGAATCTTATGATTTTTAGGTCTCTTGGAGGCTTCGTTTTAGCATCAAATGGTTTGGATTTTCGGGTGAATTGGTTTGGCCAGCCAATCCTCGACAAACTAGCAGTTGTTTTATATCTACGCCACTTGTAGATTGTTTTCCTTGCAGTCTAATTATTTGATATAATTAAGCAAACTTTTTATGTCTTGACAGACCCGAATCCATTCTCAAGCTTCTTTCTAAAGGTGCCCATACACTGCACGATTCTCGTACGAGAATCGCGGGAAATCCCGTACGAGAATCGTGCAGTGTATGGAAGGCGTGCGACCGTTTCTACTGTACGGTCGCACATCTTCCGTCAAACCAGCAGGCTAGAAAACCCGCCGGGAATTGTACGATTCTCGGCGAGTTAGTGGCCTGCTGGTTCGACAACTGCCGAACGGGCCGGTGTGCACACGCGCACACAGCCCGTTTGCAGTCATCTTAAGCCCGCCCCTCATTGCAGTCATCGTAAGCCCGCCCCTCAGGGGGGCGGGCTTGCGATGATCGAGAGTACGATCTGCCTGTCCAAGATGGGCAGATCATACGTTTTTTTAATCACTTTACAACCATCGCAAGACTAGGGTCTTGCGATGGTTGTACAGTGTATGGCCACCTTTAAGGTGCCCATACACTGTATGATTCTCGTACGAGAATCACGGGAAATCCCGTGATCGTACGAGAATCGTACAGTGTATGGAAGGCGTGCGACCGTTTCTACTGTATGGTCGCACGTCTTCCATCGAACAAGCAGGCTAGAAAACCCACCGGGAATCGTACGATTCTCGGCGAGTGAGTGGCCTGCTTGTTCGAAAACTGACGAACGGGCCGGTGTGCGCACACGCACACTGCCCGTTTGCCGTCCTCGCAAGCCCACCCCTCATTGCAGTCATCGCAAGCCCGCCCCTCGAGGGGGCGGGCTTGCGATGAGCGCAAGTACGATCTGCTTGTCCAAGATGGGCAGATCGTACGTTTTTTTTAAGTACTTTACAACCATCGCAAGACTAAGGTCTTGCGATGGTTGTACAGTGTATGGCCACCTTTAGGGCCTTTAACTTGACATAATGAGACCAGACCCAATATGTCTGAGGCTTAAATAAGATAGGTTTCACCTGGATACTGTCATCATTGGTACCTAATCTGGAACACTAGATTCTAATTTAATGGATTGGTGGTTACTGTTGGGGAAAGCTCCATAATAGGGACTTTGATGACAAAAAGAAATGTATCCAGGTTTTTGTCCATTCCATACCCTACTCAAAACAAAACAAAAAAAGGTTGGCCATACTCTGCTCTATTTTTCTCATTCAACCCGCGGGCTGAACGAAAAAAATAGAGCAGATTCATCCATCAACACTACAGCTGTGTCGATTGAGGAATCCCCTCTGTTTGCAGAGGGCCGCTGTCAGAATACCTCGACATAATATCCTGGTCATACAAAGATTTTCCGGCCGGCTCCTTTGATCAGCTGTCCGAGGATGCCGGCCAAAGGGGCCGAATTTCGTCTGGTTCTTCAAGAATCCTCTGAAAATTGCACAGTGTTTGGACACCTTAACAGTGTTTTATATGAATCAATTCAAAATTCTTTTAGAAATGATGTACATTAATGCATGCCAACAAAACATAAACACCCATGTTCAAAAATTATGATCTGATCAGAACAGGGTTTTGAGTACTTCTTGAGTACTATAGTGAATGCTGTGCCAAAGCCCAAGTGTATTTTTAACTAGTTATTTCTGACCAAATAACATGCATCTCTCTTGTGCATTCTCTTGTTTTCTAGTCCCTCTTTGGAAAAAACCTGATAACAATCTTGAATGAATACGTAACAATGAAAGCAAAGGGTGAGTAGAGAATGCAGACTTTAAAATGTTTTGGAACCAAGTTTTTTTTTTTTTTTTTTGCCTGCAGTTTTAGTGCTTGATGCTTTGACAAGATTAAGTCCATTTATGTTATATTGTTTAAACGTTTCTTTAGGAGTCCTCTGGGTTCATAGTGTATGTTAATTCGTACACTCCCCCCTGCCGCACCTGGAACGCAGGCACATTAATGTCTGCGTTCCAATCTAGTGCGATCTGCAAAAATACTGCAAACACAATTTTTACAGAACGGGGGCGTGGCTGCGGTGCCATTGACTTCAGTGCAGTTCAGGGAGCCGGCCGGCTTGCGTTCCAGAGGCCGAATGCACTGGAACATGGAGTTTGTGGTGTGAACTGGCCCTTAAGCTCAATTAAAGTGTATCTAAAGCTGGCCAATCACTTACAGCTTTTCTATGGTCAGATTAAGAAAGTGCAACAGATTCCTCCATCTACGCTAAACTGTGTGGATGAAAGAATCTCCCGCTGTGCCAAGCTTGAGTATCTTGCTAGTCGGCCCCGCTGACTCTCATAATACCTGAACAATGCGTGCATCCAATCAGATTGCTCAGGTATTTTGACAGGCAGCGGGGGCCGATTAGCAAGATACTGAAGCTTGGCCCAGAGGGAGATTCCTCCATCCACACAGTGTAGCGTAGATGGAGGAATCTGTTGCACTTTTTCCATCTGACCATAGAAAATCTGCAGATAATCTCTAGGTGTATGGCCAGCTTTAAGCCAAAACCTCCTTCCTTTTTTTATTTGTTATTTTCTTTTTTCAAATAGAGTAAGAAATTATTAGGCTGGGTTCACACCTGGGCGTACGGAATATGCGTGTTTGCCGCGCGTTTCGTGCCATGCGTTTTTACTGCGATTTGCGGTAAAAGAAGCGCGCAACAAAAGCACGTTTCCGAGGGCTATCCGGCTGTATCCTAATGGATACGCGCGGCAAATACGCCCCAAAGAAGCTCTTGTACTTCTTTGGGAGTAGGGCGTTTTTCAGCGCGTTCCTGTAAAACGCCCAGGTGGGAACCATGCCCATAGGCAATTATTGGTTTTCACATGTTGAGCGTTTTTACAGCGCGTAGGAACGCGCTGTAAAACGCCCAGGTGGGAACCAGGCCTTAGACTCCCTGTTTTAACTGCTCTGTGCCCCCTCTAGTTATTTTCAGTTTCCCCCTTTGTCCTGGTAAGCACTGAAAGTGAGGGAAAATCATACATTCTAAGTTGTCACCAGAAGACGAATAGGGGGAAATCTTCCAATGGTGACACCTGTTCTGATGACAACTATCTTAGGATTTTAATATTTTTGGAGAGGTTTATTTTCATTCCTTTTGCTCTACACATCTTGAGGTAAAGGGAAATCTTCCCAATGGGATACAGATTAAAAAAAAAAACTGATAGGGGTTTAACTATTCCCTACTCTATCCAAATGTGGTTACATATGTAATTATACCTCTGATAATGGTGTCTGTCAGCGCTTGCATTCATGTGTGGCGCCTGTAGTTATATTTTTAGATATATTCTTTTATTTCTACCTTTTATAATAACTTATTATCTTTTGTTAGAGAATGAAGCAGATCTACCATTCATGATGTCCTCTCTGTGGAAGAAATTAGACCTCACCCTGTCTCAAATCAGGTATGAATGTATTACAGTATTTAACAGGGATACTTTTTCCTTTAGTAAATGTGCTGCACTTTATCATGAATATTCTATGATTTCCATATAGCAGAGATAAGTAAATGATCTTCAGTAAAGTTTCTTGGAGTTGTACACAAATGAGAGCCCTTTGCTCCTTTATAGTACTTCTGCAATTTAATAAAGGCTTTTGAGTGACTAAATATATATTGTGTAGCTTGTACCTAAGACCAGGCAAATCAGTACTTCAGTTTTAAATGATCATTTATGGGCTTTACACTAACCTTTTGCATGTTTAATTTCTAAAAACTAGAGCCATAGATCCTGAATTGCTCCATGGAAAGAAAATGGACATTCTGAGCTTCCTCTCATTTAACACAAAATGCTGCTACATCTTAACACATTTGCTTAGGGAAGAGAGTGTTCAAATCTATTTTACATTTGATAAGATCTGCCAGCACAATACAGGCAGGTGTTAATTATATTAAAATTAGCCTGCCTAGCTCCCCCATGCATTCCAGAGGGAAATTCAATACAGAGAAATGTTTTTCTTTTCAGAATAGTAGGCATCAATTTTGTTATTTTGTATGTTAAATGATGTGAATGAGAACATGTAACAAATATAAAATGGGTAATACGCCAATTTGGCTGCAAAAGTGGAGATACAGTTTAAGCACCGACCTGCCAGCAGATGTCTGTATTCTGTTGTGACTTCCACTGTTTTACTTTGCTTCAGTTTGACGTTTTGCTGCTTAAAGTGACATTAAAGTGGTGGAAGAACTTTACTCGCCTGCACACAGTCCAGACCTCAACTAGATAGAACACCTTTGGGATGAATTAGAGCGGAGACTGCGAGCCAGGCCTTCTCGTCCAATATCAGTACCTGACCTCGTAAATCCACTTCTGAAAGAATGGTCAAACGTTCCCATAGACACACTCCTAAACCTTGTGAACATCCTTCCCAGAAGAGTTGAAGCTGTTATATCGGCAAAGGGCGGAGCCAACTCAATATTGAACCCTATGCACTAAGACTGGGATGCCTTTAACGTTCATGTGTGTGTAAAGGCAGGGGTCCCAATACTTTTGGCAATATAGTGTATATCTACTGCTAGCAAGCAGTAGATATATGCAAAAACATTTAAAAAAAAATAAAACGCTAAAGGCAAATCGGTAAAAACGTATGTCGGTACCGCTCGCTCCCGTCCGTAAAACTCAGCTTCTCGAGCGGCCGTGCAGGAGGATGTGTTCAGCGCATGCACAGTCCATATCGCCGCAGGAGAGCTACAGGGAAAGTCGCAGGCAAGCACTGTTTTTGGTATGTATGTTTAGGAGATTAACATGCGACTGTGTATATAATTACATTCAACTGATTCAAAATCCCAACCTGCTTGAGAAATGTCAGCTCTGTCCCCATCAACCACCTCAGTGACCTCTTCATAAAACCAAGCCAAATTCTTGAGAAGGGGTGATGGCATTTAAATTTGTTTTGAAACAGTTGCCACCTTTCTTTGTGTGCGTAGGATGAAGATTGGTTGCATAAATCTGTAGGTAATGAAGGGTAGAACTTAAAAATTGGGAACACCTGACTGGCAGCACATGAACTGTTGCAGTATAGTGCCACTATATGAGCATTTTAATGGAGCATTGTGGAAGTTGACAATTGATTGTAAACTGTTTTTCTTTTGTTTTCCAGGTGCATGCAGGAGTCTGCGGCATTTCAAACTAATCAGAATGGTACGTGAGCACTTTAAAATTGTTTAATACCCATATTGGTCAAATAGGCAGCAATCTGTGAGTTAAAAAATATTGCATCCCTCTATACCACAGTCCTTTGAAATATTTTCTCCTCTGATAAGTTAGCAAATAAGTGTAAACGGGAATGTAGTGCACAGTACACATCCTTTCTATATGTAAGAATGAAAAATGGAAGACTTAAACACAAGGACAGACTTTTTAGGCACCTAAACAACCAATTAACCCCTTGCCTACTGCCCATTGTAAAAAATTGGATGGATGTACATGTACGTGTTTTTTGGGGGGGTTTTCCCTAGCGGGCGCCCCACCAGCTTCCCTCCGGGAATTTGAACAGCCATTGCTGGCTGTTACATACAAGCGTTCGGCCGATTGCTGTTGTGATCATGCACCGTGCGCGCCCACTGCTGCTGCTGGTTATCCCTGGCACCGCTGTCCCCCTTGTAGGCCCGGGATCAAGAACACTGGCACAGCTCTTACTAGTACTGAGGAGGAGGAGAGATCGGCATACTCCCACCACTGATCTCTCCTCTCTAAAGGCAGAAGTGATGTGTATTACATCACTTACGCCTTTAGCTGTCATTTCTCTGGCTGCTATAGCCAGAGAAGAAGCTGGTGAAGCAGATCTCTGCCAGAGAAGAAGCTGGTGAAGCAGATCTCTGCTTCATCAGCTTCTTTAGGGGTCCCAAGGTGACAATATGGTTCTTAACCTCCCTGGCGGTCTTATTTATTTTCTTCCCTTTTTTTTTTGTTCTATTTTTTCTCGTTATTTTTACTTTTACAATTCCCGCCGGTTCCGCCCCCTTGCGACGCGGACGCTCGCAAGGGACGGAACCCGAAAGGCGGATGCCGGCATCGGCCGCAGGAAAAGCGTGGCTCGAGGGACAAGGTAAGTAACGCTACGCTGAAATCCCGAGTGTGGCTCGGGGTTACCGCTTATGGTACTAAAAATTAACTCCAAGCCACACTCGGGATTACCGCCAAGGAGTTTAAAGACCTCTGATGTCTCCATAAAGAGGACCTGTCATTGTACACTGAGTGTTCAGATTATTATGACCACCTGATGTTTGTAGGCAAATTAGCTATAATTTTGCACTGAAGTTGCTGGAGGGACAGACCATTATAAATGGGGAAGCAGGTTGTTTACTACGACAGTAGAAGTGATTTTTTTCTGAAGATATGGGTGAACAACGTGATTTAACAGCCTTTGAACGTGGGGTGATTGTTGGCGCTCGGAGCCATGGAGCGAGTACGGAGAATGGAGAGTGGCAAGACTGGTACAAGACAACAGAAGGGCAACACTGCAGTGTCAGATTCCTCACATTACCTTTCAACATCTCGTGGAGTCACGAGGCGGCCCAACTAAGTCATCTTGTGGCCCAACGAAGTACTGATGGGGTGGTCATAACAATCTTGCCACTCAGTGTATATTGGCTATCACATAGGGGACTTTTAGCCCCCTATGTGATAACAGTCAAGTTAAGTGTAAAAGAAAAAAAAGTTTAAAAATTAAAAAAAAAACAGTCTCATATTAAAAAAACACCCAAAAAAGTTTTAAGTCCCCCACCCCCACGTGCACACACATATAAACGTAAATACGCTTTGGGTGCGCCTACGTGCAAAAACAAGAATTACAGCACACATACTACATACATACATAGAATACTGAGCACCATCCCTCTGTATACCTCCTTAAATAAGCACATCCAGAATATTAATGGATGTGAATAATACAAATATACTGTAAAGTGGGGTTTTTGCCACTGGGAGGTGATATACTAACTGTAACAGAAATATTTATTGGACAAGAGATGTTTTGGATGTTTTTATTTGAATGTTTTGTAATAAATTGAGATACTAACATTTTAGTTGGTCGTTTGGGTACCAAAAAAATCCGTCCTTGTGTTTAGGACTTAAATATTATGTCTGAGATGCGGTACCCTCTGGTCATTTACCACATTTTCCAAGTAAATGGAAACGGACAGCGCTTTGAATAATGATCCGTTGAATGCAGGATTCATTGGTATCTGCCATAGCTAAAGGCAGATATGTGATATGTTTTACCTGATCACCGGTAACTTTAGAACACATTGAGCTCAGATCAAACTGTATGCTGCCCACGCACTGCAAAGCACAGCCTAGAAGTCAAGGGAAAGGCACAGATCAATAGACTATAAATGTTTTAACTAAGGGTACCATTGCAATCAATAGTTTTTAAAGTACTCCAGGCAATCAAAAATGAATCCTTGCAGTGGGACTCCCCCCATTATGCAGGGGTTAACTGCTCATTTTGGTCAATCAGCTAAGTAAAAAAAACAGCAATGGTGCAACTACTGATATCTTTAGAGGAAACCAATTTCTACACATTGCTGCCATAATTCAGTACAGGTTTAAAAAAGGGTATAGATAACAACTGTTGAAGTGTGTATACATTTTTTTGTATCCCTCTGTATATATCTCATCTTTATTATGGGACCTGCTTTCTGGTGAACTAATTACCATGATTTTTATTTTTTTTTTTTCATTTTTTTTTTCTTATACTTTGTCTCCTCACAGCCCGTACGAGAAAAGGGATTAATGAACGAGTACGTCAGAAAATGTTGACCTCCCCTCTGGCTGTTTCAGGTTCACCGTTGTTACATCCTGTGGCACATCAGATCTCTACGCCTGTACTAGCAACACAATATATCCTTTGCCCTATAAATACCCCAGGTACTTCACAATCAATCAGTAGCATGTCAGCCAATGGGTCATCTGCTGTGCCAAGCAGCAACCTTACCACCAGCAGCAGTGAGTATTTTTATTTAATCTGTGTTGTACAACTGTATTCACTGACCAAAGTCTGTTAACATAGATCTATATTAGACCTTTTCTCTTATGAATTAAAAGCCATTCAGATTTCTCATAATCCATTAATATCTCTTGGTCTAACCTTATTTGCAATTCATTCCCTCTTGAACCACCAATCTGAAACATAATCTCACTCACCAATTGGAAAAGGAGTTTTATAACTCTCCCTTTCCACATCTCCAGCTGTAAGTCAGCTAACCTACTGAAAGTAATGTGATTCTCCTATGTATAAGATATATTGTATCTGTTACGCAGGGAGGCAGAGTGGTTGCAAATACTGGGCATATTTGTAAAAGGATGTCAGTGATGGCAGCCTCAGTATTTCTTTCATGAAAGGTTTATTTAATGTAATTCTTTTAATGATGAAGAATCTAAACACCTGTATGCATTCTGTAAAGCCCTTTTAAAACTGAACTATAGACTGTCTGTATGACATGGTTTGGGCATTGCCTCAGTTGAAGTTGTCGCCTCTTATTTTCATCCATTTGCATGGCCTGCTAAATTGGTGTGTGTTGGTTGTTGTGGGAGACATTGGCATTCAGATTAAGGTGTTAGATATTTATTAATGTTTATTGTTTTACTTATTTGGAAGAGGCCCAGATCTCTTCATTGTTTACGACCGTGGTATTTTTCTTATAGTTGTGGTAACTACTCCGACTACTTCTGTAACTTTAACCCCAAAAAAGCTGCCAAATACAGCCACTTCATCTCCAATGAGACGCAAACCGTGAGTTTATTTTGTTTACACTATCTGTGTTTTGGTGTGTTTTCTTTTTAGCTATGTACAATTATCAACTCTTTGTACTGTTACAGAGACACTCAGAGGAGAAGAAGAATGGCACCGATAAGCGGCTCAGTAGCAGAAAGAGACATGGCAGCAGACATTGATTCCATTCAAGGCCTTATTGAGGATGACTTTCCAGTAAGTACATGGGTACTTAAGGTGTGTTTGTGTTTATATGTATGAATAATAAAGAATAGCAATTTGTACTGAGGAAGTAATGAAACCACTTGGGACTAATAATAACTAGAAATGAGGAAGTTTGCAACTAAAATCATCTGTTTTCCAGCAACTGGTTATAGAAAATGCCCGGGAAAAGATCTTGAGTAACAAATGTCTTCAAGAGAAGTTAGCAGAAAACATTAATAAGATCCTTGCAAGGTAAGAGGTGCGCGTGTGTTTATATTAACCAATTAAAGGTGATGCTTACCTATGTGAGCTGTATCTGCCCAGTGTAGATTATATATACTTTTGGGAAGGGAAGCTGCTTCCACACAGAGTACATGTGCAGGAAATTAACAAAGATTTGTATTAGGGATGCACCGATACTAGTATCGGTGCCGATACCGAGTATTTGGGTGAGTACTCGTACTCGCCCAAATGCTCCGATACCTAGCACGAGTACTTCCTGTATCAGGAAGCCGGGCTATGCATCATTACACGCTGCCCGGTTTTCTGATTGGCCGGGAAACGCTCCATGCTCTCTCGTCACTTGTGATGAGAGAGCATGGAGCCAATTTCCCGGCCAATCAGGAAGCCGGGTAGCGTTTAATGACGCTCTGCCTGGCTTCCCGATTGGTCAGGAAGGTAGCAAATCCGGAAGCCGGGCGCCGTGTAATGACGCAGCGCCGGCATTCTGATTGGCCGGAAAGGCGGCGTCATGCTCCCTCGTCATCTCATGAATCGTAATATTAAGAAACTGACCTTAAATCATTAGTTTGTATTGCTTTAGAAAAAATGTGACCTGTCCCTTTAAGAAAAAGTATCGGTAATTGGTATCGGCGAGTACTTGAGCAAAAGTATCGGTACTCGGTCGTAAGTGGTATCAGTGCATCCCTAATTTGTATAGTTTGTTATAGAAACCTTCCGGTAAGTTTTTTACATGTATGTGTTGTTTTTCAATACATAATCTGGTCCTTTATTGTATTTTTTTTATCAAAGTGATTCTGCTGCACAGACCTCCAAACAAGGTGATGGCACAGCTGCTGAACAAGATCCCTCCATTGACGAAATTCTCGGCCTCCAGGTAATAATTATGCTTGTTAAAGCTGAACTCTGATATAGGCAAATATTGTCTAAATACAAGAGACATGTGAATTTTTATTAGAATATCAGTGTGCTTTGTGTATTTCTTCTGCATCTGTTTGCTTCCTGTAAAAAAGACTGTTAGTCACTGCATCTCCCTCCTGCAGTGTAACTGGTCTTGTATCTGCCCCCTCCTATAGTTATCCGCTGGCGGATCTGTACAAGTGATGTGTAGCACAGTAATGATGTTGCCACTACTTTTGCCAGGCAGTATAAAAAGGCATTTGGTACAGACAAAATGGATTTTTCTTTCTCAACCATTGAGGAACACAGGAAGTCATATACTGTCAGCTTTTACTGCCGCCTACAGGATGAATAGACACTGGACAAGTCCAGGATAACCTCTGCTCTCCCAGCGTACACCATTTCTTTCTATTGTCCTATGAGAATGGACTTCTTTCTTCGGCTCTAGTTTTTTTTCCTTTTTATTTTCCTCTTCAAGCAAGATTTCTGTTAAATCACTGCTTGAGCTGGTCTCTACATGGCAGCTACCTGTATTGGCCTTTCCTTAGCCTGAGTGTGGAGTGCTGTACCCGAACCCTGCTGTACTGAACATTTCACAGGTTTCAATCATTGATGAGTCACCTTCCCACTGCTGCTGTGGCTTGCAAGAGCCACGTGGAATGCTGTTCTTCGGTCTACTACAGCCCAGCTTGATCACCGTAGGCTGTCTAACCCTACACCTGCCCCCAACAGTTAGGTTTGTTAGTACATGATGCGTTGACTCGTACCTTGAGCTATGTTGCTTTTCTGCCTTGTGGGCTCAGTACGTCTGATTCTAGACACACAGGCCTGTCCCGCTGTACTGGGTGACAGCTCACACTCCACTTACATCTCCGGTGTTGCTTGCAGCATGCCTATTAAATTGACCAATGTTTGCAGCTGGGAATATTTTCCTCTGCTAGTCTTTCCTAGCTCCGTATGGCTTGACTGCCTCCTTTATGTTAAAAAGTGGTCTGTCACCTCTGTGGATCTGGCAGTATTCCAGCCCAACAAACTATCAACCATGCCAGTGGAGAACGCACCTATTTTTAAAGGCCCCCACCAACAAGCAGCTGGATGCCCTCTCTAGAGCCTTGTTCACTCTGGCAGGCGTGCTCTAATTTGTGTTCCCTGTAATCTTGATCTGTCAAACTTTAACTGACTTGTCTAAAGCTGGCCATACATCTTACAATTATCTGCAGATTTTCTGTGGTCAGATGGAAAAGGTGCAACAGATTCCTCCATCTACACTTAACTGTGTGGATGGAGTAATCTCCACCTGGGCCAATCTGTTGCACTTTGTCCATCTGGCCACAGAAAATCTGCAGATAATTGTAAGTTGTGTGGGCACCTTAAGGCTATTAGAAAAAATCAAGTCACTATGGCAGTTTATCCTTGGTCATAGAGCACGTATAACTAGGGCTGCAACCAACTCATCGATCAATAATGAGAATAGTTGTCAATTATCCGATCAAAAAAATAATCGGCCAACTAATCGATTATGAAAATAATCATTAGTTGCAGCCCTACTTATAACCCATTCCTGCTGGCTTCCCATTCTTTGATCAAGACCTTTGTGCAGGGTATCTTTCATGTGGCTCCTCTGTGATTCCTTGGGATCTGAATTTGGTTCTCTTGACTCTTCAAAAACCACCAATTCAGTTCATCAGAAGGATATCTGGAGTATGCGGTGCAGTTTTGGGCACCGGTCCACAGAAAGGATGTCCTTGAACTGGAGAAAGTCCAGCAGAGGGCGACCAAACTCATAAAGGGGATGGAGGATCAGAGCTATGAGACACGGCTACTAAATTTAAACATGTTTACGTTGGAAGTAAGTAGATTAAGGGGGTCATGATTTTCATGTACAAAATGTTCAATAGTCATAGCAACATTAGCAACAAACTCTTTGAGATTAATTCCGTAACAAAGACTAGAGGACACCGCCTAAAACTGGTAGAAAAAAAATTCAAACACAAGGGGGTTCTTCTCGGTCCGCGCGGTTAGGGTCTGGAACTCGCTGCCTCAAGCAGTGATTTCAGCAAATAGTGTGGAATCATTCAAGAAGCTTTTGGACGACTTCCTGAGAGACTGAAATGTACAAGGGTACAGGTACTCTTAAGAATGAGAACACTCATGGACCTATTCCCACACACACAATAGGTTGGACTTGATGGACTTATGTCTTTATTCAACCTAAAATACTATGTAACTATATTTCCTCCCATTGCCTGGATGTAGTTATGGCTGTAAAAATCTGTTTCTCAGCCTCTACTTCCTTAAGAAAGACTGACTTTCTCCTTCTTATGTCGCCCCATAAAAGTGAACCAACTTTCTTGTTCCACCATTTCTTACTGGATCAGGCAGACCATTATTCAAGCCTATGGTCGCAGATCTGTGAGTGCCTTTTGGGTATCAGGCTACTGTTTCCCAGATTTGCAAGGCTGCGAATTGGTCCTCTTTCACATGTTTTCTAAGTTTTACCAATTGGATGTTTAAACTTCATCTAATGCCATCATTGATTGTAAGATCCTTCCGGTGTCTCTTTGAGCTGCAGGCAGACCCTAGTTCTGTTGTTGGTGGGCATTTTAGCACTTTGTTTACTATTGCCCACCCCTCAGTTGGACTGCTTTTTGATGTTCCAACAGTATATGACTTCCTGCGTTCCTCAAGGCACAAAAGAGAAAATAGCATTCTTGTAATCACTGTAAAATCCTTTTCCTGGAGCCCATTAAGGGACACTGGAACCAATCCCTTCGTGGTCAGGCACTTGGTACTGCTTTGCTAGAAAACTGAGGAATACTGGGTGCAGGAGGTGTTATCTTGGGCAGGTCGGCATTATTTATTTTTTATGTCACTGTCCATTTCTCCTGAAGGTGGCAGTATAACCTGACAGCATATGCCTTGCTGTGTTCCTCAGTGGAATCCAAAAAAAAGGTTTTTACGGCGTTTTTTCTTTTATAATTTACCTTTTTGGCAAAAGATGTGTGTAGTTCTAATTTGTGACAAATAATATGTCTTTGATGACATAAGAGGTTATCCCTTAGTTTTGTATGTCATCTTTCAACAGGGAGGAGAAATTCACATGAGTGAAGAGGCTATTCAGGATATCCTTGTTCAGACTGAACTTGACCCAGACTTTCAGGAGCTCTATGACCTGTTTGCCTGTGGTAAGTATTATTCCTATATGGGGAAAGCCATGATGATGTGGCGCTCCGATGGTCAAAACTAGGATTTTTTTAAAGGCCAACTCTGGGCTATATTTTTGCCTATTAAATGTACCCATTAAATCAATCATCCGCTCTGGTTGTCATACATGCCTTCAATTCTGAGCTGTCCTATCCAGTATTTTTCACCACAAGATGTCCTAAGTCTACCAGGTTTGGTCACTTAAACAGTCAGCTGTCCAATCACTTCCTTATGAGAGTGATCTAATAGATTCCTGATGTCTCCTAAAGAGAGCCTATTACCTGCATTATACTAGCACGTAGGGAGGTCATCTGTCCCCTTGTCATAGCAATTAAGTTAAGCTTATTAATACGTAAGTAATTGACAATTGTTCCACACATATTGGGGATTGTTAGCCCCCTATGTGATAACATTAACGTAACATTAAGTTACCTCCCCCACCCCCACATACACGCACATATAAATACGCGTCGGGTGTGCCAAGGCCCGAAAACGACAATTGCGCAGCACATGTTACATATAACTGCGAATATCGGAGTGCAAGCAATAATTCTAGGGCCATTAATCATTGACAACACTAAACTGATGAGCGATAAAAGCTTTTAAAGTGTTGCCTATGGCCAATTTGGGGTATTGTAGTGTTTTGCGGTTTCGTGGGTACAGGCAATTTTAAGGCTTGGCATGTTTAGTGTCTATTTACCCGACGTCAAGCAAAACAGCTGCCTTTGGGATGTGCGGGATCCCTTGTGTGTCCCTGTGCCTTTTAAGGAGGTTGGGCTTCCTCCTGACAAACCTGCACCCAATTTGAAATCTTCTGCCCCCATGTGCTCCAAGATGGAGACTCTCATAGTTTAGAGTTAGGACCGCACTATAAGAGGTGCCTTGGCGCGGCTCTGCGGCTTTCACATTTTCTGCAGAAGACGTGTATCCAAACCTCTGTTATTAACCTTAGTGGTGAGACCAAGTTGTTTTACATGCTGGTTTGTGAGTGTGCCATGATACCTTTCTACTATTTACCCGACGTGACCCCGTCTTTTATATTTTACCCAAAAATTGGGTAATAATAAATGTTCCATAATTTAATATAGGGGAAACTGTTTTTTTCCCCCCCCCCCAAAATGTTTTGTGATTTTTCCTTAATATTGTAATTTAAATACCACAGAAAGAAAGCTGTATCTGTCCCCAAAAAATGGTATAAAATTTATTTCAGTACAGCGTTGCATGACGGAATAAATGTCATTCTAAGTACCGCAGCGCTGAATACTGAAAAATGGCCTGGTCAGGAAGGGGGTTTAACACCCCGGACTTCAAGTGCTTAATAGAGGTTTGCTTCTTATAAGCATGTTTTGTAGTGATTTTGCTGTTAATCTATTATTACTTTCCAGTTTCATCCAAGGCACCAAAAAGTACTGCTCGCGACCCTTCATCTCAAAATGTTGACGCTAAGACGAGTGCCAGTGAGAAGAGTAAAAAACTGGATGATGGTCGGTATTTTTTTTTCTTCTTTTTTTTTTATTAGTGCCCCTTTCAAGAGAAGTACTAGGTAGTTTTTTTTACAACAATCATAGTTTCCTGTATGATTTGTTTTGTGGAGAAGAGATTTTGATACAAACATAAGTCACCTTTTGTACCATCATTTTTGCACCTCTGCAGTCTGGTCTGTCTTTTTCTGAAATAGAATTGGTGATTGTAGTTTTCTATTAATCTGATTCTCACTGGAGACAGAGGAAGACACGGGATGATGCATAGTGATACTGAATGTGTGCTGATTATTAGAAGTGCTGTGCTGAGTGTTGTTTAGGCATTACACTATGTAAATATGTAATATATAATGCAGCAAAATGTCTTTATTTAAAGTGTATGTAAACGTGCCTTACATGTATGCAGTTTTCTTAAGCAAATCCATTTTTATGTGCAGACGTTTCTTGCCTGGAGATCCTTCACATGGCCACTGAACTGCCTATGAGTTCCCTCTATATACCTGATAGGCAGCCCAATGGCTAACTGAAATGATATGTATGGCAGGCTGGCAATGCTAATTTTGGGGCAGCAGTTTAACATTGTCAGCCTGAAACAGGAAGTTCTGTTACTGCTGGGATCTCTAGATAAGAAACTTTGCAACAGATTCCCAAAAAATTATGAATCCATTGAAGCATGATGCCAAAGATGGTGAAAATAGGTTTTGAGTTTACATACATTTTGAGAATATGATTTCTTGAAATCCTTATTTCCTTACTATGTGTCATATATTTGCTGATCCAATGCCAATGCACCAGAAATATATGTTTTTTAGAGATACTTTTGTTTATATTTAAATTTATAGAACAGAACAAAACTGCTATCAAATAAACAATTATACAGAACAATTCTCTGTTTCATAAGTCTATCAAATGGGGCATCAAAGAATATAAGGTTGCTACAATCAGGTACAGGGGAAAAAAAGGTGTTAAAGAAAATAACAGATCAATGTATAACTACCTCATCAGAAATCTGAGTGGGAAGTGTGCAGTTCGATCTTGTCCAATGATCCCATACAAGCTCAAACTTTGCAGGTGTATCCCTTAGGCTCATAGGTGAGCTGATATAATGGCAAATTAGAGTGTGAGAAATGTATCCACTCGGTCACAGTAGGTAAGCCAGAAATACTTGCTGAGCTTCAACCACAAACAAATAATGCAATAAATGAGGAAAAATACATTTGTATTATATCTTGTAGGATATATTAAAATGACAGGCTATAATAAAAATAGGCCCAGAATAGACAGTGACGGTTTCTTGAATAAACATTGGCTGTTACATAATATAGTTTAGAAACATTGTTGAAAATGATCTGCATTTATTATTTATGCAAGTGCTTCTATTGTGTTTTTGAAATTAAAACTTTTTTATACTTTTATATATATATATACGACCGTATCATTTGTTATCTAACATGTTGGCTAATCTCTTCTTGCAGTTAATTGCAGAGAGCGGGCTGGAAATAAAATGGATGGTTGTCTAAGGGAAAGAGAGACTGATAACTCCATCTTAAATGACCTGTCTGAAGCAGAGTCGTCTCTGAAAGAAAAAGCAGATGGCAGCAGCAATTTGCAACAAACGTGTGTAAATGAGACCACCACTTCAGGGAGTCCCAAAGTCCAGAGACAGTCTTCTGATTTAGTTCTCTCCATTGAGAGTTCTGATGACACAGTAATGCAGATCAGCAAGGAGTCACATCAGACTGTATTAGAGGCCTCCTACACACAACCGGAGGATGTTGAAATGGAGATCATTTCTCCAACAAATGAAGGCACAGATGATTGCTGCTTCATTGTAGAGGATGTCTTACCACAGACTTTAGTAAATCCTGAGAAATCTGGACTAACAAATATGTGTTTAAGGAGCTCGGAAAATGAGGAACTTACAAAACTGTCCACCAGTGAGGGAACAACCAATGAGAAGCTTTCAGACAAGTCACAACAGGAGTCTAATAAGACCGTAGCAGATTTACAGCCATCAACAGTTGCTCCCCAGGATAGTGTCCTGTTTATTTCAGCTTCGGCTCCAGCGCTGAACTGTCCTAGTGCACAAAATGAGAAGGATCATCAGTCAGCTGAGACCTCAAAAATAAGTCATGTGAATAATCTTTGTCATGATGCAAAAGATAAGCAAGGGAATGAAAGTGACTCTGGAGCAGCTATTGAAAAGGAGGCCGAATTGCAAAAGCTTACTGTGACTATTGCCCCTGCAGCATGCCATGGGCAGAACAGCCTGGGACCAGATATTGAGCCTTATAGCGTTGATATCACTGTACCTAGTAGCAGCCAGGCAGTTATAGATCCCTCTACTATTGTGACGCTCGACATAATTACAGAAGACCTTCCAGAAGAGTCAGAATTACATAATGCAGCAACAAGCATTCATGAAGAAAACTATCCAACTATTATTTTGTCACCTTTAGTGAAAAATAAAGAAATTAGGATTGGCCCGTCACAAAATAGTTCATCTGGAGATTTTGTGGAGCCTTCTGTTGTGGGAGAACAGTGTCAGCTGCTGGCTACATCTACTGATGGTTTAATGAACACCAATAATATTTCAAATGGAGATTGTACTGTCTATGCTGTCTCTGGGACTTCTACTACCACTGATGGCGGTGTTATACAACTGATGCCGACCTCAGGTTCAAGCTTTGCACCCCCCAATAGCCTTTTTATAAGTTCATGTGTTGCGAGTAATGTTACAGCCAAACAGCCCAACATCATGATGATGTCAAATAGTTCAGCTCCTAATAACAGTCAAAAACAAGCCGGCCTTTTCCAAACGCCTCCTCGGCCTGGCAGCGTATACACCGTTGGACAAACCATATCGCCAAAACTTTCTAAAGGTGAGTTTCTTTACAAATCGTTTGCTGCTTAGCTTTAACTGCTGAGCTGTACAGTTACAATCCAGTAGCCGTTTTAAAAAAGAGTAATTATTTTTGGATGTCAAAACAAAAATTCTTTATTTTTTGAAAGATGTGGGGAAAATTAGAACTTTTGTTGGTTTTAGTTGCTATCTGAGGCTCCATTTTTACTCTGTTTATGTCCTGGTGACAACAAATTTACCAGACAGGAAGTGATGGACAATCTGTAAAAGGAACACACAAATAAAAAGCTGCCCGGGGTTCTTGCATTACCATACTCTATTAGCCCCTTAGTGACACAGCTTCAGAACATTTTTTAGTTCCTGGGACCGGACCAATTTTGCCATTTTTGCTGTGTTTGTTTAACCATAATTTCCATCTTAGTCATTCATTGCACCTACACATATTATATGCTGTCTTTTAACCCCTTCATGACTGAGTCCCTTTTTCCATTTTTTGCACCCATGTTATATTCCACATTTTAGGCCTGAAAATGACTTAAAACCCCCCCAACATTATATATTTTCTGAATGCCAAGACCCTATAGAATAAAATGGTGGTAGTTGCAAATTTTTATGTTGCGCAATATTAGCGCAACTCCTTATTAAACCCCAACATTTAGTGAAAAATTTAATTTAATGCCCCAAAACACAACAAAATACCAATTTTTTAAATGACATATAAAAGATG
>NW_017306497.1:1578837-1634461 GCF_000935625.1 Nanorana parkeri
CAGAAGCGATCTGGCGACAGGTAAGTCGCCAGGATCGCTTCTGTTGTAAAGCCGACAGTCGGCTCTACAAGTTTAAACAGAGTCCCGGCGGCAAAAGTCGCCGGGAGTCTGTTTAAACAGCCCCGATGCTGGCGACGTACACTGTACGTCGTCAGTCACGAAGGGGTTAAAGGCCAAAATCGTCTTTAATTATATGTGATATATGCATATATAAATTCTTATTTTTTAGTAAAAAAAAGCAAAATAATGGGGGGTAAAAACATATTTTTCACACCTTTGGCAATAATAATGTGTGCTTAACTAGTGTAGCTTACAAAAAGTAATTCATAATAAATTATTTTATTTGTCCTAATTTAAAGGCAGGGCTTGAAAAATTTTAGGGTGTCTCACTAGTCAGTCAAAAATTTCACCAGTCAGCATGACCAGACTATTATGTTATGTTATGTTAACATTTGTTAGGGACAGATAGAGCTTTCTTTTGGAGGTACCATCAATTTTTGGGGAAAATTTTTTTCCCCCCTACGTTATGTTAAAAAAAACATTTATTCTTACCAATATTTTTGGTAAAATATAAAAGACGGGGTCACGTCGGGTAAATAGACACCAAACATGTCAAGCCTTAAAATTGTGCCCGCCTGCAAAATCACAAAAAAATGACCACAGTGAATATTGGCCATAGGCGATGCTTTAAGTGTTATCAGTAAAATTATTGCCCTCACTCTGACGTTCGCGGTGATATGTAACATGTGCGGCACAATAGGCAGAATCGTCGTTTTCGCACGTAGGCACACCCGACGCATGTTTGCGTGGGGAGGGGGGGGGGACTTAAAAAAAATTATTTTTTTTTTGCTTCTTTCATTTTTGTATTACTCTTTTGTTTTTACACTTAATTTTAATGCTTCCACATGGGGAGGCTAAGATGCCCCCTATGTGATAGCCAGTTTACATGACAGGTCCTCTTTATGGAGACATCAGGGGTCTCCTTGAATGTAAAGCTCCCGGCCGGTCGGGAAGCTACTCATCCGGCTCCGCCGTCCTCATCACAGACGAGAAGTCGAGCGGATTTTTCAAGCCCTGTTTATAGGGTATATTATATGTCTGGGATTTCAGGGTAAATCATATGTTTGGGGTTTATTTTGGGAGTTATAAGTCATAAAATACAAGAGTGAAACGTACTATGTCCTCAAGTTCTGAATGAGCAGGAACACTCCGTATAGAGGATTCCTGTTCATTGATAACAGGGGCTGCAGAAAAAGACATTGAGGACTCCGTGTCCTCAATCTCTTTTTCTATTTTAAAAGGGAAATATCAGGGGTCTGTTTAGTCCCCCATTATTTCCCTGAAGCCCCTAAAAGTATATAAGTAAATAAAAATATTTAATATAAATAAAATATAAAAAAATTAAAAAGTTTATTTTAAAAAAAAAAAAAATATTTGAGAAAGTTAAAGTAAATAACATTTCTGGTTTCGGCCTGACATTTTTTTTCCATTTTCGGTTTTGAAATTTTCATTTCGGTGCACCTCTAGTTCTAACCATTGGATGGGTAATGCTGAGAGACTGACCACTCTGTTAGTAGGCCAATTGGGCTAAGCACAAGGAGCTACCTTATTTGGTAAGATCATTTGGCACCTTCATGTCTCCACTTTCTACCGGTTCTAACCATTGAAGGGGTAATTCTGAGAGACTGACATCTGCTGGATGGAGTGTCACACTGGTGAGCTTCCTCTGACAGCTGCTCCTGCAATGCAAAGAGGCAAATGGAATTCGTTGCGCTCCTGATAAAGTCCTTCAAGTAACTTCAGTCAGCTCCGTCTTTTGACCCTCACCTGCTACTAGCAGTTGGGTTTGTACCTGAGGCTTGGCCTCATGCATATAGTTTTCATTGCCTTAACACCATGCAGTTGCAACATATCTTTATCTAGACACGGGGAAAATTCCAATAGTCCTGGGTGTCCCCCCAGGTCACACTGTAATAACGGTAGCATGCTCACTAATGTGCCAAAGTCTGCAGCCCCATCAGTGTGTCACTGACCCGAAGAAGGTTTGCCGTATGAGAGTTTAAACTCATTACAATCTACTGGTTGCGTGCTTGTTCGAGGTAAGTAACTTAAAGGACACCTTTTAAGTGAAAGCAGTCTTATTTTATTGCAGACATGGAGTCGGCTAGCTGCTTTTTATTCTGTGCACGCACACCAGGACCCGTTCTTTTCTATACGTAGCTGTACTTATGCCAGTGGTCGCACATGTGCAGATTAAAACGGAGTTGTCCGATTCCACGTTGCAGTAAGGCCCCATTCACATGTAGGGACTTATCGCGCGAGGTCGCCGGCTAATGATAGTCAATGAAGCTGTCTTAGCTCCATGTCGCAAGTCGCTTCTACAGGACCCTTTTTTCGGCGGATTTTGCGCGATTCTGCTTTTTTCTATGGAGCCCGACGGAGAAGGTCGCGCTACCGTCGCTGGAACGTCGCCCCGAAAGTCGCGCTATCCCGGCTGCTGCAAAGGTATGTCGCTACATGTGAATGGGGCCTAAGATCACTGGATCAGCGGTGGAGGCAAGTATAAGCCCAGGCTGCCTGCTCTCAAGGTTGTTTTATTTAATAGGTATTATGTGGGTCATTAGGATGTCCCTGAGACCTGCACTTTTTAAAGAATTCAGCAATGGCTCCTTCCATATATGATTTAGATGTTGTTGATGTTGTTTTCCAGTTTCTGACAAATTAGCTGATTGTTCATGTATGTTTCCTTTTTCAGGCTCTACAATCATACTCGCTTCACCTGTTCAGCCTGTGTTACAGGGTGTTATGAGCATGTTCCCGATTTCATTGGTTGGTCAGGGTGGCACCACTTTTACCACACAGCCACATCAGGTAATACTAGCCTAATACCTACAATAAACTTGTAGAATAAAGCATTAATGTGTTAGTCTTACTCGACTGCAAAGACATAATTTTGTAATGTAAACCACTTAAAGAAGAACTCCAGGAAAAAATGTATTAAGACTTGCAGTGGGGCTACCCCTGCCCTGCAAGGGTTAACTGCTCATTTGTGTCTCGGTTAAAAAAAATAAAATTATACTGGATTCTCTGAGTTGGCTTGTTCTTAGACCGGTCCTTCCAGTCTCTCTCCCCCTCCTCTGCAGCAGTGTAAGGTCCCATAAATCATTACGCCTATATACAGTGTGATGAAGATTCAGTTGCTGCAATGGAGGAGGAGACAGGCTGGAGGGAGCACTGGGAAGCTGCCTGGCTTGGAACTTCAGGTGAGTATAACTTTTTGTTATTTTAGCACGTAGACAAAAACGAGCACTTAACGCTTAAGCTGGCCACACACCTATAGATTATCTGCAGATTTTTTACGGTCAGATGGAAAAAGTGCAACAGATTCCTCCATCTACGCTAAACTGTGTGGATGGAGGAATCTCCCTCTGGGCCAAGCTTCAGTATCTTGCTAGTTGGCCCCGCTGGCTCTCAAAATACCGGAACAATCTGATTGGATGCAGGCATTGTTCAGGTGTTTTGAGAGCCAGCGGGGCCGACTAGCAAGATACTGAATCTTGGCCCAGTGAGAGTTTCCGTCATCCACACAGTTTCGCGTAGTTTAGCATCTGACCATTTAAAATCTATAGGTGTATGGCCATTTTTACAGTGCAGGGGTGGCCCCACTGCAGGGTTAAAATAAGTTTTCCTGGAGTTCTTTAACTATTCTTTTTATCCATGTATATTCCGTTAGTAGTTCACAAAGAGAGAGTTTCTACTTAGAATTTCACTTAAAGTAAACCTGTAAGAAAAAAGTACAAATACAATTGTGCATGTGATTAAAAAAAATAATTTCCAGCAAGATAATGCTCCTTACCATACTGCCAAAGCTGTGAAGTAGTGGTTTTCATCCCATCATATTAGTGTTATTGACCAGCCAAGCAACAGGCTGGAGCTAAACCCCACTGAAAAGTGCAAGACTGTGATGGAAAAGAGAGACTAAGAAGCAAGAACTCCTAGAATCCATAATAAAGTGCTGGTCTCATAATACTCCAGAGAAACTTAAACATGTAGTGCATTGTGTGCCAGAAAGGTACAAAGCTGTGCTTGCTTCAATAGACTATCCAACCAGACATTTAAATTTTTGTACATAAAGGCGGGAATCATTCCTGTTTGAATATACAGTATATGATAATAAATGGTATTCTACACTAAATTTGGAATAAAGTTATATATAACATGATGGTTTCAGCACTTGTGAATGTATCACTCCAAATTTGACACATCCTGCATTTTTCATAGGTGTCCACACTTTTGGTAACTAGTGTAGCGGCTCTTTTGTCTCAAACTGATAATAGCATGCATCTTGTAGCATCTGCTCTTAGATAGAATGAGGATTTTTCTGTCTTGTACACTGATGGACACAGGAATTCAAACACAGGTGCGGTATACTGCCGCCTACAGGAGTTTAGGACACTGGCAAACAAACCGAAGCCAGTTCCCAGTATAATTCTTCCTGGGTTCTCTGAGGAAGCTGGCACCTGCTATCAAGAACCTGGTACACCTATTTTTATAGGATCTGAATCCTCAGCTCCATGCTCTGTTCTCGGGGACTTCTAGGTTATCTCAGAATATTTTGTCCATGTGCAATCATTTCCTCATGCACATTGACCGAAGAGGCTCTCAACAAGCTCCATCATCTTCCCCTGCAGTGTCTGTCTCTGACGCTGCAGAGGCCTTCTATAACGCTGGACCACTGGTGTCAGTGACCATATCTGATAAGTGCCAATAGTCTATTTCTGAAGAGACTGTACTTGAGGCACAGCAGTCTCCTGTCATCACCTTGAAGAGTTACAGGGGGTTGCGTCAGTGGCACCATGCTTGCGCTGCTGGGACATATCTTTAAAAGCATCTGACTCGTGGACTTTGAAAGAAATCACCTCATTAGCCCTGCGCTTGACACTGAGTCAGTAATTTCAGAGAAGTCAGTGTGCGCTCCAGCCTTAATGTCGGAAGTCTAGGGAGTGGTTGGTTGAGGCCAGAACCTCTGAGCCTGACTCTCACTCAACCAAGAGGGCTCGAACTCCGAGGTCAACTAATCCCTCTACATGAAGGTGCCACCCGCTTCTGTAAGTGGGGAGCTTATTGTGCATTCTGGTGGGCCCTTGAGCAGCTTCCTTCTCCAGCACTCACATCCAGGGTTTATTACTTGCTTCTGGGGGCCCCTTCAGTTGCCCTCCATTATCTCCGCGTTGCTACTGCACAGGACCCTGCACCTGTTTTTGTTCATGCTCTTAGTACTGCTTTACCACGAAACCGAGGCATGTTGGGTAGAAGAGGGGGGGGCTGGCTTATGTTTTTTCTGTTTGTCAATGTCCAGTCCTACTTTAGGCAGCAGTATAACCCAATTGTATCTGAATTCCTAAGTCGCTCAGTGGACCCAGGGATTGCAATGTCTTCCTTATATTGTAAAGCGCTGCGCAAACTGTTGGCTATATAAATCCTGTATAATAATAATCCCATTTTGACTGGCCATCATTCAAATGTCTTTTGCACTATTTTATTAAACAGGATGCTTACACTAGTTTATAATTAGCAGAGGATGTACAGGTACAGCCTATTCAGCAACGTTAGTACGTAAGGAATGGTTATTCAATTATCAAACCACGCAAGAATCAGCAACTTAGATTTAGTGTTTTTGTTTGTTTTGTTTTGCAACGTCTAAATAAGGTTCATACTAATCTGTATTTCTCGGTCTTCTAGATTCTGCATGTTCCCATCTCTAAACCTGTGGTTCCTAAACTTCCTCTACCTCCAAAGTCTCAGAAATCTCTACCAAAATCTTCTGCAAACACAGGTATATACAAGATCTTCTTGCCAGAATAACAAGATTCATTACACTAGAGTAAGCTGACGTTTAATCTGCTTGTATTTGCCCTCATTGTTCCTCCTTTACCTCCTCATCAACTTGTTGAAATTTTAAAATAAAACCTTTCCGTTTCCTGGTCCTCTATGATTGAAAAAACTGAATTCCTATGAATGAAAGGGTAGGGCTAGGGACGGTCTGGCTGCTGGATGTCCTGTAACCAGGAAATGAGGTGGGTTCTTTCTATGGAATAATCTTCATTATTCTATTTCATGTACAGATTTCATCCGTTTTTGCATCTCCCCAATTTTATTCTGGCTTCTTTGCAAGCCAATTCCTATCCATGTGCTTGTTCTTCAGCAGCATCTGCATGTCATTGCTTAGAACCGTTGTCCTGATGGTGACAGTGGTAGAACATCCCTGAACAATCTGCTTTGGCATGGCCACGTATACTCTCCATCGGTAGCACTTAGATGCAATAGAAAATCAATTGGGAGATGGGAAACAGAAGGGAGTCACCGCATAACAGGAAGAGTCTAAAAAAGACCTTAATAGCAGGTTCATCAGTTACTATTTTAATGAAAACTGCAGATTTAAATCGAACATGTGCTTGGTCTATTCAGGGAAAAGCACCAAGTTCACTTTTTTTTTTTCAAATTCTTTATTTATAAAGGCAAGCAAGGCACACACCACAGATACAGCCAACAAGTTCACTTTTTTATTGTCCCCTTCTCAGCTGCATTTCTCTGCCTTTTTATCTCCCCCACTGCTCTGTCTAGCTGCCGGTAGAGAAGAATCCCGTGTAAGGTCTAAGTTGATCAAGTGGAGCTTATGCAGTGCCGAGGACTCTCCTCACTCCGTGTGACTTGAGATAGTGCCTCATGATTGGCCCATCACTGTCACACGCTCCTCCATAACTTGAAGTACCGGGTATTTCTCTCCCGTTCATTGAAGGACACAGGGAACAGATCGAAGATCATGTACTGTAGGGTAATATCGCCACCTGCAGGAAAAGGACGCTAGGCACAAAAAACTAAAGACCAATTACAGCCTAGGGGCTGCCCCTGCTGGTGGCCAAACCCCCCACCTGCTGACAAGTCTCCAGTTTTTTGCCTAGCGTCAGGAGTAAGGAGCTAAGAATTTTATCTCATCACAGTCTCCCCTGGTGCCTGCGGGGTCTTTGGGGGTCCGCTGGCGCAATGTTGTCTGTGGAGGTTTTTTCCTCCACTATGGACAGGTTTATGTCCCGTGTGGAACGTGCGCTGGCGCAGCGCCTTCCACGGAAGCACGTTTTGCCGGCTCCCTCCCCGGTCCTTTCTGGGGATTCTGAGGAAGTGGGGGGAAATTTCTGCTGCGGCTGCGCAGCCCGACCTGGGGGACTCCTCCCAGGCGGAGTCTGGTAGTGAGGACGAGTCGGGGACTGCCCTTATGGTCCAGGAGCGCGAATTGGTCGCAGCCTTAGTTCGAACTCAGGGCCGTTGGTCGGCGGAGGAGTCTCGGCTTTCGATCGATGTGCTGGAACTTCGGGCGATCCGGGAGACGCACGTTCCGGCTCTCTCCGCCGTGTACATTCCGGGTGTGGAAAATTGGCAGGCCGACAATCTGTCGCCAGTCGGTGGACCCGGGGGAATGGATGCTGCATCCGGGCGTCTCGCCTTGATCGGTTCGTGGCCTGTCGCTCCGTCCGGATCTCCTGTCTCAGGGTCCGGTGTTCCATCCGTCTTTACCGTCACTGGCTTTGACGGCGTGGCTGTTGAGAGCCAGGTGTTGAGAGATCGTGGTCTCTCGGATGCGGTCATCTCTACGATGTTGCGGGCTCGCAAGCCTGTGTCGCGTAGGATTTACCACCGCGCATGGAAGGCTTATTTCGCCTGGTGTGAGTCGGTGGGGTTTCCGCCTCGTTTGTTTTCCGTTGCCAGAATCCTTGCCTTTCTACAGCGTGGTGTGGATCAAGGATTAGCCTTGAGTACGATCAAGGGCCAGATTTCGGCCTTGGCTGTCCTCTTTCAATGACAGCCTCCAACGCCTTCGTTCGCACTTTCGTGCAGGGGGTTACGCGTATCGTTCCTCCTGTTCGCTCCCCGTTGCCGCCGTGGGATTTGAATCTGGTGCTCTCGGTGTTGCAGGATTCTCCCTTTGAGCCTCTGCGTGAAATTCCGATTCTGACTCTGTCTCAAAAAGTGGCCTTTTTGGTGGCGGTCACCTCGGTCCGCAGGGTTTCGGAATTGGCGGCCCTCTCTTGCTCATCCCCGTTGCTGGTCCTGCACCAGAACAGGTGGTTCTGCAGCCCCGGCCGTCCTTTTTGCCGAAGTTGGTTTCGGCTTTCCATCTCAATGAGGACATTGTCTTGCCTTCCTTGTGTCCGAAACCCGTCCACAGGAAGGAAAAGGCGCTACATTGTCTGGATGTGGTCCGCGCCATCCGTGTTTATTTGAGTGCTACAGCTGCCTTTCAGGAATCTGATTCCCTGTTTGTCGTTGCGGATGGGCCTCGGAAGGGCCAGGCTGCCTCGTCGGCCACCATCTCTCGCTGGATTCGCGACGCGATTTCGCGTGCGTATGCCATTAAGGGGCGTGAGCCTCCTTTTTCTGTTACGGCCCATTCTACAAGGGCTGTTGGGGCATCTTGGGCGTTTCGTCATGGTGCCTCCGTTTCTCAGGTCTGTAAAGACTTGGTCTTCTGTTCACGCTTTTGCCAAGTTTTACAAGGTGGATGTTTGGCATCTGCGGATGCTGGTTTGGGGCGCAAAGTGTTGCAGGCGGCCGTTTGAGGGGAGAATTGTTGTTTTTAGTTGGGTTGTTGTTTTTCGTTTGACCCACCCCTCTTTTTTGGTACTGCTCTGTGACGTCCCTACAGTACATGATCTCCGATCTGTTCCCTGTGTCCTTCAATGAACGGGAGAGAAAATAGGATTTTGGTACTCACCGTAAAATCCTTTTCTCTCCGTTCATTGAAGGACACAGGGCCCGCCCCTCTGTGTGGGTGTGTACTCCTTTACTGCTTGTTGCTAAACTGGAGACTTGTCAGCAGGTGGGGGGTTTGGCCACCAGCAGGGGCTGTAATTGGTCTTTAGTTTTGTGCCTAGCGTCCTTCTCCTGCAGGTGGCGATATTACCCTACAGTACATGATCTCCGATCTGTTCCCTGTGTCCTTCAATGAACGGAGAGAAAAGGATTTTACGGTGAGTACCAAAATCCTATTTTTCTTTGCTGCTGAGGCCTGAACTGAGTGATGCGGGCGCATGAAAGGTGAACAAGTGCTACTGCAAAGGAAGGGGGCGTCACAGCATTGGCAAAACAAACTTTTGCTTTAAATTAATTGAAAACAACTCTTGAAATGATATAAACTCGTTAAAGTCTGAAATTTCAGTGACTGTAGTTCTTCGTAAACAGAATAACAGACACTGCTAAGAAAAATAAACGTATCTGACCACTGTACTAACCTTTAGCTGTCTGCTCAGGGTTTTTACTATAACTGCATTGAAAAATGAAATTGTATTGTCTAATGATTATTTTAACCTGTTCTCCGATTTTAGGTAAACCTTTGACAAACCCGGCGGCTGATTCCATGAGCCGACCCTCCGGTTTAGTGCAGAGGTTAGTGTTTTGGCAATTCTTTGTATATCTCCCCCTCCCCCCTATATACTTTGCGGAAAGCTGACTTCATTATATCACATCACTTCATGAGCATACTTCTTAAAATCTGAATTATTTATTTTTTTTGCTAGAAAATGACTTAAAACCCCTAGAACATTATATAATTTCTGAAAGCAGAGGCCCTGTAGAATAAAATTATGATAGTTGCAATTTTTTATGTCTCACAATATTGTGCAACTATTTATGATAGCTATACGTTTCATAAAAAATGCACTAAAATAAATTGAATGCACACAAACACAAGATAATCCCCATTTTTTTTTATTCATAATGTAAGATGAGGTTGTTTTGAGTAAATTGATGGGAAAAATATCAAACCTCCAAATTCCTAACAATGCTTTTACAGCTCATCAGTTTAGAGTTAAAGGTAAGGCATCATTCACACCTGCGAAAGGGGCCGTATTGGACAGATGGGCTCTTCTGAATTCACATTCTCACCATCCTGATAGTGTTTGTTGTGGTCCCGGGCTCCCAAGAGCCTACCAACCTGGGAACCATGGTGTGGACAAGTCCTGTTAGGGCTTGTTCACACCATGTTTGTTCATTTGCATTCTGCAAATTGCACATATATGGTGCGAACAGGACACATACAAAGCAATTGTTTTGTATGTACCCTTTTCACACCATACATGTGTGCAAAAAATGCAGCCCAACAGACATGGTGTGATCAAACACAGGGCCGGCCTTAGGCCTTTAGGCGCCCTGTGCGAGAAAGCTTTACAGCACCCCTCAGTGGCCACACCCATTTCTCCAATATCCGCACCATTTAAAGACTCCCATTTTGTTAAGCCCCAAAGAAACATTAAAAAGTATGATAAAAATAAAACATTTATTCAAAGGTAATAAACTTGTAAGCATAATATAAGTATTGCTTTTAAGTAAAACAACTGTAGGCAAACAATAAATGTCAAGCTAAAATAGAGTCTATAAAAGTAAAGTGTCAGCATGTCATGCAGACCCTTTTTTCAAGTAAGTGTATCTAGAAAAGTTAAAAATAGAAAACAAAACACAGACTATATGTTAAATTAATGAATTACCATTTGCCCGAATATACAAAAAATATATTCAGGCACATAATTTGTTTGAGAATGCGGCCATTTTGGCCACCGGTGCGTTCTGCGAACAATCTTGGAGGCGGGGAGCATGACATCACATGATGCCATGCATGCATGGCGTCATGTGAAGTCACACGCCGATATAGGCGCCGCCCTCTTAGTGTATACCTAGATATACACCAAGATGGCGGCGCCCAACATGATGACCTCATGCGCCCTGCCTCCAGTACATGCCAATGGCTGAATGCAGCCTCAACACTCAATGAATGGGAAGCACTCAGTACAGAAGCCTCCCGTTCCATTCAGAAACTGATGATAGTAAAATATTTACTATCACCAGTTAATGAATAGGCAGGAGTAGTGAGTGCTGCTCCCCATTCAGAAACTCATGAACGAACAGGAAGTCACATCCTGTTCATTCATAACTGGGGACACATAGAACTATGTGTCCCCAGTTATTTACAGATTCAGAAATCAAAAGATCTCGCTGCACTCCTTACCGGAGTCAAAAAGACCCGTACGGACGGGTGGGTGCTTGTAGTGGCCACGGATGGCACCGTGAAAAGATCAGATAGAAAATAGCGTCACCAGCACTCCAAGGGATAATAAAGCAATAGTCCATTTATTGGCACATTGCCATTCAAATGCATTTGCATGGCAATGTGCCAATAAATGGACTATTGCTTTATTATCCCTTGAAGTGCTGGTGACGCTATTTTCTACCCAGTTTTTTACAAACACTGGAGTGATCAGACGATCACTCCAGTGTTTGCTCTGCACACAGAGGATCGGTAATTATCACTGATATTTACCGATCCTCCTCTCGGCCACGCACAGAGCCGCTGTCATCCTGACAGCGGCTCTGAGGGAGCGCTATCATGTTGGATGGCCGAGCGTTAAGGAGGAGAGATGCCGTTCCGAGGACGAGCTGTGTCGGCCGCCTGGGCCTAAGGCCTTGTTCATACCGAAAGTGCGTGCGTTCCAGAGCGGTAGCTGCTGGAACTCACCGCAATCGCTAAGAAACTTCTCTCTGCGTTTTGGGGCGGGAGGGGGCGTGGCAGTGCATTGAATTCAATGGCACGCGCTTCCACGCCCCCCGCCTGCAGTGCGTTCGAACGCGTGGCAAGACTTTGTCAGTGTTCCGTTCCACTGCAAACGCAAAAAATAGGGCTTGCTTATCGCTTTCGGTGTGAACATGCCCTGAAAGTGATTCAGCTGCCCAGATCACTGTTCTTTAAATTCCCAAGCCTGCTACAGCTGTGAGCTTGTTTTGACCCTTTTAAACCTGGGCCTATAAGATGCACCACGCCCAAAAACCTGAACTGGTTAAAAAGAGTGTTCCTTTAACTTTTTTTTACAGAGAAAATGAGGAGAAGAATTCCACCTCTGTGATTGAGCAGAAACCTGATGAAAGAGCCTTACCAGAGACACTAAATGCTGTGTCCAAATCTGTGGAAGCTCATAGAAGAGTGCTTTGCTTTGATGGGACTTCAATGCCACTTACCTCTAATTCTTCATCCACATTAATTGCAAAAAGTCAAAAAGACAAGGATGACACTATACAAATTGATTTGACCTCCACAGAAGCGGTGTCTTCTAAACTCAACTTTTCCAAAGAAACTAGGAAAACAGAAAGTTCAACTTCTTCAATAGGGAAGAGTTCCAAAGTGGATATGACAGCGGTACAGGCAAAAGATCAATCTGTAGAAAAGAGGCCCACAAATTTAGGCGATGGGTATGGTGTCAACAAGGAGAACGTGTTGCAGGTAAGAACACAAATTCACTCAGCAGGCCTAATAGAGAAAAAAGCTTCGGGTCAAGATAATATACGCACAGAGAAAAACGGAAAACCTCAGGAACCTATTAGAAAACAGACTTCACTGCCTAACATTCTGAGGAGGACACCCCAAAAAAAGTCCTCTATAGATAGAGTCTGTTCCACCAGCCCTCTAGCAAAACAGGCTAGTCAGCTCTTGCAAGACATGCAGTTTCATAGTCCAAACACAAAGCCACGGTCCACTGGAGATGTACCACGAACACCAGGATCAGGATTGGAGGATAAGTTAGCAGATAACAATTCTGACCACACACGTACTCCCACGTGCCGGAATTACAATGAGGATGGAGGGACACCCAAACCTATGATGCCTCCTGCAACGCCAGACCTGCCCACATGCAGTCCTGCAAGCGAAGCTGGTAGTGAGAATAGTGTCAATATGGCCGCCCACACACTAATGATTCTGTCTCGGGCCTCTATTGCAAAGGCTAGCAGTAGCACACCACTGAAGGACAACACCCATCAGTCAAAACCATCCAAAAGTACCGCAAAGAAAAGACGGCTTGAGGATTCTGATGAATATGAACGGCGGTCACATAGAAAAGAGCTGCTGAGCCCCTCAAGTTTGCAAAAAAAGAAAAAAATGAAGGTGGGTCATTACCCAGCTAATAATTCAAAGTGTTTTCATCTTATGTTATTGTCTTTCCAGTGCGCTGCCCAGAATGGGTTTTGTGCTCAGTGCTTGTGAAATCCCCAGTACTAAGTGTTAGGCCCGTTACCACCAATGCACAGCGGTAACCTGTGTTGGTGCGATGCAGCGCCTTTTTTGTGTGTGTGCATTAGACAGCGCATTTATTTGAATTGGCCGCCTTAATGCAGCCCACATTAACATGCATGCGCTAACACAGCACAAAGGCATGAACCAGCCTTAGAACCAGTTTTAAAGGGTAGCATGCGTTCAGGTACATCTAGCCTACGTTTCTTATCACTGAGAAACTTCTGTATTCAATCACAATTCATTGACAGGTGACATTTGACCTCCAGTCGACCTACATTTGACCTGCTTCAAACTGTTTTTGCATTCCCATAGACCTGAATAGAGAGAAAAGCAGTTCTCGTGTGATCAAAGCTCAAGGACACTTAGAGATGAGGGTAAACATTTGATTTTGGGAGTCAGGTTTGAGAGCTGGTTCAGGATTGGGGCTTTATTTTGTAAGTGTATTTGTATCTAGATAAAATGTTTTTAACGCTTGCCTTGTAATTTGTTAGTTGTTACCATTTTTACCCAATCTCTGCCATGAAAGAGAATCCAAAAATTATCCCATTCAAGGCAAAGCAAGAGGTTCTCTTGAAGAAAAAATAAGCCCTTCACCCCCCACCCGCTGATATACATTGGTCACTGTATTAGTCCTTGACAGCACCTTCTCTTCATATTGGTCTGCGGCACCAACCCCGTTCCCTGTATATTAGTCTGTGACATACAGGAAAGGTGGAGGGGTTGGTAATATCAGGATCTCAATGTATGTCAGCCTGAGACCCCACTTGCATACCACCACTGGAAGGATGGTTAATAACCCTGTCCCCCTCCTTGTTTTCCCAGAAGCATCGGAAGAAGAGCTCAGACAATTTCCCAGCTGGAATGGATGTTGAAAAATTCTTAATGTCCCTTCATTACGACGAGTAGTTTGGACTCTGACATCTACCTGCACAAAGTACCTTATAGAAGCAGTCTTGCTAAATATATAATATGTATAGATATGTATGTAAATAGACCTGTGACCTCTATGGGGTCATGTGTTTTGTAATATGTAAAATGAAGGCACTTGCTTTGTTGCTGCCATGTTTGATTGAGTTGTATATATTGTATACATGTGACGACAAGCAGATAATAAACATAGAAGTACATATATTATGCAAAACAAAAATTAGTTTTGAATAGAGTAGGGAAGGGTTGTTCTCTTGAGGAAATCTCCCCAACATGAGATGAATCCTTCTCTTAGACAGTTGTCACTGGAACATTTGTCCCCATAGGAGGATTTCTCCTCATCTTTTGCTATCGTCACTATGATATAACGGAGAATGGAAATCCTGAATGTTATTGTTTTGGCCACAATGGTCACCAGGACAAATAGAGAGATTGAGACTGTGATAAAAACTTGGCAGATGGTCTAACCTTTCCCTGCTCTATCCAAAACTACAAAAGTTTTACCTATACATACACATTAAATACAACACAGGAGAGAAAAAAAGGATACAAAAAGGCACTGCTATCTCCCAGGGATTGCTTGGTTGCAGCACATTCTCTTTGCTGAAATTATACCTCAATAGCAATCCTTATAACAGCACTCACCCTCTACCCTCCTCTTCTATAATGTTTACACAAATCATCTCTACAATGTGTCTCTTCAGCTCCCCCTAAGTAACTTCCGAACATCTTTGAGTGAAACATCTACAGTTATAGTCTGTCTTTGTTGTGGGAACAACCCATTCTTGCATCAGAAATACTGTTCTCATCTCCAGATATGTCTCCCCCAAACACTTCCTCTTCTCTTTAGCCCGGCTGTGTCTGTTGCTCCAAAGATCAAACGCTACAACTTCCAGGTTGTAGGCTTGGTACCAGACTGTTAACAGGAATATGAATAACGGAAACAGTAAAAGCAACCTTTTCTTGCTTAGTAGTTTGGCCCATAGAGGCCTTACAAGGCAATTTCCTGATACCTTATATATTAAAGGAGAACTATGGGGTGAGTGCTTTTCACTCACCTCATAGTTCTAGCCGACCTGTGACAATGAGACTGTCACAGGCTGGCTCAGTAGATCGGGAGGTGAGCGAACACATACCGGTGTTCGCTCACTTCTCGATCCTGTCACGGCTCTCTGCTGTGACAGGGGAGGGGCTGGATTCCCCCCTCCCTGCTCCACCAGCGCTGACTGGTGGATCGGACGGGGAGGGGGCGGGTACAGCTGCCTCTGCCTCTAGATAGGCAGAGCCAGCTGTCACTCACGCAGCTGGGCGGATCTCGACATCAATGTCGGGATCCGCTCCGGCTGCGGCGTCTCAGTATACCGCGAGCTGTAGCTCGCGGTATACTGAGCTTAGGGTGACGGGAGGACGCTAGTTTGTGTCCTCCCATCACCCTAAGGAGAACTATGGGGAAAAACACTGACCCCATAGTTCTCCTTTAATAAAACTACCAGAATCTATAAGTTAAATCTCTCCTATCCTCATGTGCAAACCCCACCCCATCACAGGTAGCAATTCAGATCAAATTCCAAGACCCCTAGGGTGAAATGTGTTCATTTTGTGTATCCATTGGCCCTCTTTTTAAGGGAGGTTTGCACAGTATCACCACCTTTCCAAACTTTCATTACCTGTTCGATACCCATAAATCTCAGATGATTTGGATTGCAGATGGATTTTTCAGCAAAAATGGGCTAAAACACTGTGGGGGGGAATTTATCAAAACTGGATGCCATGCACAGCTGCTCCAGATTTGTTCTGCTCCAATCAGCTTCTCTCTCCAATTTGTTCAGTTTAGATTTGAAAATGAAAGCAAGAAGCTGATTGGTTGCCATACACAGCTGTTCCAGGTTTGATGAGTTCCCCTCTGTGACTTTTTAATCCTGTGGACGCATCTAATGTGTTCTTCAGTGTGAACATGTAAACGTCACTTTGTTCTCTCTCTATACTGGAGGGGACAGCTGCATTCTAGAAGATATATGACCATCGGAGTTGCAAGTTATGCATTGATTGCACATTAACCATTTAATCCTTTTCAACAACCCAAGTTCAGAAGTATGTCTGTAACTAATTCCTGGCCATGTTAAATGGTCAGCACTGTTTTGTTAAACAGCAGTTCTGTTTTGTTAAATACTTTGTATTAAAAGAAAAATCTTTAGTTTTCATCGGAGTGTTTGTTTCCTGACAATTTCTTATCTGTTAAAAATATATTAAGCTGCTCTAGTCTTTTGTATAATAATGCTACAAGTATAATTGTGCATTTCCTACATTCATTTCAATGTCTTTTTCATTCATTGCAGTATGACCCCTTCTACTCCCAGCATGCCTTAGTGTCCTAGGAGTGGGGATGCCTTTTCTCTTAAAGATATTTTCTTCATTCAAGCTTTCTGCTACATCTTTCCTAACCTCTATATGCAGCTATATAGAGCAGCCTTTCCTCAGTTTGACTTCAGAGTACTGTACCCAGACCCTGCTGGACTGGACATTGCACTAACCTGGAATGTGGCCTTTGGGCACTGGTCTCTGCACTGTGGTGTCATCCTCTGGGAGTGTCACTCTTTTTCCTGCCATTTAGCTGCTGCTGCTCCTGATTTTCAAGTGACATGTGAAACTCTACTCTGTTCAGCTCTGCTTCCTACCTACAGTGACTCGGTCACTTTTGGCCACTTAGCCCTACTCCTGCTACCCAGCATCCAGATTCATAAGTATCTATGGCCTTACATGAGCTGCAGTTGTATCCTACCTTGTGGTGCATCCTAACACATGGGGGACAGTCTTGCTGTACTGGGCGGCTTCAGCACATACTCCTCTAACAGGTTCGGTGCTGCCTGTAATGCACCCTGAGGTGCCTGACACCGCTGGTCTGGAATATCTTTGTAGCCACAGACATCCCTAGCCTTGTGGTGCGCGGCTGCCTTCTTTGCTCTATCGCGGGAGAATTTCCCTGCAATCATACAGGAGTTTATGCACATTTGATTGCCGAGTCTGATAGAGACCAGAAACGAACTTTCACACCTTCCTCAGAATCCTCGGAAGCTGCTGGCAGATCTAACACTCTCTCTGGCGCCGAGTCTCAGAAGTCATTAACTTACGAACCTTCTCTGGAAGTATTGCTGTTTTCTGCTATTACTGCAAAACTTAGAGATGAGTTTGGTCATTATTGACGAGGTGCACACCTCCTTAAAACTTGAACATCAACCTGCAGCTTCTACCAATGCTGTCCCCAGTCATGACCCTTTTAGGGCCTCCAAGCCAGCTAAGACCTTTCAGTGCCACCGCTGTTCTTCCTTTATGGAGACTGAAAGAACCCTGCAGCCTCATACTCCTTTCTGTGTATAATCTTAATAAACCGTTGCCCATTCCTGTAGAAAATGTACCTGCCTTTAAGGACTTTGCCAACAAATGGATGGAGGCCCTTTTCAGAACTCTGCTTTTTTTTTCTCTAGCAGGCCTTACAATATTTATCCTGGCCATGACAGTTTACCAAACCCTAGCTGTTTGGGCCAATAAGAAAGGGCCTGCTTACCATGGCAATTGACGCCATGATCATACACTGTCTGGAACTCATGCCTGCAACTTTAACCTACAGTGTAAAAAGGTTTTTTAAGGTCACCCATCTCCTCTGCTAGATGTGCCTTTCAGATGGGAAGGCCCCTCTAGCTGAACTGTGGAACCCACATTCAAGAAACACCTGCTTCTCGTGCCCTTCAATGGTCCAGTGTTTTCTTGGCGGTGCCCTTTAAGGATGTTACTTGGGGGGAAGAGCACTAATTTTCTCCAGCCCAAATTTAGGCTTCAACCTGGGAAGACTCACTCCTTCAGGAGGCCAAGAAGGGTCAATTTTGTTCTTCGCAGTCCTCAAACTTTCAATGTCAAACCCAGTAGGGATGTCCCAATACCAGTACTAGCATCGGTATCGGGACCGATACAGAGCATTTTCACAAGTACATGTACTTGTGAAAATGCCCCGATACATACCACCGGTACTTGCGCTATGTTTTTTTTTGTAGCTTCAGGCTGGCCAGAGGTGCCGCGCGTGTTGGGGATCCTCTGGGCAGTCTACCGGCCAGCTAAATTAGGACCCCACCTCCCACTAGACTAGCGCTGAAAGCAACTACGGGAGGAGGGATCGGAGAGCATGTAACATACCTGTCCGACCGTGCTGCGTCCTCTGAGTCCTGTGCCGCCCACATCCCTGACGTCACACACTCCTCCAGTTTTGAAAGCTCAGCCCCTCCATGTCTCCAGTGCGGAGTACTCTTCAGCTGTGTGCCTTGTATCCTGTTGTGTTTCTTGTTGCTGACCCCAGCTTGCTTCTGACTCTGCTGATCCTCCGGAATCCTGACCCTGGCTTGTCTGACGATTCTCCTGCGTCCTACCTGTTCCTGCACGTTACCGAACCCTGCCTGTTACCCGACTTTGTCTCTTGCTGCAATACCTTCCTGCATGTTGCCGACCAGGTCTGCCCGACTATCTTCTGCGCGTTTATGTTCCATTGTGCAGCGAAGTAGCTAACGAACTTGATCCACACACCCAAGTCTTCATCCGGCACACGTGCCCCAGAGTACCTCTATTCATTATCAGGCCTTCTAGGACCAGAGTTGCAAGGGAAGCCGCCCTCGTCATCTCAAGCTCCATCAGGTATGTGACAAAGATGCGAGAAGGCACCTTGGAAGACGTAAATTACAGAATATTAAAACATTGTGTCTCACTGGGCTTCTATTATGGCAGCTGACTTACAGCTTCACCCTAACCAATGATGGCATGTAATCTACACCAGGCATATCCATGTGCCTATGTGCACCTCTTCTGGCAAATCTGCTACTCCAGGCTCCAAAATAACCATGGCATTTTGTCACAATCTCTCCTGAAGGGGGGAGGGCAAACAGACAAAAAGTCCACTGTGAATCAGAAGTCCTTCCAGACATGGGGGAGGTCATGTAAAATGGCTAAGGATGACACCATAGTAGGGGGGGGGGGTGTCACAGATGTGTTTCTTTAGGGAATATGGTCTAATTTCCCCCCAGAACCAGTAGGGTTGTATGGGCTGTGGTTAAACGTAACGGGACAGTCCTCTCTGCTTCTTTGGGAAGATATGTTGTGCTGCAACTAGGCCTTATGAGTGGCAAGGCCTCAGGTACTGAAACCTGGGAAACTTGCTGATGAGGGTTTTAGGTGGCCAGAGGTAACCAAACCAAGCCACTGTAGGCATGCAGTGGAACGAGACCAGAGACTGGATGATCCATGTTCTGCTGCAGGAGCAACTGTGAGATGGTGCCATGGTAAATGGCAGGAAAGGATACCAGAGCACTCACGAGGACCATGCTACCTAGCAGATTAGGTAAGCGCGAGATCCCTCAGTCACAGTTACTGTGGTAAAAGCAAGTGGCAGGAATTTTTAAAAAGGCACCCTAAAGATGCAACAGGGAGGTAGCTCCTGGTGCTTTAGCCCAACTAGCCTTACCAAAATCTTGAAGTCAAGGGGGGGAAAAAAAACCACCACAAAGTAAGACAGCTATTAAAAAGCGAGACTTTTTGCATAGCCAAAGAAAACAGACATTCAACCTCCTAGGACACTAGCAAAAACTGAGGCATGCCGGATACAAAAGGAGTTCTACTGGGGCTGGCTTTTATCTTAACTTTCTCCCAACAAGCAGCAGTGCACTTCCTGGTGTCAGAGTGCCAAGGCACTTCTGTGTCTGTTCCATTAGCAGCCATCTACATAAGGCACATCCTGCCTATCAATTCCTTTGCCTGTGGGGACCAAGACACAAAGCTCCACCTCTGATCCAACATGTCCCTCCTGCCAGAATGAGAAAAGAACTGGAACCAGGCATAGCAAGTTGGACGTGCGTTACAGATCTGCTACAGAGTGCTAGCAAACTGCTACCATGTCAGCCTTGGACATCCACTAGCCCCTTTCAGAGAGTTAAGTCCATCCCTGGTAAGACTAAAATCACACGTTTGGTTTACAAATAAAATGAATGAATGCAGCTGACACCACCTTTAGATACAAAATGTTTGTTTATTTTTCCTACACAATGCGGCCACCTGTACAATTGTAGAAAAAAAAAGCTGTTTTTGGAGCAAACAGAACCAATAACGATGCTATACACTATTATAAGAACCCATTTAGAAGAACGTAAGGTGTGTTGGTGGGATCATATGCTGGGTTCATTATTGCACTGGTCTTACTGCTGAAAGGAGTTGCAGCAACAGAGAGAATAGTTCAGACTTGAAAATTAAGTGCTTTTAAAGGAGGACCAGGAAAGGTGTGCTGTGTTCTTTACCAAATGAGATAGTTTAGTCTAGTACAAGAAAGTTGTTCTTCACCCTGTGAGCAAAGACTGATGTAACAGATGTAACCAAACAGATTATAAACTGTGCAAAGTATGGCTGCCCCATTTATTGTTTTACAGTTTCTCGATCAGGATGGCAGAGGCTCCTCCCCCACCATTACAGATTCCAGCAACACCAAACTCTCCCTTCTTCAAAGCATGAGCCATGTGTCCAACAATCCTGGCCCCGGACATCCTGCAGAGAACAGATACAAAATTTATTTTTTTAGTATTATAGTGAAAACAGCACAATGGACAGTAAGGCAACCAGATGTCAGCTATAAACTGTTTAACCCTTTCATGATCACAGGGGTTCACCAACAGCTGCCAAGTAGCCCAGCCAGATACCATAGAGGATAAAGTGTATTTATAACCAAAACATCACGTTTTGGCTAGCATGATGAGGGGATAGACCCGGTCTGGTTTTTATTGCCATCACCATCTGGAAGATTTGCCCTCCATTTTTGTCCGTGTTACTATTGTCAATGGGACATATAAATGAGGGAAGTGTCAAAATATGGAGTTGACACCTGAACACAACTTCCCCAGAAGTGGGGAATTATTTGAATGTTCTTTTGACACCGTCTAGGTGGATTTCCCTCATTTTGGAGAGATTGTCTCTCGCTTCCGGTTGTGCCTACAGGACTGGAAGTGAAGGAATATCCCATCAATGGAACATGGATGGCTAAAATAAAGCCTGACAGTTTTAGGTTTGTCTCTACGCTATCCACAATGAAAGGGAAATTTGGGCTTTTTAATCCTTTCAAGTGACTGATCAATGACATACACTGCAGTAACACACCAGACCTAGATGATTTACAGGTTTGACTGCAGAACAGGGGATACAAGGCTTTGCTAAACCAGCCCACTGGTGGGGAAGCATTTCAGATCACCTTTGTCTCAAGTTTCAGACCTACTGAAGAAACCAAAAACTGATTGCAAAACCAATACAAAACAAAAAAGGTTCACCTACCCAATAGGATGCCCAAGAGAGACTGCTCCTCCATTGACATTAACTTTAGTAGGGTCAATATCCAACATTTTGATATTGGCCAAAACAACTACACTGAATGCTTCGTTTATTTCCCACATCGTAACATTGTTCTTCTTAACACCGGCAGCTGTTAGAACCTGAAGGAGGAAAGCAGACAAAGGCATAAGTAACATGATCAGGGATACTGACAGAATAGGGGGCTCAGTTTGGTATTAAGAAATTAATAAACACTCTAAACAACGTTTCGGGGTCTCACAGGGTCCCCTCCATCAGGCAAACAAGTGATCATCACTTGTTCGCTCGATGAAGGGCATCCTGATTGTTCTACCTGCAACTAGTACGTTAATAAACACGTACTGAACTTGCTTTGGGGTGCCAGTGGTCACCCTTTACTGATATTTTGTCGGAAGCCACCAGCTGACACCTGCTGCACCCACCTTCCATTTTTGGAGCAGCGGCTCTGAGTGCGATGGGTACACGGACTGTAGGCTTACAAATAAGAGACAACGTGCCAAAACAAGCATTAAAGTGAACCTGTGGGTTTGTCTATGGACAAAGTTAGCTTCACATCGACTGCGGAACCAGCAGCTGCACATACTCCCCTTCCATTTGTTCCCCCTGCCACCAGGTAATGGAGACGAGGTAGTCTGGTGAACATCCAGTCACAAATGTTAGAAGCAGTTTAATAAGGTTTTCTGTGCTTGTGTTCTTATAGATAAAGTGCATTTCTTGTAGTGTGCCGCAGAGAAAAGTAGGTCAACAATGTATACATAAAAAAAACTCCCACCTACAAAATTTATTAAGGCAAAATGCAACAAACACTTGATTTTCACCCTGTGTTGCGTCTTTGTGTTGCTGGTCTACTGCACCCGCTTCCTGTCTACAGGTACTTTAGTAGTGGATCATGCCTGCCGACTGGTTGTTGAAATAGCTACTTGTAGTCTTTGTCGGAAGCCCACGTGACAAAGTGCCAAAGCAGAGGCTTCATAGCGGGGCCACCAGATATTACTTTAGTGAAAGCTACAGATTTGACAAAAAAAAAAAAAAATATATTGAACATGTTAAAGCTCATGGGATTTTAGTGACTTGGTTTACATACACTTTAACCAGTATATGTATTCATTATGTACAGAATCTGGAGCTAGCCCATGTAACCAGAACAGCCAAACTCCATGTCACCCCATTTTATATACATTTTTCTCCTACCTTGGGAACTGCATATGCCGGGGCAATTGGAAAGTCAATTGGATCTACTGCAGCGTCCGCAAATGCTGTTTTCATTTGGAGAAGAAAAAAAATGAATAGGTTTTGTTGCATTATACCATTGCCTACTTCCAGGTCTCTTTAGCTTTTCTATTAAGCAAGCTGTTCTTAAATCATTTACAGTAGGAGTCTAGCTAAAAGCTTTCCAGAATTCAAGTGGGAACCGTAAATCTTTGGTTAGCGGTCTAATCCTATAATCAGTTAGCCCAGAGAGTCTGTATAGGATGAGGGCAGTATGCAGACATATGACTGATGTCCAATCATCTCATGACTTGGGGTAGGCTTAGCATTGTCCATGTGTCAGGGGACCCACCAGCAGCATAGTAAAGATCAGAGCAGGCAACCCCAAGTTTTGTGATTTTACCATTCGCAGTATCCTCCTGACACATCCAACTGTACCGAGGTATGGACATTCAGTAACCTGGACAGGAGTAAGTGTCAATGGACTACAAGTGCAGTGATGTCATCATACTTCTATTCCATTAAGAACTACAAGTCCCTCTGCTGCAGTTTTTCCATTCACAGATACTGTCTAAGGATCTTTGAATGGATGACACGGCTTTAAGTCATCAGAGCTGGATTTTTATATAAAAACTTTACTTATTGCACAATAGTGGCTTCATAAAATTAGCACTGCTACAAGTTTGTACTGAAAGTCCAAACTCTACATAAGGATACATGAAACACAACTTTGTTAAAATTGGAAAGGAGTTGCGAAAGGATTCCAGTTTATGTTGAAATATCTAAAAGCATGTGTAAGCAAAGCTAGGTGTAGTCCCCCAGTCCTGATCTTTACTGGAAGCTTCATATTAGGTTTTCTATGGAGTTGTATCTGGAGCCACTGTATGGAGCAGCTATAACGCTAAAGGCTGGGATATTTGTGTCTTCATGATTCATATTAGACCATAGTAGGCCAAGCTTTTTGAAAAGGGACGTTTTATAATCCTGGAACATGGAAAAAGGGTCAAAAGAAATTCTACCCTGGCAGAGATGGCCTTTTATTTTTATACTTTATTAAAACAGCCCTAACTATTACATACATACCCAAAATACGTGCCAGAGGTGTGACATTAAGTCTGGTTGCCGCTTCTGATGTCATGAGAACCAAAGCTGCTGCCCCATCATTCAGAGTGCTGGCATTGGCTGCTGTTACAGTACCTGACAACAGAGAGGGAAAAGCTTGTAATAAAAGGTATAACTACCGAGCAACTGACCTGAAACAAATACATGCATCATTATCCTGGGAACATGACACCAACTGATGAATAAGGAACTCACAAGTCCGGAATGGTAGCTCCCATATTACTTTTATGACTAGTCCCCTTTAAATTGAGGTTAAGTGGCTCTGTACTTTATTCATATAATATATAAGGAGTCAGTCTTGGCATAGGTCTACTCACCGTTTTCTTTCTGGAAGACAGTTTTAAGTTTTGGAAACTTGCTGAAGTCTACTTTTTTGTACTCTTCATCCTCTTGTACAACAAGATCAGGTTTTCCTGCAAAACATCCAGGTAACATTGTCATTTGTCTGTCTGCACAGAAATGTAGGGGGACAGACTAAAACATGACAAAGGGCCGATCATATGCATTTTATTGCATCAATACACATTCCAGGTAGGAATACCATTCAGTGCCAGGGAGTTAGTTAAAACTGATGCAGTGCAGCTCATGGAGGTTTACTTGTCTGACTTGTACTTTCATATTGAATATAAAACCTGCATTACATTTATGTGCACTGTCGAGTTTGGTTTTGTAATGCTAGTCCAATGTAGCCACAAAACGAAGCCTATAGCCAACTATGATGTAGACTGGCAAACAATTTTTTTTTTAACCACTTGAAGTCCGCGGTGTTTACACCCCCTTCCTGTACAGGCCATTTCTCAGTATTCAGCGCTGCGGTACTTTGACATTTTATTCCGTCATGCAGCGCTGTACTGAAATAAATTTTATACAATTTTTTGGGGACAGATAGAGCTTTCTTTTGGGAGGTATTTAATCACCACTGCGGGTTTTTATTTTTTACTATATTAAAAAAGGAAAAATGACCGAAATTGAAGAAAAAAAAACAAACAAAAACTGTTTCCCCTATATTAATGATAAAACATTTATTACCCAATTTTGTGGTAAAATATAAAAGGCGGGGTCACGTCGGACATCAAACATGTCAAGCCTTAAAATTGCGTGCGCGCACCCGCGAAACCTCAAAAAACTAAAATACCCAAAATTGGCCATAGGCGACGCTTTAAAAGATTTTACCGCTCATCAGTTTAGTGTTCTCAGTGTATCAGTGATTGATGTGTATCAGTGATTGATGGCACTGAAATGATTGGTCTCACTGCGACGTTCGCAGCGATATGTAACGTGTGTAGCGCAAAATTTTTGTTTTCGCACGCTGGTGCACCTGACGCGTATTTACGTTTATATGTGCAAAAACGTGGGGGTGGGGAACTTAAAAATGTTTGGGTTTTTTTTAAATTATAATAGCAAAGGCACAGTGACTGGTCCTCTTTATGGAGACATTAGGGGTCTCAAAGACCCCCGTCACCTGGGGACCCCAAAAGAAGCTGATGAAGCACAGATCTGCTTTATCAGCTTCTTTTCTCTGGCTATAGCAGCCAGATGATTGACAGGTGAATGCGCATTCACAATACAGAGGGAGTTCAGCAAGGAGGAAGATGCTGATCTCCCTCCCATCTTACCTCCTGACACCCTCCCTGGCCACCGATGGGGAAGCGGATCCCAGGATTGAAGGTGAGGGGTCGGGGGGGGGGGGGGGTTTCACGGAGCAAGCACATACACACGATCGGCAGGCTATAGAGCCGCCGATTGTGTATATATGAAACAGCCAGGCCAATGCGACTATGCCGTCCGTCCGTTTTTTTGCAACGGGCGGACGACAAGTGGTTAAACTTTGCATAGAATAGGGATGGGAAGGGCTAGAACTCATCATGTCTTTATTGCAGTCTGTTTTCTCAATGCAGAGAATGATTTAGCACATCAAATTGTCCTGCCAACTATTGTCTCAGGGCAGAAAGTGATTGGAAATCCAAAATCTTTAGAGGTGTCACTGGAACAGGAGCCAAGTTGTAATCTTCCAGTGGAGACATCCATTTTAGGGTTATCTGTCCAAAATATTTTTTACTCTTACTTGGTAGATTTCTTTTCACTTACTGTTGTATCTGTGACAGGAAGGGAAGTAAAATCCCCCAGCAGAACAGACCAGGACACATAAAATTGCTCAAAAAAGGAAAGTTTTGGCTTTAGCTAGGATTTAAACCCATCATCTAGGCCAGCAGCATTGTTGACTAGTAGCAACCCGACTTGGGTTTATAGTCGCTTCCTCCTAAGGACGCCAGACTAAACGGATTTGTTGAGAACAGGGAGTAGGACAGGGGTGATTGGTTTATTCTAGGAGGTGCACCGAAATAGAAATTTTAAAAACAGAACAAACAATTGTCAGGCTGAAACCGAAAATATATATATTTTTTTTTTTTACATTTTTTAAATATTTATTTTTTATAAACTTAAATGTTTTTATTTGTATTTATTCATTTTTTAGTAAATATTTTTTACTTTACTTTTAGGGGCTTGGGGGGGAAATATTAGGGGTCCAAACAGACGCCTAATATTTCCCTTTTAAAATAGAAAAAAAAAAGGATTGAGAACACAGAGTCCTCAATCTCTTTTTCTGCAGCCCCTGTTATCAATGAACAGGAATCCTCTATGTGGAACAGGAGGGGATGTAGATCACTTCCTATTTTCATTCATAATTGAGGATATAGTAACCATACCATGTGTATGTAGCCTGCTCTCCTCTGACACACGCTGTCACAGGAGGCTGAGTGAGCAGTGCGAGAGGAGAGCCCAGCCTCCTGTGACAGCGCCGTCTCCGCCCCCACACTGCTCGGCCGCACTGTGATATGCGGCCGAGCAGTGTGGGAGGAGAGACACCGGCCGCTTACAGCGCTCTCCACCCGCAGCGCTCGGCCGTCACTTTCTCGCCTCCCCGCTGGGACACAGAGCAGCACCCAGCGGGGAGGAAAGAAAGCGCGGATGCGCCGATGTATCGGCAGGAAAATGGCACTTTCGGCATTTAGCCAAAAGTGGCTGTTTCGGCGGCAGAGATATCGGTGCATCCCTTGTTTATTCATATGTGACCTATGCACAAAGCTTACAGCCAGGTACCTGCCGTGCCCAAATGAATGACATAAGAATACCAGGTTGTCTAGTTCAATTATTTCACTGTTTTGCAGACTAAAATAAAACTGGTAGAAGGGTTTTAATATTTCACAATGCTAAAAAGTGTCCGTTAGGCTGGAAAAAATGTGCCGGGTTTAGAATGAGATCTCTCCAGAGGACAGATTTAAGAATTGAAGCTTTCAACTTTGGCCTTCTAATACCAAACCATTTATTTTACTGTCCATCCAAAACATCAGCGACTAAAAATATTCCTTCATTGTGTTCATTGCCAGCTCTGTATAGTCACCTTTTTGTGGAATAGTAACAGGGGTGATCTCACTGGCCAACAGTCCAGAGTCCCAGGCAGCTTTGCTTCTGGTGTAAGAGCTGATGGCATAATTATCTTGGTCTTCCCTTCTGATATTTAACTTCTTGGCTGTGTTTTCTGCACAATTTCCCTGAAATACACCGCAAATGATCAGATACATGGATGCCTTGAGATTGAACTCTACAGCAGAGAATAATCAGTCACACAACAGGCTCCAAAAGAGATTCCCAATTGTATCCAATGCTAGTCATTCCCTGGGAGCTTCTCCAAAGTTCAAATCCCTCTATAGCTCCAAGAATGGCTGGGATATAGGCATGCTAGTTAAAGATCGTCACAAAAACTGTGACCATTAAAAACAAAAGCTTCCAATACCTAAAACAGTGTAAGCCTTTTATTTGGCAGAATGACGGCTAAAAAAAAAAATCCATGCCGATTACCACCAGATATATTGTCCCTTTCAGAGATAATCTGCTGGCATCACCGTTGCTGTATGGCTTTTGAAGGTATGGAGGCATGCTGCAACTAAACAGCATTGCCTGTATGAGGAGCGTGATCAGTCTGTAAGGGGAGTGCTGGATTTTACCATTCCTGATCTATCCAAGGGAATCAGCGAGTAAATCCGGGGACCTTTGATTGCAGGACCTGAAGGTTGCTCCAAGCATGGTGCTTGCATTTACTTCATGAACCTCACGGCATCTGCAGTAGGGATCAGCCATTTATAAATTACAGAGTGCAGAATTGGGGGCTGTATTAATGATGGAAGATTGCAGTAAGATTAAGTGGGGGATTTAGAACTGAACTATAATTGTACTCACTGCTGTCCAGTGTTGTGTTCTACTCCAGTATGACTTCACATTATGACAAATATGATGGGACCCCTTAAAGCACTTATGACAAATGTATTTTAAAAAGATTTATAAAAGATTTAGCCAATTCCTGATTTGTGAAGTGCACTTTTTTCCAAAGCCGTTTGAGAAAATTGTACACTTAACGAGAAGAGAAAAAAGACTCAACTCTGCATCAACAGCACAAGACTAAACACCACCGGGTATACATGTAGATTTTAGATATATTAAAATGCTGATGGAAATGTATAACTCCCCTTTAACGTAAATAGTTATAATTGTAGACTGAATGGAGATTCTTATACAAATCCAGCTGTGACTAGTTGTCACAGAGAACTAGTCACAGCTGGATTTGTATAAGAATCTCCATATATAAACCCAGAGTAAAGGAAATAGAGGGTGCCATCATTGTTCTAGTGTCCAGTAATGATCTGAATGCATCATTATTTTCTTTACATTTCTATTTTGTTTATAATCATAAATTTAGGCATTGGAGTTAAAAAAAAATAAAGAAAAAAATCAAACTTTAGGCACATTGGTACTCCTTGAAGATGGAAACAAAACCCACACAACTTCCAGTCCCACCCTCACTCCCGTGCTGGTCTCTCTCCCCCATAGCAGAAAGTCAGAGCAGATGCTGGCCGACGTCCAATCTGTTTTGATCGCTGTTGCAAAGGACCAGATTTTGTTAGGTAAAAACCTCCAATTTGCTGCCTTTGGACCAGGAGAACTAAACTTACTTTTTAACTTTAGGTGTTTTATTACCTAAACCGTTTTAGATATACACCTAATACTGCAACATACCATGTGGAATTTATTGTAGACATCAGTCAGTCCATCTTTCACTATTAAGTCTTCCAATCTTACTCCTCCGTATGGGGTGGCTCCTCTGCTCATGCAGTAAGGAACATTAGACATGCTCTCCATCCCTCCAGCCACCATGACTTCCTGTAAACATAGTAAATAGCCTTCCGTTAGAATGCTCACAACCACCAAATTCTAGCTTCATATAACTCCAGCCCAAAATGGAAAACTGAAAATGAGCACCACAACTGCAAGCAAGGTCCAATCTTCCGGTTCTTATTCATCAGTTTAAATGATCAGCCCTTCTCTTTAAATCTTTGTGGGAAGTGATTCAAGAAAATTGAGGAAGTGTACGCACTCCATACTCCTGTACATCTAAGCCACCAGATATTACAAATAAACTGTAACCTTGACTTTAGAATATTACAATTTGGATAATGTTTGTCCCGCCTTTGCACCAATTGTGGCGAATCATGATGGCAATTTTGCAGTCAGTCATTCTCCTATACTGGAGAGGTTTTTCAACTTATTTTTGCTACTCACGGATCCTTAGGCCTTTGGAGTGGAGGGGGGAAGAGAGGCTGCCGGAACCAGTATAACAGCCAGGCAGGGCTGAGGTTCCAGTGAATATATCGGTTATTTTAGATCCTAGACCATAACGTGCACCTAACCTCTGCAGTGGGACCACCACCGTGGGACCACACGCCCACCGCAAGGTTTAAGTTCAATTCTGCCCGGTTTTCTTTATTTATCTTTAGCTATTTACATGCCCCACATAATAGGACAACTCGTTTGTAAAGGTGCCCACATAACTTACAATTATCTGCAGATTTTCTGTGGCCAGATTGAAAAAGTGCAACAGATTGGCCCAGGTGGAGATTACTCCATCCACACAGTTAAGTGTAGATGGAGGAATCTGTTGCACCTTTTCCATCTGACCACAGAAAATCTGCAGATAATTGTAAGGCGTAGCACCAGCTTAACACTTGATACAATTTAAAAAACATGTCAGCAGTAAAAAAAAAAAAAAAAAGTAGGCTTTTCATTCCCCCAAAACATGATCTTTAAGTGGATTTACACTTGCAGGGGGGAGCAGGCATAATAGGGTACCTAGAATCATCAGAGCATGTATACGATGTACAGGATGCTTCTGGATTAGATTGAAGCCTTCCACACCTCCTCAGACCTGAATAACTACCACATGGGCTGATCCCTCACCTGGTGTCCACACATCAGAGACTGTGCTGCCAGCATAATAGACTTCATTCCTGAGGCACAGACTTTATTTATAGTAGTGGTGGGAGTGGAGATGTGTAAGCCTAAGAAATTGAAGAAAACCCAAAATATTATATTACAGAAGATTAGAAGGTTACTCAAGTTTATGTCATTTTGTGTAACACGCACTATTCCTCTTCATTTACACATTACCAATACAAACAATGGATCAATATCAGAGGCAGATCATCCATGAGGCAACATCCAGTGGATGCCATGGGGCCCAGACACAACCTTCATTCCCTGGCAGTAAGCCAAGAATCAGAGGTATAAGGGAAAACAAATGTGCTACCTTTACTAGGGCCCAATCTGCCTCTGACTTACCATTAGCAGGAAACTGCCTACATGCAGAAAATGTGATATCCATCAGGACCATTGGTGATTCAGTCAGAAAATGTAGGGGCTCACTGACTGATCCATACAATGACACCATTCATAAATGAAAGTTACAACTCATGAACTCATTAAAATATTAACAGTCACTTATAAAGCCATCCACAACTCTGCCCCCGGATATATATCTCAGACCATGTTTCAAAATATCACCCTAACCGTCCACTCTGCTCTTCCCAAGACCTCCTGCTTTCCAGCTCCCTGGTAAACTCCTCCCATACTCACCTCCAGGACTTCTCTAGAGTCTCTCCCATCCTCTGGAACTCTTTACCCCAACCTGTCCATCTTATCTCCCACCTTGACTGCCTTTAGGCGATCCCTAAAGACTCATCTCTTCAGGGAAGCCTATCCCACCTCAACCCAACCACTGAACTATCATGTTCTGAAACAATTCATCCCCACACAGCTAACTCCTCATGTATCACTTGCCCCTCCCTCTTAGATTGTAAGCCCTCAGGGGCAGGGCCCTCCTTACCATCTTGTCTTGAATTGTATTGTGATTGTAATGTCTTCCCTATATTGTAAAGCGCTACGCAAACTGTTGGCGCTATATAAATCCTGTATAATAATAATGAACTGAGCAGCTCTCTGCAGAAGATGAACACGTGCTCACTTTCTACACACATCACATTTCAGCTGAAATCTTGCCCACTGTGCAGCAAATGGGGGTCCGTTTGCTCAGCTCCACCAATTGCAATGACTATAGAATACCCATCTGCCAATGTTGTATTAAAAGTATGCCGAGGAGCAAAACCTATAGATTCAGTATATAAAGTGTGGACTACAATAAACTACATGTAATGAAAAGATTTGAATGCTGACTGCATGGCCAAAAATGAAGCAAGCCAAGGACAGGTCTGCAAATAAATCTATTAGATAAGATGAAATTATGACAAGCATGCAAAGCCACAAATGACTTAATAGCTGGCGCACACACAAAAAAAAATGTACCTGCACCAAGAGTGGCCTGTCTGCTGGGGGCTTGACCCTGTCCAGCCTGTAGGACATTCCCCATATAGACCTCATTCACCTCCTCTGGAGAAATACCTGTGAGAGAGGACTCTGTTAGTGCTTCTGTCAGCTGTACACAGTTGTCAGTACTGTACAGCTTAACAAATGTATGTTAGGGAAAACAAAACACACCCATATGTAGTACATATCTGCAATACAAGCACATTACCCCCGTGTTCTATCCCTTTAAAAACTCAGCAAAACCCAGACCAAGAAAAATACATCGGCGCATCCCAGGTTTCTTTTCTCCCCGCTGGGCGCTGTCCCAGCGGGGATAAAAGAAAGTGACAGCCGCCGAGCGCTGCAGGAGTCAGGACGAGAGCGCTGTGAGCTGCGGCATCTCTCCTCCCACACCGCTCAGCCGCCTATCACAGTCCGGCAGAGCGGTGTGTGGGCGGAGACATCGCTGTCACAGGAGGCTGGGCTTTCCTCTCTACACGGCTCGATCAGCCTCCTGTGACAGCGTGTCAGAGAGAAAAGCAATGTACACACACTCAGTGATCAGTGATCGCTGAGTGTGTGTACATAATTGAGGACCTGGTATGTTAACTATATCCTCAATTATGAATGAATGGGAGTGATCTACATCACCCCCATTCATTCATAATTGTAGTTATAGTAAACATGCCATGTACTCATGTTATGAATGAACAGGAACACTCAGAGGATTCCTGTTCATTGATAACAGGGGATGCAGAAAAAGACTGAGGACTGTGTTCTCAATCTCTTTTTCTATTTTAAAAGGGAAATATCAGAGATCTGTTTAGACCCATAATATTTCCCCGAAGCCCCTAAAAGTAAAGTAAAAAAAAAAAATATTTAATAAAAAATGAATTAATAAATAAATATAAAAAAAAATTGAAAAAAGTTTTTAAAAAAAATATTTAAAAAAATAAAAAACATTTTCGGTATCGGTTCCGGCCTGACTTTTTTTATTTCGGTTTCGGTTTTAAAAATTCCATTTCGGTGCACCTCTAGAGGGAAGCAAATGAAAGAAGATCATGGTTTGGTTTTTCATACATCAAGCCTTGTGTGATTCAGTACAGCAGGTGATCAGTTCTAGGCTCAGAGGTCAGAGGCCTGCTGAGGTCATCACGTACAATGCAGGCTATAGCCCTCCATTATACACAAGGGTGCCAAGGGACAGTCCACAAGCCTGAGTGTAGGGGAGACTAGCCAAGAATACGGTACATAAAAGTCCTATTCACCGTTCCCCCAGATATTAACCCATTCACTGCAGGGGTTGCTCCACTGCAAGGGGAGGGGTTCCCCCCCTCCCTAGTGATAGGCTTTAAGCAATGGCCACACATGGCTCACAATTCTCAAGACAGGTAGGTGGCCCTACATTCTCCAAACCGGTGTGGTGCCACATTTTTAGAAGTCTTTCTACTTACCTGCCTTTTCAACAGCAGCTTTAATAGCTATGGAGCCAAGCTTGGTAGCAGGAAAAGATGACAGGGAGCCTTGGAATGACCCTATTGGGGTCCTTACTGCACTAACAATTACCACTTCCTAAAAAGAGAAAAAAACAAATAGATCAAAAAGATAAATAGAAATAACAAAACCCTATTTGACATTAGACATGTTCCCATTTACTACATTAAGCGTGTGTGCGTATTCTATAGAGTACATATGGCTACTGTTAAACCATATCAGCCAGCCGTAGGGAGGCGAGAGCTGTAGGCACAGTGTGGGGTAAGGGAACCGTGTATCATGTATGCATGTTGATTGAACAATAGAGACATCTCTGATGTGAAGAATGAGGAATACATTTTCAGTCAGCTGGCTCCTAGACTTGGAATGAGTGAACAGATCAGAGATGTGTGCGAGTCCACATTCATACTATATGTATTCTCTGGTAGCTCTTCATGGTCCACAGAAGTCCCATACTCACATTGAGGGAGCGCTGTGATGAATACGCTCTGTGTACATACTTTACCTACAAGAAAAGAAAAGCAGGACATCAAACCTGTGACATGGAACTTTGCTTTTATTATAATGTCAAATAATACCAGGAATACAATTGCCACATCCTCTCATAACACACACACACGCGCACTTCTTATCAGTCCACTCAATCACTCAACTAACTTCTCCAGCATCAGTTCTATTGCTTTCAGGGATGAACGTTAATTGCAGTCTTGCAGTTGTAGCGGCTCCTCTCCTGTGCTTGAATTGCTGACTATGATTTCAATGCATACTGTCAGCTTCTCACAATGTGTATTACAAGCTGCAATTCAGATAGAGCCAGCCCCATTTACTGACTTGAGGACATCCAGCTCTCTTTTTATGCTGGTCCACCTCTTCTATTCATTAGATTTTAGTTCTTTCAACACATGTGGATGTTACTTAGGACAGTCTTCATCCAAAAGCAACCCTCCTAGAAATTCCCATATCTCAGGCTGACATTCACCCATTAAAGCATTCTGATATTTGCATACCTCCTCCCAAGAGCCAGCCCATGGCCTGCATCTGACTGAGCACTAGAGAACTGAGGCAGGGTGCCATGATGTTTTCAAGAAGTTATGTACAGGACCCTGCCGGCCCCTCCAACTAGTTATGCCGGTATTGCATAGAAAAGCAGAGCCCTCGTGATTTTCTCATTAGGTCTAAAACAGGATACTGATAAAGGAAAAGTTTGACTTATAAATCTAATTAGCATATTGATGAGGGGGAGGGTAGAACCAGGGAAGGCAAATACAAGCAGAACCAACTTTGCTTTTTTTATGATTTTGGATTAAAACTAATCTGCGACCTTTTCAATTATAATGATGCTGCTATGATCCAGATGCAGCCAGAGAAAACCCTGTGTAGCTGGCTGGGCAGTGAGTCTATGCAGCAATATTCCATCATTCAATTCTTCAGCACACTGAAGTCCAAATAAAAAAAAAGGGGGGGGATTTGACATTGAACTAAAGCCGCCCATCAGATTTAATATTCTGGGAAAATAAAGAATCATTTTGGTTTTGGATCAGCCCTGTTAAGGTTAATGATCCTGTTCGTGTGATTCAGGTTACACCATGACCCCAGCTTCTCAGTCCTCCTGCTTCCCGCTACATCCACTAGAAGGAACATTTGCTTCATTTAATAAGCGAAACCCAAATAGTTTGTGGGCCCCTGCCCTGACTTTAGTCCCTTTGCTGTACTTCTGACAAATACAGATCTACAAAAACAGCCAAATTCCACTGACATCAGTAGAAGATGGGCCGTAGCTTTCTCCATACTGGTCCTCATAGATGGAATTGTGTGGAAGAGTCTGAGCTGCCCCACAGCAAACTATCTTCTCCATAATTACTTCCAGGGAAGATCTCACATATCCTTTATACCACTCAGAGGTCCCATGCCTAACCTCCAGTCTCAGGGGCCATCAACCTCCAGGTTCTGTCACTTCTCCCACAAACAAAAGTACTGAAGCCGCACATTGCTGATCCCTTACATAGGAAAACGATATTGTGTCATCAGTGACAAACGCTCCATCCATGTCCTTCCTCGGATACATTTCACACGATACTGGAGCTCGCTCTGCCACTGCTGACTGAACATTTGTATGCAAGGGAAGAGCAGTGCGAGTCTTCACTACTTTTCTAGGGAAGTTCTTAGACGGCAAGAGAAGCCGAGTGGCTGCTTTGGGCCCACTGCGGTTCACTGTGCGTTTAGACACATTTCTATCACAACCAGCAAGAACTTTTTCAGCAATCTGAGCAGCTTCTATTGGATTGGACTACACGGGCCAGCGGTCACACCCCATTTGCATTAATGAGCCTTGGCCACACATGACCCTGTCGCCTGGTCACCAGCTTTCCTTCCTAAGGCTGGGCACACACCTTACAACCATCGCAAGACTTTTGTCTTGCGATGGTTGTAAAGGTACTTTAAAAAAAAAAAAACGTACGATCTGCCTATCTTGCATAGGCAGATTGTACTTGCGATGATTGCAAGCCACGCCCCCTGAGGGGCAGGCTTCCGATGACCGCAATGCCGAACAGGCAGTGTGCGCTTGTGCACACGGGCCCGTCCGGCTTTTATCTTACGAACATGCTACACACCCGCCGAACATCGTACGATGATCGGCAGGTTTTCGAACATGTCCGTAAGTTAAAAGTCGTGCGACCTTACAGTAGTAGAGGTCGCACGGCTTCCACACACCTTACGATAATCGTATGACCGCGGGATTTCCCACGATTATCGTAAGGTGTGTGGGGACCTTTAGACCACATTTTGTAGGTCCTGACCACTGCAGACCAGGAACATCCCACAAGAGCTGCGGTTTTGGCGTTACTCTGACCCAGTCATCTAGCCATCACAATTTGGCCCTCGTCAAAAAGTTGCTTGAATTCTTACGCTAGCCTGCTTTTTCTGCTTCCAACACAATCTTCATGGACAGAAGGTTCACTTGCTGTCTAATACATCCTACCCACTTTTAGGTGCCATTGTAACCAGATAATCAATGGTATTCCCTTCACTTCTCTGGTCAGCTAGTGATCCAGACAACCTTGCCACATGGAACAAGCAAGTCTGCTCTGTGATATTTATGGAGACTACACTGATTAGGTCATCCTTCTGCTCCCTCTACCACCCGGAAGCTTCCAGTGATAAATGGACATCATTGTGTACTGCAGCAGAACCTGTCGAAGATTGCTGCTCCTTCCTCCCACTTCAGTAAAATTTAGCAGACTACAGGAGGTGGATATGAAGACACGTTTTATATTTTGGTGGCTGTATATAAAACATTGAATGTAATCTTTTATTGCACAAGACGCACTACATCCATCGTTTCTATAGAAGTCATACCATACAGGTTAGTATGTTCATCTTTACTGCACAAGACGCACTACATCCATCCTTTGTTTCTATAGAAGTCATACCATACAGGTTAGTATGTTCATCAAATGTTATAATCAGGGCTGGTGTTCATCCTACACAGACATTTGTAATTTCCTCCAACATATGACCATACAAAGCATTTAACAATCCTGCATACAACTTGGAGGTTTCCATTGTGTACACAGGGCTCCATGTTTATTTCACTGACAGTATAATGTAATGGATCCTGCACATTTGGCTGCAACCACCAGGCAAGCCGAGCAACGACTAAGCAATATGAATATCAGATGAAATAGGCGGGTTCATGAGCCAAGAGCAGATGACTTGGCAGACCCCCTCTGAACCTTCATGCCAATTATATAGTCAAAGCTCTGGCAGGGACTATAAAGACACACACCTCATCTAAACAGGTTCCAAAGCAATGAAAACGAACCAGGAACTTTTTTTTTCTTTCATTATGGAAATGATCTTGATGAGGGACGACTACAGAACATTTTGCAAATTCATAGCTTTCTCTATTGTGAAGAAACTGCTGCTCGCCTTAGCACACTTACACTTACTGATGTATAAATGGGCGGCTTCGATTCAGTGTAAGAAAGCCAAAACCTTCATTTGTTTTAGTTTCTGGCACAGCAGGGAAGGAAACTGCCCTGGTCTATTACTCTTTGCTGTCTGTGTCCTATTAGGGGCATTTCCTTCACTTCCTGTCCTGAAGAATCAACAGGAAGGGAGATGAAACTCCACAAAGTGAACAGAATTCCCCTCTCAGGGCCGATTCACACCAGCTACTGCACTAAACGCACAGCAGCTGGTGTGCGTTTCCTGACAGTGCCGATGCACCGATTCCGGGAACATTGCACTTTTTTTTAGATGATCTTTATTGAAATGTCACAAGTGACCTTTTATTCAGTTCTACGGGCACAGTGGGGTGCAAGGTGGCTATACTGCATTGCATTGCATCCCGCTGCGTTGAAAATTACAGCATTCCATACTTTTGTCCAGCGCACACCAATGCGTTCCCATCACAGCATGGTGGTGTGAACCAATCCATGACAAGACAAACTTTCATCTTATGTTGGGGGCTGCACCGGAAACGACAAGCGCAAGATCAAAAACGCACATTGCGTGAATCGGCCCTTAGACATTGGTCACCAGAACAGATGTTCTTCTATATATATTTACCCCTTGCCTCTTGGTCCAGAGACAGCTCTAACATTCTGGATTTCTGATCACATGGGGTCTCAGTCACAAAAGTCACCTGGACAAATACAGAGGGGAAATCAGCCTGGGTAACCATGGGCACATGCCCCACATCCCTGACTTGGTGCCCTAAGTCCATGACCACTCACTGGGGTTCTTGTCTATTTATACAGCCCTCAGCTTCTTTCCCCAACCGCAGCCTTATAGTCCTGTGCATGCTGGAAGGAAGTTCTAGGCTCCTGCTTGGCTCTGGAGATTCGTATGACAGCCGAGGAGAGACCCGAGAGGATTTTTTAGTAGTGATTTTTTTGACATAGGGTGTGGAGAAAGATTTATAAGGGAGGATTTCGTCTTTTGAGAGGGAATTTGTTAGAGCTGCAGCTAACGATTATTTTCAAAATCGATTAGTTAGCCGATTATTAAGTTCGATTAATCGGATAAAAAATAAAATAAAATACATTTTAAAAAATGGCTCCAGTGATGGGACTACTAGTTTGTATTGAGATTGTAGTCCATCACAGGAGCAAGCTTGGAGCGGTGGAAGAAAAATAGAAAAAGTGTGGTGTGCAATATAGTGAAATGGAAAGTGTAAAATTATACAGCAATGAATGCAGAATGGCACCAGTTATAGAGGACTACAAAACCCAGCAATAGTACATTATACAGCACAATGCAGAATACCGCCAGCTATAGAGGAATACAACAAATCCCAGCAACAGTACATTATAGCTGGCGGTATTCTGCATTGCGCTGTACTATTGCTGTGTTTTGTAATCCACTATAGCTGAGGCGGGGAGGAGGTGCGGCGTGTGGAGTGTGGATGTGGGAGGGTGTGTCTGGCACGGTGAGCGTGAGGAGGGGAGGAGGTGCGGCACGCAGCGTGTGTGGAGCCGTGAACAGGGCCACCTAATCGGAAGCCGATTAAGCGATGATTGAAAAAGTTGACAACTTTTTCAATAATTGATTATAATCAATTTAGTCGATTAGTTGTTGCAGCCCTAGAATTTGTGGTGCGTGTATGTGTGGTGTGTTAAAAAAATTACAGCATTCCATACTTTTGTCCAGCGCACACCAATGCGTTCCCATCACAGCATGGTGGTGTGAACCAATCCATGACAAGACAAACTTTCATCTTATGTTGGGGGCTGCACCGGAAACGACAAGCGCAAGATCAAAAACGCACATTGCGTGAATCGGCCCTTAGACATTGGTCACCAGAACAGATGTTCTTCTATATATATTTACCCCTTGCCTCTTGGTCCAGAGACAGCTCTAACATTCTGGATTTCTGATCACATGGGGTCTCAGTCACAAAAGTCACCTGGACAAATACAGAGGGGAAATCAGCCTGGGTAACCATGGGCACATGCCCCACATCCCTGACTTGGTGCCCTAAGTCCATGACCACTCACTGGGGTTCTTGTCTATTTATACAGCCCTCAGCTTCTTTCCCCAACCGCAGCCTTATAGTCCTGTGCATGCTGGAAGGAAGTTCTAGGCTCCTGCTTGGCTCTGGAGATTCGTATGACAGCCGAGGAGAGACCCGAGAGGATTTTTTAGTAGTGATTTTTTTGACATAGGGTGTGGAGAAAGATTTATAAGGGAGGATTTCGTCGTTTGAGAGGGAATTTGTTAGAGCTGCAGCTAACGATTATTTTCAAAATCGATTAGTTAGCCGATTATTAAGTTCGATTAATCGGATAAAAAATAAAATAAAATACATTTTAAAAAATGGCTCCAGTGATGGGACTACTAGTTTGTATTGAGATTGTAGTCCATCACAGGAGCAAGCTTGGAGCGGTGGAAGAAAAATAGAAAAAGTGTGGTGTGCAATATAGTGAAATGGAAAGTGTAAAATTATACAGCAATGAATGCAGAATGGCACCAGTTATAGAGGACTACAAAACCCAGCAATAGTACATTATACAGCACAATGCAGAATACCGCCAGCTATAGAGGAATACAACAAATCCCAGCAACAGTACATTATAGCTGGCGGTATTCTGCATTGCGCTGTACTATTGCTGTGTTTTGTAATCCACTATAGCTGAGGCGGGGAGGAGGTGCGGCGTGTGGAGTGTGGATGTGGGAGGGTGTGTCTGGCACGGTGAGCGTGAGGAGGGGAGGAGGTGCGGCACGCAGCGTGTGTGGAGCCGTGAACAGGGCCACCTAATCGGAAGCCGATTAAGCGATGATTGAAAAAGTTGACAACTTTTTCAATAATTGATTATAATCAATTTAGTCGATTAGTTGTTGCAGCCCTAGAATTTGTGGTGCGTGTATGTGTGGTGTGTTAAGGAAGGGGGAGGGGCACTTTTGCAAACTGCTGCTTTAAGGATCTTGCACTGTTATAATGGTGGCTGTGGCCGTGTTGCACTATGATATGCTGACTAAAGAGAAGAGAACCTGATCAGTCATTTGCTGCTCCTGCACAGTCATCACAGGCTGTGGGCAGCAAGGTGAACAAGCTGTGTTTTCCTAACTACAATAAAGAAAGGTCAAGTCAGCAACCTGACTGTGCTGTCTGGCAGGGCTTTGTAAATCTTAGGACTGGATGCACATAGTTACAATCCCTTTGTCGGGTAAAGCAGCGACCGTATATGTATTTTACTCGTGTGTATATATTCTGCCCAGTGTACAGCTTTAAGGGAAACAGAAAAATGGCTCATTTACTCAAGTGACTCACAAACCTTACAGCACCAATCATGGTGTGCTGAGGACAAAGGTCATAAGTAGGTAACAGAGGGTAATGCAGAGGTCAGCAGCAGGCAACGGAGAGTGCAGGGGTAAGTAATGGCATGTAGAGTGGAGGGGTCAGGAGTATATAACGCAGAGTGCAGGGGTAAGTAATGGCATGTAGAGTGGAGGGGTCAGGAGTATGCAATGCAGAGTGCAGGGGTAAGTAATGGCATGTAGAGTGGAGGGGTCAGGAGTATATAATGCAGAGTGCAGGGGTAAGTAATGGCATGTAGAGTGGAGGGGGTCAGGAGTATACAACGCAGAGTGCAGGGGTAAGTAATGGCATGTAGAGTGGAGGGGGTCAGGAGTATATAACGCAGAGTGCAGGGGTAAGTAATGGCATGTAGAGTGGAGGGGGTCAGGAGTATATAACGCAGAATGCAGGGGTCAGGAGTACGTAACACAGTGTGAGAGTGTGTAGGGTGGTCAGGAGGCAGTAATGCATTGCAGGGGGTCAGGCGTAATTTAACGCAAAGTTCCACAGCACAAACTGCAACCCCACCCCCACGTTCACTCATTAGGCCTCAAATGCAGTGGTGCCCCGGAGAGTCAGGGAAGTCCTTCCAGGGTCCCCCCTTAACTGTATCATATGAAACCTCAGAGCTGTGGAGGACCCTAGGACTGATTGGAGGACTGAGTGGCAGTGGGCAGGTAGAGTACGGAGCTGGTAGCACAACATGGTCTCGATCTACCTGTCACACGGCTTCAACCACCCCTGATCTAGAGGTTTCAGCAGTCCATGAGAAAAGCGGGTCTGTTATATCCCCAGTGGTGAAGCAGAGAGAAATGTGATAATAAGCACTGAAGTCCTTGGAAGATATAAAGCCAATCTGGGATTCTTTGTGCAGCAGTGTGCAGGCCTCAGCGAGACAAAGTAAGGAGTAGGATTGTGCATGTTTGTCCTTGGCTTCCCCTGTGGGAATGCCCCCTCCCCTCCTAGCACACCTAGAAATGTAAAGGATTTATATGAAGCATTTTCTCTGTGTCGCTGCAAGTTCTGAAGGTGACATCTGTGTGCCCTTGGCTATACCTTACCTTCCAAGGAGGACGCACAAGAATGTGATACATTTGTCTCGTTACAGTTCCCAGCAGTTTGGACCTTGTTCTGTCACACACAATAACATACAGATTCTTACATTGTTACACTTATTTATTACAAACTATCTAGTTTTATACATACGCCTCACATGAAGGGTTAATGTACAGTAACAGACCCCTATCCTGAGGGAGACATGGGCACGGTCATTGCCACATTCAGAAAATCCTGCTCACCTGGCTGTCATGGTTGATATTTTGGGCAGTACTTTGGGGGCACTAACCCGGAATAAGTATTCAGATGGGAACAACTACAAATCCCATGAGGCATTGCAAGATAGACACAGGCATGACTCCCAGAGGCATGGTGGGATTTGTAGTTTGCCCACAGCTGGAGTGCCAAGGTTGCCTACCCCTGTAATGCACTCCTGCTGGGATGTCATTCCATAGGAAGAGGGGGTCTCTTGGGTCAGCTATCATCACCCTGACTTTAAGCCCCCATTCAGACATGTAAAGCAAACTCACCTTTTTGGTACATTTGCATTCATTTCAATGGGCTGCCCCAAGTGTGACACAGAAGATCATGTATTGTCACACGTATGTTGCAGGTTTGTCACACGTCTTCCTTGCCATGTTTGGGTGCCATTAACAATAAATTGCAGCAAATGTTTTGGCGCACACACAAAACCTCTGCACTGGTGTAAGTGGGCACCAAAACTAATCTGTAGGAAGGTGTAGCATGAAGGGAAACATAGAAGTTGAACAGGTGGAAGGAGCTGACAATTACATTGGGGTCTAAATGACAAGTAGTGCCCCCCAAACTCTGGGGGAGACCTTCAGCTGACCCAAAGGCATCATTGCCCCAGCTGGCCACCCTCTGCTCAGGACACAGTAAGGCAACCTCTACAATAGTCTTTGGTAGTCAATGGAGTTGGTGGTCACAGAACGCCCATGGCTGGGTTTGATTTTGCTGGTGCACGGAGCTGGCAGGCCGCCTATAGACTTCCATAGGGCAGTCAGCTGGATACTCACTAGAGCCGGGCGCACGGTACACAAGGCCATGTCCGCAGATCGCACTCCGCCGGATTCCTGTCACTTTTGCGAGTCACCTCTAAACAATACAGCGCACCACGCCTCCACCGCTGGCCAATCATCAGCCGTACGCTGACCTGCCTCTACATATGTATTGGCTGATGATAAAGAGGCGTGACTTATGGTTGAGAAGCTCCGCATTGGATGATAGAGGCCCTGGTGGTAGCCGTGGAGATTTTCCGGCGGCAACAGCGGCCATATTTGATCCTGGCAGTTTGGCTGGGTAACCACATAGTAGTACATTGACTGAATGCCAGGTATACAGTAATCTTTTACATAAAATACAGTGAGTAACAGCCAGGTCCCTCGTGTCATTTCTAATTTAAGTTGAAAATTAAAGATGATATGTAATGTATGAAAACAAGTCATCAAGAATTTGTCCATTTGTGGCTAACTTAGCGTCGCCACCTTTTCTTCAAGGGAAACCTGAACACCCTAGCACTCTGCGGCAGGTTTTTGATGGAGAATATACAGGAGGGAGCGAGGAGAGACAGCCAGGAGAGAGAGAGAGAGAGAGAGAGAGAGACAGCCGGGGAAGAGAGAGAGCAAGGAGAGACAGCCAGGAGAGAGAGAGAGAGCTGGGAGAGAGCGAGGAGAGAGAGAGAGGACAGAGAGAGAGAAGAGACAACAAGTAGAGAAAGCAAGGAGAGACAGCCAGGAGAGAGAGACAGCCGGGGAAGAGAGAGAGAGCAAGGAGAGACAGCCAGGAGAGAGAGAGCAAGGAGAGAGAGCGAGGACAGAGAGAGAGAAGAGACAACAAGTAGAGAAAGCAAGGAGAGAGAGAGAGCGAGGAGAGCCAGGAGGTTGAGCAAGTAGAGACAGCAAGGAGACAGCGTGAGGGGAGAGAGCGAGGAGAGACAGCAAGGGGACAGCGTGAGGAGAGACAGCAAGGGGATGGAGAGTGAGGAGAGACATCCACAGTAGAGAGCGAGGAGAGACAGCCAGCGGAGAGAACAAGGAGAGACAGCCAGGAGAGACATCCAGGGGAGAGAGCAAGGAGAGACAGCTAGGTGAGAGACAGCCAGGAGACACAGACAGGAGGATGAGTGAGGAGAGACAACCAGGAGAGAGAGCGAGGAGAGACAGCAAGGGGACAGCGTGAGGAGAGACAGCAAGGGGAAAGAGCGAGGAGACAGCAAGGGGATGGAGAGTGAGGAGAGACATCCACAGTAGAGAGCGAGGAGAGACAGCTAGGAGACACAGACTGGAGGATGAGTGAGGCGAGAGAGCGAGGAAAGACAGCCAGGAGACACAGCCAAGAAGATGAGCGAGGAGAGACAGCCAGGAGGAGGAGCAAGGAGGGACTGCAAGACAGAGTGAGGAGGGACAGCCAGTGGAAGGAACACGTAGAGACAACCAGGAGAGAGCGAGGAGAGAAAGCCAGGATGGTCAGCGAGGAGAGACAGCCAGAAAATTAAGGAGAGACAGCCAGGAAAGAGAGCAAGGACAGCCAGAAGAGAGAGCAAGGAGAGAGCCAGAACAGAGAGTGAGGAGAGACAGCCAGGAAAGAGAGAGGAGAGACAGCCAGGGGAGAGATAGCAAGCAATACATCTACCTGAAGCAGAACTCCTGTGCCCTTCAAGACTTATCTGCACCTTGTGTTTCAGACACCTCCTTGCTCCCAGTGTTCCAGCGTCCCTCTGTGTCCCATGTCTCCTCCATGCCCTCAAGTTGGAACACCAGGGCCCCATGGTTGCCCCATGTCCCAGACATCGTGACATCTTGTGTCCAGGTTTTCAGCTGGCCTGAAATGCAGACACAGCACATACAGGCTCAAAACCTGGACAGTCTGTCTTAATCCAGGACAAGTGGCAACCCTAGGTCAAGTCTACAATTTACTTAGGAGTTAATGAAACATGTTGCAACTTATAAAACCAATGTTTGATGCAATCTTACCAAATTATGACTACAATGATCCTGTGAGCCCGCCTATAATGAGGCAGCCCGAGGCTGTTACTTCCGGTGGCAGCTGTTCTGTGCAGTAATGTACTGAGCTCAGGCCTACACCATGATGCACTTCAGAGGGCGGGTCCATAGCACCCTGGGCTCACAGGAAGTGGGTGACAGTGGACCACGGATCAGTGAGCTACTTTTTTGTTTTCCAAACTGCACAATTACAAAAAAATATATAATTTGGCTTTAATATATTACACAATTAAAACATAGACTACTTGTTTTCCAGATCTACTCAGCACATGGAGCGACATTTCCTTTAACTGCACAATGTTGAGTAAGGGATAAAGAGAGTGGGGGAAATTACTAAAACAAAAATTTCCCAACTTTGTCTCATCTGGAGCCCAGCTAATCAGCTTTTAAAATGTCATTTTCTAAGCTGTGTGGGAAAAATAAATGATAGAAGCTGATGGACAACAGCACCAGTTGAGATGGACTTTGTCTTCAACACTTTTTATTTAATTCCCCTCTAATATGTTGCTGATTTTAGGATGGAGGGTCAGTGGTATGTGTGGGAAGGATACCTTCTGGTACACTATAAATCTAGAATACAGACAGTAATATTTCAACTTACAATATGCTGCTGGGTCAAGGGTTGGAGGATTTTAGACATCTGCGATTTATTTTGTTCCGAATTGAAATTCATTCGCATTTCTGTAAATTCGGACATTTGGATGCATCTGAATTTCCAAATACACATGAATTTCATTCGGAGTGAAACACAACAAGCGGGAGATCTGTCATTTACGGCTCTTTTTGGCTTCTCTGCACTTTGTTGACGTTCTGGACTTGTACCCCGAATGAAAACAAAGTAACACAATATTGTTACAAAATGTAAATAATGAAAGAAGCTGAGAGATCTGTGCAGGGCTGCCATCAAGGGGGGGGGGACGGCTGATACTCATGTAAGGAGCCCGGGCAGCCTGGGGGCCCGCTCGGGACCCTTACATGAGAATTGGCCGACGGTGACAGGAGAGGAGGCGGTCGGGCCCTAGCAGCACCGGGCCCCAGCATTGCCGATCCAGCGGCATTGGAGCAAGCTGGGGCCCCATCGGCGCCGCTGCTGTACTGATCTCGGACCGGCCCGAAGTGACATCACATCACTTCTGGCCAGTCCAGCGGCATAGGAGGCCAGAGGAGCAGGTAAGAGGAGCTGGGAGGGAGGGAGATGCAGCCCTGACCAGCCCACCTGAGACCCCTGCAGAGCCCACCAAAGAGAGTATCCAATGGGGTGTGCAGCATCTCTGGTGGGCTCTGCAGGGTTACTCTCAGGTATGTGTGAGGTATGAGGTGGGTCCTGCGCCAAGCGCGTCACTAAGCTCTGAGACCAGCGCGTCGCTAAGCCCTGAGTCCAGCGGGTCGCTAAGCCCTGAGTCCAGCGGGTCGCTAAGCCCTGAGTCCAGCGCGTCGCTAAGCCCTGAGTCCAGCGCGTCGCCAAGCCCTGAGTCCAGCGCGTCGCCAAGCCCTGCGTCCAGAACGTCGCCAAGGCCTGCGTCCAGCGCGTCGCTAATCCCTGCGTCCAGCACATCGCTAATCCCTGCGTCCAGCGGGTCGCTAATCCCTGCGTCCAGCGGGTCGCTAATCCCTGCGTCCAGCCCGTCGCTAATCCCTGAGTCCAGCGCGTCGCTAATCCCTGCGTCCAGCGGGTCGCTAATCCCTGCGTCCAGCGGGTCGCTAATCCCTGCGTCCAGCGGGTCGCTAATCCCTGCGTCCAGCGGGTCGCTAATCCCTGCGTCCAGCGCGTCGCTAATCCCTGAGTCCAGCGCATCGCTAATCCCTGAGTCCAGCGGGTCGCTAATCCCTGAGTGAAATTCATATACTGTTCTGCATTGCTGTACAAAAAAGATTGCTGGGATTTGTAGTCCCCCCTACAGCTGGTGCCATTCTGCATTAGAGTGTAAGCTCCTCTGTATGATTAAAAAGGACAATGTTGTCAGCGTTTTTCATCATCGATTAGTCGGCTTTCAATTATGTGCCCGTTTGTGGCTCCACACGCGCCGCACGCTTCGTACCGCGCACCACACCCCCTCCCCCCCCTATACACTTTCCATTTCACTATATTGCACACCACACTTTTTTTTTTGCTTACACTGCTCCAAGCTTGACTGATGTGACTGGCTCAGTGTTCTCTGTACAGCACTGCGGTATATGTCAGAGCTATATAAATGTATAATAATAGTGTGTGACTGTGGGAGGACATTAGAGTGTAAGCTCCTCTGTACAGAGACTGATGTGACTGGCTCAGTGTTCTCTGTACAGCATTGTGGTATATGTCAGAGCTATATAAATGTATATTTTGCTTCTTTGTGGACACTTCGTCCCCAATGTAAGGAATCTGACAGCTGTCATAGAATACACACGAGTGTTTAACAATTCACAGAAATAATAATAATAATTAAAAAAAAAACAGCATGGGGTCTCTCCCCTCCAATTCTTACCAGACCCTTTCGGTCGGATAGAAATATTAGTGGGTGACCCCGATGTAAAAAAAACAAAACAAAAGAGTGTGGTTTCCCCAACAATTCTTACCAGACCCTTTAGGTCTGGTAGGAATTTGAAGGCGGAACTCCAACACCAAAAAAATGAAAAACAAAGTGGGGTCCCCCCTAAAATCCCATATCATACCCTTAATCCGGACAGCAGCCTGGCAGGGCAGGAAAGGGGGGTATGAACGAGCGCCCTTCCTCCCTCCCTTCAGCATGTCAGGCCACAGGCCCTTGGCATTGGGAGCGTGCTTTTCCAGGGGGAGACCCCCTAGAAAAACACCTTGTCCCCATGTCGATGGGGACAAGGGCCTCTTCACTGGGTCAGGGTTGTGGGGGTCTGCGGGTGGGGCGGAGGGGGGTGTCATCTGCATCTGGGTACCCTCTTTCAGAAAGGGAGCACCCAGATACCACCCCCCGTGAATGAGTAAGGGGTACTAGTAGCCCTACTCATTCACCAACGAGGTAAATAAAATGGGGGGACCCCACTTTTATTTCTAATTTTTTGGCTTTGGAGTTCCCCCTTAAAATTCCTACCAAACCTAAAGGGTCTGGTATGAATTGTCAGGGGAACATCATGCTGTTTTTTTGTTTCTGTGGAGTGTCAAAAGTTAAAAAGAAACAAAGTAAACATTTATTGTCACTTTTCTGTAACACATTTTCTTTTGTAATTATCATTTAACTATCCGAAATAACCAAAATTCAGGATTCATCCTAAACTAGACTCAGGATTCATCCTAAACTACATTCAGACTAAACTACTCAAAATTCTCCTCCAAAAACGTAAAAAATATATATATATTTAAAATTTGGACTCATCAGTCCAGAGCACCTGCTGCCATTTTTCTGCACCCCAGTCCCTATGTTTCATGCATAGTTAAGTCATATGCTTTGTTTCCACGTCAAAGGAAAGGCCCAGAGAAATGGCATATATTTTGCTACAGCAGGAGACAGTTTGTTCACCAAAGGTCCAGAGAGCGGTACAATAATGAGTGTCTGCAGGCAACAGTGAAGCATGGTGGAGGTTCCTTGCAATTCTGGGGCTGCATTTCTACCAATGGAGTTGGAGATTTGGTAAGGATCAATGGTGTCCTCAATGCTGAGAAATACAAGCAGATACTTATCCATCATGCCATACCATCAGGGAGGCGTGTGATTGGCCCCAAATTTATTCTGCAGCAATACAACAACCCCAAACATACAGCCAAGAAGAACGAGTCCTGGAAGTGATGGTTTGGCCTCCACAGAGCCCTGATTCCCTGCCTGGGATTACATGGAGAGAAGGATTTGAGGTAGCCGACATCCACAGAAGATCTGTGGTTACATCTCCAAAATGTTTGGAAAACCTACCTGCCGAGTTCCTTCAAAAACTGTGTGCAAGTGTACCTAGAAGAATTGATACTGTTTTGAAGGCAAAGGGTGATAAAAATAAATTATTAACACTTTTATTTCTGAAAGCATTCTTACTTTACAGCATTTTGTCACACCTGCCAAAAAAACCTTTGCACAGTACACTTCCACATTGAATCTGCCTCTCTCTTCTTACTGTATATCCTTCAGTCTTACTCTTTCACTTTCTGACATGGAGGCTGATTTCCTAAATAATTTGAGAACGTTCACACAATAAATTACATGCATATTCACTTCAATTACCCAATCATGTGCAGATGAAAAAAGTAAACAGGAATTTTCACACATTTTATTGGGTGAACGTTCTCAAATCCTTTAGGAAATCTGCCTTGTTTTAGCTGCCTTGCACTATGGATTGTGCTAGCTGCATAGACTCACCTTATACACTGAGTGGCCAGATTATTATGACCACCCCATCAGTACTTCGTTGGGCCACCTTTTGCCTTCAATACTGCGCCGATTCTTCTTGGCATTGACTCCACGAGATGTTGAAAGGTGATGCGAGGAATCTGACACAATGCCTGATGTATAGCAATGTCCAGTTCTGTGAGATTTGATGGTTGTGGAACCAGCTGCCTGATGGCTCTTTCAACTTCGTCCCACAAATGCTCAATTGGATTGAGATCTGGTGATTGTGGGGGCCACCTAAGCAAGGTAAATTCTCACACATGTTCTTGAAACCACTCCTGCACAATACGAGCACCGTGGTATGGCGCATTGTCTTGTTGGAAGAAGCCATCTCCATTGGGATACGCCATTAACATGATAGGATGAACTTGATCAGCAGCGATACTTTGGTATGTTGTGCTATTCAGACGTTGTTCCATACGAATTAAAGGGCCCAAATCATGCCAGGAAAACGTGCCCCAAACCATAACACTGCCCCACCAGCTTGAAGGGTTGTACTCATGCATGTGGGGTGCATGTTCATGCTGTTCCCACCAAATTCTCACTCTGCCATCTGCATGATGCAACTGAAAAAGTGTGATTCATCGGACCACATGACTTTTTTCCAATGCTCGACTGTCCAATCCTTGTGTTCCTGTGCGAATTGGAGACGTTTTATCTTGTTAACTGCAGACAGCAAAGGTGTTTGAACAGGCCATCGGCTTCCATATCCCATACGATGCAGTTACAGCAAACAATGCGTTCAGAGATCATTTGAGAGGATCCCTGATTAAGATCTGCAGTAATTTGATGGACTGTTGCCCTTCTGTTGTCTTGTACCAGTCTTGCCACTCTCCGTTCTGCCCTAACATTGACTTGTCGCTGACGGCCACAATTCGCACGTTCAGACCCAGATTTTCGGCTGACAGTCCAGTCTTTAAACACTTTAACAACAGCTGCTCTTCAACATTTAACGAATTCTGCTGTTTTGCTGATACTCACTCCATGGTTTGAGTGCAAACAATCATCCCACGTTCAAAGGCTGTTAAATCGCACTGTTTACCCATATCTTCAGAAAGAAATCACTTCTACTGTCGTGGTAAACAACCGGCTTCCCTATTTATAATGGTCTGGCCCTCTAGCAACTTCAGCGCCAAATTATAGCTAATTTGCCTACAAATGTCAGGTGGTCATAATAATCTGGCCACTCAGTGTATATTAGGTAAGGGATTATTGTACTTTGTCTGCTATTGTGAACATGGACAGGACTAGGAATAAAGTATGGGTTCTCAATAAATCCTGTGTTTGAGGTTCACAGACCCGGCCAACTAATGTGGGAATTAACCAACCCAAGTTCTTTGCGTTGCCAGGCCTTTGAACTGAGGTCAGTTGGCTTAGAATAAGCTTTGGATAAGCCAGCCCCCTTACTAAAAGGGTGAGGTCACAGCAGACATATTGACAACGTGCTTTAGCTCTATGACAGGTATATGGAGAGATTAATGTAGGGCTTATAGACACTGGCAGGTCTGCTAAAGTAAATGTAAAGCCTTATGAATGTAATTTAGGTAGCAAAAGTTTACCTGGGAAAATAAACTTATCCTTTAATGCACAGTGTGTGTGTGTGTGTGTAAGAGAATTCTGCTGCCTGGCTACCACCATGGAATGGCGGCGGCAATCTCAAAGCACATGCAGAATGTCCTGTGCATGCGTTTATTTGCATGCAGATGGTGTTTTATTTTTTTATAGAATTTTTTACTTTTTCATTTTTTAAATCTTTATATATTTTATTAACTTTTAACATTTTCTTTAAATTTGTATTTATTACATTTTTCCACTTAATGTTATTCCTATCACATAGGGGATTAAAATCCCTTATGTGATAGTTTGGAGGTGACAGGTTCTCTTTATGGAACCTGCCCTCCAACACAGAACAGCTGTTCTGTGTAGTTCCTGACAGCCGAGACAGGTGGCGCTGTGATTACAGCGCCATGGTCTCAGAGAACACAGAGAGCCCGTAGAGCAGACGTTCTCCGTCTGCTCTACAGCTGAGCCGTTGTGCCGTAGTTTTCGGGGTCGCCCAGGAGAGCGAGAGACCCCGAAAACTACGGCGGGGGCAGAAACGATCGCCGCTGCTCAAATTGATACAAGTGGTCCGATCAGATCACTTGTACTAAACGAGCGGCTCCACAATGTACATTCAGCTCTGCTTGTCCGGAGCCGGGCTAAATGTACATAAAAACTACTTGCCCGGCATTGCTTGTCCCGGGCAATAGGAATTCCACACCCCTGCACCAAAACAGGAACAGAGGGGGAATCTTCTAATGGGGACACTTGTTCAGATGACAACTAATAGGAGATTTTCTTCACTTTGCAGACCTCGTCTCCCACCTCCTGTTGTGTCTTCAAAGCAGGTTAAGTGATATCTCCCCAATAGGACATGGAAAGAAAAAAAAAAAAAAAAAGTTAGTTTGACAGTCCACCGTTCTAGGCCAGAATCAATATTACATATATACACGTGTATATTCCCGGTAATCAAATCCACACAAACCATATTCTTTGTCATTTAATTACAGCCTCAGTATGAGAAAAGAGGCCTGAAGGCCCCAGCAGGTAAAATGAACATGGAGAGCTTCTGAAAATGAGGTGTAAAACTATATAAAAATATCAGGTGCAAGTAGTTCATTTATTACATTTAGATATACATCCCAAAGATGGCTGTGTTGTCCTTGTGGAACTATGTTTATGTACAATCACACACGTATATACACACACATACATACATATGTACAATATATATACAGGCACATGCATATATATTCACACATACAGTATGTGTGAGTATATGTAAAGATTAATACACAGAAAATATATCCAGACACATAAGCATGAATCTAGATATATGTATATACATATGCAGAAATATACAATACAGTCTCTTCTAGATGGCAGTTTTTGCTGTTTTTGAACATAGGAGAATTGGAACAACCCATTAGTGGGCATGCCACAATCAGAGTATGATTATTTTCTTGGTAACTCCACTTTGACACTTTTCCTTTACTTGGTTTCCTCTACAGTCATGTTGAGCCCCCTGAGTAATAACAATGTGGCTCCTGTTTGGCCCCGCTAAGGGAGTTGTTAAATAGTGGAAATCCTCGGTATGAAACGGTTTCTTTTCCATCTGCCGAATCTCTGTAACCACCAATGTCATCGCTCCAAACAAAAAAAGCTTGGACAAATCCAGATTATTTTTTTAACTGAACACCATATAACAATCCAGTTATGTTTTCTAAAAAATAATTCAATTTATTTTGAATAAAACGTAAATGGACCTTATCTAGCAAAAGTGTCAAAAATAAATAGCGTTTCTAACAATCCACTTGTCATTTTTTCAGTACAGGCTTGAAAATGGCAGCTGGAATGGAAATGGCTGCTATGAAAAAAAGAAAACCCAGCTCTTGTGTAGTCACTATAATCCTAGGGGTTCACAGATCATCTGTTAGAGAACTACACTGTCCTATTGCTCTAGCTATCGCTGTTGAGGCCATTTTTAAGCTAATACATACTGAACAGCATGTACAATTCCATATTGAAAGCTGAACTCCAGGCAGGCAGCAAAATATACATTGAAATACTTCTATGGGTCAAAAGGAAATGTCATTCTGTCCAGATGATTCTGTGATCCAGATCGCCAGGGCTCTGGCCTACATTGAAGTGGCCCCACACCTTTATCAACAACTCCCTTCTAGCTAAAAATATGAAGCAGCCCGAAACCATCACTCTATGCACTGCAACAGAGCCAGACTGGCCCCTAGTGCTGCCTTCCCTCTCCTAGTATGAATACTGCTGTACAGGGGATTACAGGAAGCCGATACCAAGACAGATTTAGCTACTTAGACCCGTTGCATTTAAAAATACTGCACATTTAATGATTCTTTAATGAATATCCAATCACAATCTTTTGTGTTTCTTAATAACCCTCTAAAATAAAAGAGATTTTCCAGTTTATTACGAGGCACTCTGTTCTTTCATCTTCCCTCTTTCACCAGAAGCCTGTACTGAAAGAAATACAGAGGCTGCATAAAATCTTTCTCAAAATGTTGGTTTCCTGGGTGTCTCTGGCTTTCATTTTATTCTGAGCCACTGGCCTGAAACAAGCATGCAGCAGGGGAAGTCAGAACTCTGGATCTGCATACTTTTTCCGTGTCAACATCCAGGAACATATTAAAGGACTTGGATCACCATGATAACCAGACAGCTAAAACTGTCAGAAGGAAAAGTCAGCAGTGGCAGCTTCAGAACTGAAATCCTGTAAATTATCATCTGTAGGTCCTCCGGAGCAGAACCTAACACTGCAGCCAGTCCATTCACATATCATATCAAACGAATTGGTCACTCTGCGAATATATAACCAGGACAGGAGGTGGAAAGCCCTAACAGTTCATATACAAAGTGTTGAGAATCAACGTTTCTTTTCTCATCTAAAGGCCCCATTCCCACTGCGCGATATGCAAATCGCGCGTTTGTCGCGCGATTTGCATATTGCGCGACATCGCGAGATTTGCCGCGCGATATCGCGTTCAAGCTTGCGTTGAGCAAGCTTGAATCGCGGCTAAATCCGCTCCAAAAAGGGTCCTGCTGTAGCGACACACGACCCGCGACAGCAGGACCCTTTGCCCCATTGAAATGCATTGGAGTGCGATATCGCGCGGTAATTTGCTGCGATATCGCGGGAATTACCGCGCGATAAATCGCTCAATGTGAACGGGGCTTAAGGGAAGCTGTCATCACAAAAATTATGTGAAACTAATACCTTGTTAACACAGGTTTCAGCTTGTAGAAGAGCAGTGTGCACAGCAAGCTTCTGCAAAGCATTCAGAGAGATTTCAAGTAGCTTTGCTGAAAACTTTAAACTGGAACTGAATAGTTCTTTACAGAGGTTAAATACAGACCTTAAAGTGATACTAAACTCAGGAGTTAAATCCTAAAAATGCATTCATGTACTTTATCTATTACATTTAATGATTCTTTAATGAATATCCAATCACAATCTTTTGTGTTTCTTAATAACCCTCTAAAATAAAAGAGATTTTCCAGTTTATTACGAGGCACTCTGTTCTTTCATCTTCCCTCTTTCACCAGAAGCCTGTACTGAAAGAAATACAGAGGCTGCATAAAATCTTTCTCAAAATGTTGGTTTCCTGGGTGTCTCTGGCTTTCATTTTATTCTGAGCCACTGGCCTGAAACAAGCATGCAGCAGGGGAAGTCAGAACTCTGGATCTGCATACTTTTTCCGTGTCAACATCCAGGAACATATTAAAGGACTTGGATCACCATGATAACCAGACAGCTAAAACTGTCAGAAGGAAAAGTCAGCAGTGGCAGCTTCAGAACTGAAATCCTGTAAATTATCATCTGTAGGTCCTCCGGAGCAGAACCTAACACTGCAGCCAGTCCATTCACATATCATATCAAACGAATTGGTCACTCTGCGAATATATAACCAGGACAGGAGGTGGAAAGCCCTAACAGTTCATATACAAAGTGTTGAGAATCAACGTTTCTTTTCTCATCTAAAGGCCCCATTCCCACTGCGCGATATGCAAATCGCGCGTTTGTCGCGCGATTTGCATATTGCGCGACATCGCGAGATTTGCCGCGCGATATCGCGTTCAAGCTTGCGTTGAGCAAGCTTGAATCGCGGCTAAATCCGCTCCAAAAAGGGTCCTGCTGTAGCGACACACGACCCGCGACAGCAGGACCCTTTGCCCCATTGAAATGCATTGGAGTGCGATATCGCGCGGTAATTTGCTGCGATATCGCGGGAATTACCGCGCGATAAATCGCTCAATGTGAACGGGGCTTAAGGGAAGCTGTCATCACAAAAATTATGTGAAACTAATACCTTGTTAACACAGGTTTCAGCTTGTAGAAGAGCAGTGTGCACAGCAAGCTTCTGCAAAGCATTCAGAGAGATTTCAAGTAGCTTTGCTGAAAACTTTAAACTGGAACTGAATAGTTCTTTACAGAGGTTAAATACAGACCTTAAAGTGATACTAAACTCAGGAGTTAAATCCTAAAAATGCATTCATGTACTTTATCTATTAACAAAATGTATCTTATTTGTGTATCACTCGGCTGTACATCCTCAGATCATCTCTGAATTGGTGCTGACACTGTCCTTCCTTCTGGAGGGTGACTACTTTGTTCCCCATGGTCCCTGTGTGTGTTGTAAAGTAGTCACAGCTCCAAGCTCACTCCTGTGATGGACTACAATCACAATACAAATTAATAAACTAAACATGAGATTGTAGTCCATCACAGGAGTGAGCTTGGAGCGGGGACTACTTTACAACTCACACAGGGACCATGGGGAACAAACATAGCCACACTCCAGAAGGAAGGACAGTGTCAGCACCAATTCAGAGATGATTTGAGGATCTACAGCCAAGTGATACACAAATAAGATACATTTTTTGTTACTAGTTAGGGTACATAATTGCATTTTTAAGATTTAGCCCCTGAGTTTAGTGTCAATTTAATGGAAGTAATGGTTGTCACTTTAACCACTTCAAGACCAGGTGTTTAGACCCCCTTCCTGGCCAGGCCATTTTTCAGTGTTCAGCGCTGCGATACTTTGACTGACGTTTATTCCGTCATGCAACGCTGTACTGAAATGAATTTTATACCATTTTTTGGGGACAGATAGGGCGTTATTTCGGTGGTATTTAATCACCACTGGGGTTTTTATTTTTTATTATAATTAGGAAAAATTACAGAAAATTTTGAAAAAAAAAAGTTTTTTTTACATTATGTTAGGAAACATTTATTATTAACCAGTTTTTTGGTAAAATATAAAAGTCGGGGTCACGTCGGGTAAATAGACACCAAACATGTCAAGCTTTAAAATTGCGCGCACCCGCGAAATTGCAGAAAACTACCATACCCAAAATTGGCCATAGGCGACACTTTAAAAGCTTTTACCGCTCATCAGTTTAG